>NW_025335589.1:2627479-2700887 GCF_004798865.1 Varanus komodoensis
TGACGAATCTGAGCGATTTTCTCCCTGAAATGCCTGGCAAAGTCATCACAGCGGGCCTTTGAGGGTGGCATCGGATCTTCCTTAGGACCCGGGCGAACCAGGCCTTGTACCACTCGAAAAAGCTCCGCTGGACGGCATTGTGAGGAGGCAATGGAAGCGGAAAAAAACTTCTTTTTTGCCGCCTTCACCGCCACAGCATAGGCCCAATAGTGGGTTCTCAAGTGTGATCGGTCAGATTCATCCCGTGATTTCCTCCACCTATGCTCCAGTTGTCTCCCAACCCGCTTCATCACCCGCAATTCAGGTGTATACCAAGGGGAAGAGCGGACTCTGCTCGGTGGGCAAGGACGCTTGGGAGAGATCGTGTCCACAGCCCTGGTCATCTCTCCGTTGCCAGCCAATCTTCCAACTGCAGCACTTCAATGGTGCATCACTATAGATATGGCATGAATTTGTCTTGTTCTACTCTAATCTTCAGTATTCTACTCTAGGCCCCTTTCTTTCTACTCTGAGGTGTCTCAGCTTCTTTGAGGGGAATACTGAGGAACACAGAGATGTAAGGTAACAGCAAGTCTATTGTGAAATATCACCAGAAAATATGGTGATGTAAGGCAAGGTTATGGATCCAAATATATCCATACTTGAGAGCTTTAGTCATGACAGTCTGAATCAATGCCTGAATCTTAAATCTTCCACATGCTGAATCTTCTGGAAAACCATAGCTATTAATCAAAGTCTGGGGAAAATGAATACTTGCTCTAGCTAACCAAATAATGTTGTATTTTATTGATGTTACCTCTGTGGCTGTAGATCTCCTAGACATCTGTGCAAATTATCACAGATCCACTGTAAATTTTAGGCATTGCTAAAAACCACTTGACAGTATATTGAATCTGTCAGCTTCAATCGTAGGAGACAAAAAGAAGAATTGTATGTAACACTGAGTACTCTTGCTTCATGCTGTCATTCAGCCAAATGAGGATCACTAGAAAATGCAATCAAGGGTAAATAATCATACTGCAATATTTGCCATTTATGTTTTTCTGGTACTCAATACAGCAGTATATTAAATGCAAATCCTGTGTGTAGGATTGCAGGCCAACTCTTCTCTTTTTGCCTCACATGTTGCTATTTTAATTTACTCTAGCCATAAACCTAGAAAGTGTATTGCAAAGGCTAAATGGGGATATGTTATATAATTATTGCATCATATTAGCTAGTGAACTTAGTACAACTTCTGTAAAACTAGAAATGGTGGCCTACTCACAAAGATATTTGAGAAGATAAGAACTTTCACTGCTTGGTCCACTAGATTAGAGGGGAACAGAACCCTCTAAATTCTATTTCTCATAGAAATGTTGAGGTAATAACTTAAACTGTGTCATCTAAGATATACCTGATGAAGTCTAAAATGGTACAGTATTTCAGATGAATAAAAATTGTCACAGATACGGCAAGTTTAATACTGCTGAAAATCGATTCATTTACTCTTTCCCCCCTCCAATCTTCAGCACAGCATATCACACATTTCTTTCTAATTTTAGTGAAAGCTACCTATGTGCTTTGTTCAGATTTGACTAGGAGCCATGTATTTTGGGGGTTACTTGATGTTCTGAGCAAGAGTTCAAAAGTCATTGAAGTTTTCCTTTTCTATTTAAGTCTACAAAACTTCTCTTGGATGAGAGTTCAGAGAGTCCCCCAGTCTGAGAAGGTGCCATTCAGACCAATTCTGTAGCCAGCTGTGGATCTACCTGATAGTTGTTCCATCTAGCCCACTTTTAACTAGTTTTCTGATCAGAATTTTATGAGACACTTTGTTAAAAACTTTTCTGAAATCAAGTATATTGGTCACAATAGTATATCACCACAACTGGATCCAGACAACACACATGCACACCCATTGTTATTGGAATGGCTGCCTAGAGAGCATTTTGTTAGTGGATGACTTGAATACAAATCTAATATTTTTACATAATCAATGGGAACAATCAATGGCTTCTTGTGTCCTGTGAAGTCTGTCACTCTAAAACGGCCCAAACTCACTGCAAGGCCACACCCTGCCCCATCACTCATGGCTTATTGTCCACTATTGGCTTCTGAGCCAGCCCAGGGATATGGATACTCAGGTGTGAGGTCAGCAGCTGGAGCCAGAGCTTGCATCTTCTCTGCACCTCCACTAATGCTGTTGTGGGATGGGGGCAGACCCACACTGAGCCCCAGCAGCAGCTGGCAGGTTCCCGGGAAACAACCTTTTCCACAAGTGCCTTGCCTCTTTTGAAATGGTGTTTGAACACCAGGGAGCATTTTATAATTGAATCCGCTACTGTTTCCATTGTGTCCTGTTGGCTTTTAATGCAATTTAGTGTGGGTACTTTGCAAAAATTAGCAACAAAGAAGGAGACCGCAAAATGCTATTTTACAGGGTGGTCACTCTGGACATAGCAGGAGGGGGGAGGCAGGAACCTTCTGGTACTGGAAGCAGCACAGCTCTACATTCTGGTTGCTGGGGAACATGGGCAGGAGGAGGATGCCACATTTGTGTGCTCCTTGTGGATTTCTCATGGGCAGCTGCTTGACCCCTGTGCAAAGAGAGTGCCGGGTTAAAAGAAGGGCCTGAGAAATGTGGTCTTACCCAGTAGACTGTTTCTGTGGTTCTGAGATAGCAAGAGGATCCCCCTGTGTGCCACGTATCTACCACTGGGAGATAAAACAGTACACAAGGGATCCCCTAGTCTCTCCCCTCCCCTCCCCTCCCCTTTTTATACCATTTGCCATTTATCTTTTTATACATTTACCTTTTTATAGAATTTTACACGGTATTTGACGGTTTGCAATTGCTGGGTGCTTGGAAAACAGGGAAACCTGCCCATTCCCATAGAACAGAGCAAAAGAGAATATGATCCAGGGACTTAAAAAATGGAAGCAGGCAAGCTCTGAACACAGATTCAGCAACCTGGACTAAAGCATAAACTTCTTGCGCCCTTTTGTGACTATGTAAAGTCTACTCTTCAGGACAACTGACAGAAATTCCACTCTCTCTTTTTCTTTTAGTTTCTCTCTATAAGATAGTTAGACAGGAAGATCTTAATCTGCTTAGAAATATGGAGTAGGATTGAGATGCTATAGGGATATTTTCTGCCTAGACAGAATCAGGTTAAAAGCTTGTACCTGCTCCATATTTACTGCTGAATAAACTTGCCTGTGCTTTCCAAGTGTTGTGCGTGTCCATATAAATGCAAGGCTAAGATGTATTTTCTCTGGGCTGTGGAGCATGCATTAAACTCCAGCGAAAGATACCAAAGCTTTCAAGGGAATCTGGTGGGCCTCCTTTTGTGGTGCATCATTTCTTAAGATTACCCACCATTAACAAAACTTCAGATTTGTGGAAGTACCAAAACAAAAAAAAGTTTAAAATTCAAAGTCTGAATAGGGGTGCTTACTAGGAAGGAAGACATATTGCGGCCTTCACTCCATGGGTCCTCACATGCAGACACAATGCTACACACAATAGCATGTGAATAGACTGCAGGTGGCACAGAGGTTTAAACCACTGTGCTGCTGGGCTGGTTGATCGAAAGGTCGCCGGTTCGAATCTGCACAGCGGGGTGAATTTCTGTTGCTCTGTCCCAGCTCCTGCCAACCTTGCAGTTTGAAAGCATGCAAATGCAAGTAGATAAAAAGGTACCACTTCATTGGGCAGGTAACAGCGTTCCGTGCACTTTGGTGTTTAGTCATGCCGGCCACATGACCACAGAGGCTGTCTGCAGACAAATGCTGGCTCCCTCAGCTAGGAAACGGAGATGAGCACTGTCCCCTAGATTCAGGCATGACTGGACATAATGTCAAGGGGAAACCTTTACCTTTATTCTAGCACATGCTTTCATGGAATAACTGGAATAAGATCTTGCACTGTGAAACAAATGCTGAGATAAGACTGGAGGGGAAAAACATCTGAGAAATGCTGTCTCAAAGAAGTGTGAATTCTACCTGACTACATGGCAGTTGTTTAGAGCTCATATCATACACTGAATTCCAGCAATATCTGTAAGTGATCCATGCACCATCTCATCAACCATTGTGGACAATCTGTTTAACAACTGTAAACATTTTGAGGACTTCTGGTTCACATGGACTGACAAGAAATGAATGCTTTTAACTCTTCGGTATGTGTTTTAAGAAATGTAAGCTAACAGCCCTGATGGTTGACCTTTTGGAACCTCTGGCTGCTTTACAAGCCGAGCAAGGGGGATTGCAAGGCATGTGCTTTCCTATAAATTCAGGGAGGGACTGGAGAAGGCTGGAGATGGCTCACTCAGCACCATGTAACTGGTCAGTTGCTGGTACTAGGGCAGCTTCACCGGTGTCACTAGTCCATGCCATGCTAGGGAACCTTAGCAACCATGTGTTTGTGTAGTGTTTTTTGATGTGCCCCTCCAACTGCATTGCCATATCACAGTGAATACAGGTTGGAATCTTCTCTTCCTTTAGTCCCTCTGCAGAAGAGGTTAGTAGTTCCAAATGTTGAAAGTGTCCCAGACCTTAAGCATCAGCAATTTATCTCATGTTGGTCTTACAGCAGATGTCAGTGATCAACGCAGTTTTGTCCAGATCTGCTTTATGCTCTTCGTACAGTATTACATATGTGGTGAAACTGGTTAGCGTTGAAATACTGTACTTTTTCTGCTGAACTTTCTGAACAGAAGTTGGAGAATTAATGTCTCCAGCTTCTATCTGAATAAAGAAGACTAATTCTAGTACTAGCAGTGATGGATGCTTTCTAGGATCAAAACCATTCCTTTGATTTTCATCAGGGTGAGTTGAAGGCATGGTACATAAAACCAAAGTATGAGAATTTCTATCATGCTGCAAAAACCCCATAACTCAGAGGTGAGAATACATCTGGTGCTTCAGTTGGAGATGAGGCCTTCAGAAAGAACTTCCTTTGTAGATGGCAAGCGTTATTTAATATGCTAGAAGATTGCTCAGTGCTTCTCTAAACAGTGCCTTTAATTGTTTGATCCTAAATCTCTCTTAAAAAGAGATGGCAGCTGCATGTGCCATATTCATATTCAGCACATATTGTTATGATATAAAACAGGATAGTTCCTGTAGGGAATTGTAATGGGCTGAAGTAGAAGAATCCTTGCAAAGTTTTCTGTGAGCCCTTCTCCCAGTCCCCGTGATCTAGCCAGTTTAAAGTATAGCTGCATTCTAAGGAAATTAAGATAAAAGCCTAGAGTATCAAATACTTAAATCAGCAATGGGCAACAACTCATCCAATCCCTGCTCTGACTCATTATGATACTGCTGCTCTCTGCCTTGGATTTCAGCCAGCATACACATGTCCGATGCTACATTGCTCTGTTGGACTGGAAGGTACCCACCATCACATGGCGGGGACAGGGCTTGCAGGATGCAGCACTAGAACTTTTGGATGAACAGAGATGATTTTTTGATCATCTTTTTGATTAGCAGTTGTCATCTGCCAACCCTCAGACTATTTTTTTCCCTGTTAGCTGCAGTCCTCACATAGGAGGGCAAATGAATTTCCTCAGCAACAGTATATGTGAGCTATCCTTGTAAGGCAAAATATTTTGGGATGTCCTGGTCTTGAATTGGCAATAAAAATACACTAGATTTATAATAGGCCTACTTCTAGCAGAGATAAAAATTTCTAGAACTGCTTGGTTGATGTGGATGTCATAATGAGTGCCTGCACTTCAAAACACCACTCTAATAAACAGTGGAGTCCACCTAGAAATGCTTAAAAATATATAGTTCAAAAAATGAAAGCATGAGCTGAGGAATACGTTTGCTCTGTGTATGTGTGTTTATAACACACACACACAACTTATGAAACGAAACATGCATTTTACTGATTTAACAAAAATGTATTTAAAAACTGTGTTAATTGGTGTTTTTAGAAAAAAAAATAATGTATTTTTACTCAGAAGTAATAGCCAAATTTTTAGTGAAGCCTATTCTAAGGTAAGCACACTAAGGACTGCAACACCAAATATGCAGTTTTATTTGTTCTCTAGCTGAGTGTTTCTATCACAGTAATTTGAGGGGAGTGATAAAACAGTTGACCGCAAAGGAGGACCCAGGTCAAAAAGAGAACAGCTAATGACCCATAGCTCCCAACATGATCAAAATTTACCAGGAGAGGGCAAGCAACAATGCACTGAAAATGCAGGTGCCACATATTCTTCTCAGAACATCCCACTTATTCCAAACTTATATCTCCCTGTGTGTATTTGTGTGGGTATGTGTGTGATGTTCTTTTCAGTGTTTTTCCAAATGTTGATTTTGAAGAATAGGCAGAAAAGGTCCTGGGTGGGTTCCACATCACCACCATTCTTTTTTCTCTCCCCCTTGCTAGGCCTTCACATTAAAAGCCCTATCCATCAGAAGCAGAGAGGCTGTTTTGGTAGAAGCAGATACAAGTGGGATGAAAGCAAGGGAAAAACATGAATAGGCCCAACCCCAAGTGAATTTTTAAGGAAGAGATGGAGTGGGCTTTTCCTTTCTGGACTCCTTTCAAGTCAAAGATCATCCCATCAGTACAGTTGAGTGCACAGTTACACTTGTCTATACAGAAATATCATTCAGTGGGCCTTAATCCCAGGTGAACAGATGTAAACAACAGCCATAAATAGTAAATAGAACAAGGTTTTAAAAAAACAAAGCTAAGATGTGCAGAATACTTACATGTCCAGTGTCAATTTCACACATTAATGTTCCATGTAAAACCTTCCACTAGTGTGTGTTAGCTATAACCTTTATTACCACACAGGACTTTCTAAATTCAAATACTCTGGGTAATCTTTGAGCTTCCTGTTGCACAATCAGTTTGTTCATATTATCATAATTCTTTTGGAATTGAAGTTACAGTGCAGGCAGTGCTGAAATACACAAGGTGCTAATGAGCTTTCTTCAAACAACACAATTTACTGGAGTCACTTAATAATGCTTTCTTTAAGCATCGGGAATTTCACACAAGTATAAGGCAGTAGTATAATTTGTTTTTTCGTGTTTCAACTTTTCACTTCAAATTGAAAACATAAGCACTGTGTTAAAGAGAATGGCACAAATTTATTTCCATCACATATTCACATATTAAGGCTTAGTTTCTAATCCAAAACAAACAAATTAAAAGGGAAAGAAAGAAATTATTTTATTTCCTGGGAACCCACATTCTTATACACTATATCCCTAAAAGGGAGCATTTTATTTGAGTTCGGTATACTTCCAAAATACATATAATTTAGTTCCAATGCAAAAATGTATTTCATATTTGCAGCATGTGCCTTTGAAATAATTTGAGATCCAGACAGTTAATTGTATTTCCTTTTGACACAGGAAATGTATTTTAAAGCAGTGCAGAAATATTAAAGAATATGGGTGGATTTCTTTGATCTATGCAGCAGACCTACATTTCCAGTTGCTTTCCTCTAATGTTTGCAGTCCGACAGATGCTTAGCTGGGACTTTTACTGTTGGTTATTTACTATGAGTGCATCCCTAGCTAGGCCTGGTGACAAGCTCCCATCCAGAGTAATGGATGACCATGTTGGAAATAGAATCAAAATTAAATATGTCCCTTAGGTTGAGCGCCGTTTATTAAAATGTACCCTACCAACTAAATGATGATACTTGAGCTTTAGACTAATAGATAAATGAATACAATTAACTGAAGGATCTCAAAATTTATCTGAGAGAGCTCTAGTGTAGGAGGTTCTGAAATAACTATAAAACCCTGCCAGAGCTAATTTTAAAATGACATGTAACCAATTTCCTGCTTTCAAGGAACAGAACTAACCTCCTTTTGGGAGGAGGTGCATTTAGGCAATGGTCTTCCTTCCCTTCTTTACTCAGGGACAAGTTAAGGGCTGCAGCTGCATGGGAGCATCCTTCTGTAGATAACCGGAGACATGAATAAACCCTACGCCTCAGTCCACACATGCACAGATCTACACCTGCAGAGGTACACATCAAGTTCTTCAAGTTCTATTATTGAAGGGAAGGTCTAGTCTGGAGAATAACGAAGAGAACTCCTACCCATGAAGGGGGCAAAATGAGAAATAGAACAAGTGAATGATGAAACTGCTATAATGGCACAGTGTTGGTCCTGGAAATTTTAAATGTTTCAAAAGAACATTCAGGATTTTCCTGGAAAGATAAAATAATTAGAGATGTATTTTTCCAAAAAATGTTATCACATAAGACCCTGGCTTATCAGGATGGATGCTGTACACAAATCCCTTGTGCAACCATCCTATGTTTATTCCCTGTTCTGCCTAAAGGAGGTATCAGAGACCCTAAGAGTTCAAGAATGATTTGGTTGTGGCATACAGAAAAATAGAGATTGCAACCTATTTGGAACATAAGGAGCAAAAGGAAGGGAAGAGCAAAAATGAGTGGCATGCACAATTTCCTATGTTTTGCTTTCTATTTGCTGAACTGAGTGTTCTCTGGCCATGTTACCAATGGGAGGAAATTAATCAACTCCTCAAGCCTAACATGGCTGATTTGGAAGGGAGTTTATTCAGTCTACTTCCAACACACACTTCCAAGATGACTTCTTTTTCTCTGTTCCAGAGTTTGAGAGGTAAAATGTTCAAGACAGGAGTTGAGTTCAGATCTCCCCCTCCATGGGTGAACCTATTTCTTCAATCTATCAGAAAGTGAGATCTGATCTAGTCTGTGGCCCCTGCAATAACTTCTGAGAAACCTCAGGATTGCCATTACTGCCACTGCCATCATCATCTTCTTCATCATTGTTTTATTTTATAATCCGTTTGAGAACCTTTAGCAACTTGAATGTATGTACCAATGCTTCCTATCTCAAACTTACTCCCATTTATTTTTTATTTGTTTGTTTTAGCTTCAGATCTATAGACATCAATAGGTATATATTATGACCTGGCAGTAGAGATATTATGACCCTAATTTCAACACTTTTTTTTCTTGAAATCTAGCCTGAGGGAAAGAAAAATACATGCATCTGTTCAAGCTTCTTTATAATTCATATATCCAGTCTTTTCAGTGATTTATTCTAGTTGTCGCACAAGCATGTCCAGGCTTATCAGAATTATAATCAGTGAGTTTATTTCTTAAGTGATCTTGTTCTATTGCTATGTAGAATATACTTTGTTTCCTCTTCCTAACTTTATTTCAAAGTAAAGTAAAATGCCATAGGGAATGCCATTCTACACAATTTTCCTAAGCAAAATAAAAGCTAACAATCTTCTGTGGAACATTAATTGGTATGGAAAAACCCAATATTTCCATAATCCAATGTTCTTCTTCCTGTTTGCCTTCCTGGCTGTTGTCACTTATATAGCCAAAACAAAATGGGAACTGTTTAGGCTGTGTGAGGCAGGGGACAAAAAAGCAGGGTGGAGAAATGGAATGGCCTGTTCTTGAACGAAATGCTCCATACTGCAACTTTTTGTTCCAGGTCTCACTGGTCCTACACAGAATGTTTAAAAGAGTACTATAATACATTTTCTGCATTTTTATATTATATAGTTTGGGAGAAATGAAGTTAGAAACTCAAGGAAATCTTATAAATCTAGCCTGCTCTCTTGCTGATGCCTATAGACCAGCTGATGCTTTAAATTCTTTTCTACCCTCCAAAAGGAAGACTGTGCATGGTGTCAATTAATGAGATCTCTTTTCATTTCATTACCTTATGTTTTTATTTATTTATCATTTTTCTATACCATGTATTATTTTCATGGACAAAGCTCAAGGCAGTTTACAATTTTTAGATCATAGAAACAATTTACAGTGATTGATTAAACTAGGATTAAATCAAACATAAATTGCAATCAACAGTTATAACACTGGTTAAATAAAAAGGTTTTGCCTGTATCTTTTCCAGCCTATAGAAGGTAGCATATACAATAACTTTGACTTTTAAAGCCACAGAGATTCAACAGGAAAGGAACTATCACAAACTCTATTTTCTATGTGTTTGAAAATACACTCTTTCAATTAGTAATTACTCTAAATTGGTTAACATAATTTCAACCAATTTTCTTTACCTCATCATGCTCACATGCTATGAATTTCATAACGCTTGATTCTGTTCTTTCACCTGTACTTCAGTATTACTTATTTTCTTTTCTTTCCTCAGATTGTCTCTGGCTTATCTAGAACTTTTGTGGTAGCAGGCATCCTACAAGTTGGAAAGGAAAGAACTCAAGCAAGCAAGAACTCTGGAAATGTGATTCAATATGGGTAGTGTCTTTTATCACTTGCAGAACCAGCTTGTTGTTTAGGGTTTGCTGAATCCACATATTATTAAGTTCTTATCAAACAAAGAATCAAAAAGGATTCTCATTCATTCCTGTTTGGAGAACTGTTCAGAATGAGTCTGGATTTAAAGATAAAGATCCATTAGAAGCATGATTTAGAATGTTCAAGTTAGTACCTAGGTCACAGATTCATTTATTTATTTAAAACATTTTTATGCCGCCCCCATCACAACGAAGCCTCGGGGCGCTCACAACAGAAACAAAATACATAAATAATTAACAATATAACAATAAAAAATATTTAAAAACCTTTGGTGCATCTCGGCTAAAAATGTAAAATACTATAAATACAAATAATTTAACAATTAAAAATCATCAGACAAATAGATCACTTGGTCAGTATCCCCAGCATGGTGAGATATTTATTATTCATACTTAAATTATAATTATTATAACTTTTATTTCTAGCAGACTACAAACTTACTATAATACACATTTTTAATGGACATGTTCGTAAACGGAAACAGAGCTCACAGTACCAAGTGGTGAGGGAAATTATGGTATGGAAGAGAGCCAACTGACAGCAAAAGCAAAGACACAAATAATTTGGAAGAATGAGCTTTCTTCCTTTTAAAAAACTATATCCCTTTTCCCCACCACCTCTCCATCTTTTAAACCACACCTTGCAACACTGTTGTATAAAATTGAACTTTCAACCAAGTATTATGTTTAAATGAAATTCATCCATTTTGGTAGAATTAGGATCATTATCTCAGTCTAGGAAAATATAGTTATAATAGCACTTTATGAAAATGACTAACAATTATAACTATCAGTAGCCTTGTTTTCCATACTTCCATTCTCTGGCTCAGTCCTTGAATGCCAACTCTTGGAGAGTAAATTATGAAAAGTATAAATAAGCCCACTCTTAGCATTAGTGGCTTTTCCCCATTGTAAACAGGTGAAAATGACTTGTCCTCTGAATTTATTTGATTATCTGAAGTGCTGCATTTTTAGAAGCACACTGGTTAGCAGTAAACCCTTTGTCACTGTGGATGTGAATAGTACAATATTTATGGGCTGTAGTCCATTAAGCTGCTCCCCCTGGTTTATAGGAAGTGTCAGTGGCAAGTGCAAAGTCATACATAATTTATCTAATAAAACAGCACAAATAACACTCTACTTATCATAAAATCTTTCAGCTACAGACAGCCAACATGGAGACACACATCACTTTCCATGTGTATGTGCGTGTGTGTGTGTGTGAATGTCACATGTTCTGATGAAGGAAAGATGTCTAAAGAAAGACATTCCAAATACACTATTTTATTTTTATTTTGGCTTTGGTTGTTACTGTTTTTTTGCAAAATAAAAACTATTCCCAGCCTCCCTTTGACTGAACTATTTATTGTTGATTTGATTTGTTAACTTCCCCAGCTGAGAGAGTGGATTGTAGTCAAGGCAATCAAATTAGTATTCTCATTCTGCCCTTTGAAGATGAAAGATGGCTTTTGTCTCCCAGGGCGCAGCCTCTAATGTAATCTGGAAAGTGTAATGTGATCAGAGGTCATGGGTAAATTAAGAGTGGTGGCACACTATTCAAACATAATCTGACTTCATGAAAAGAATTCACACTTCTGTTTACCTTCATATAATTTTACCATAGAAAGTATTTACTATGAACAATTTGTTGCTATCTTTAAAGCCACACAGTGCAATCACTTTGATTTAATAAACAGCTTTTGAAATGATCAGTTCATTAAAAAAGGTAAAAGAAAAATCTCCAGGTTTCACATGCAGAAAGCTGTATCTCTCTTTCTTGCTCTCCACAAGCATGCACCTGCACACGCACACACAGTGCTCATTCTCAAGCCTTTCCATTAATTTTAATCAGCCTTACACCTTTGCTTTAAAGGCATGTTGAATTAAGCAACAGCACTCATAATGATTTTACAGTTTCCTGTAGTGTGCTGTCCTTGGGGTGTATACAAATTTGAGCAAAAGGAAAAAGAGACTCCTTTGGATCAATTCCAGCAGCTATCTTTGACAAATAGAAAATGATGGGCTATTACACATTTAAACAGGCAGTTTATATTAACTATTTTCTCTTTCTGTAACATATATATTCTGCCCCAGGTTATTTAATTTCATTCATTAGCAGGAATGCATAGTTTCTAAATATTTGGCATGCATGTATCGACTGACAATTTTGGTAATGTATCTGAGAAACTTCTGTGATTGAATCATTTTATGAGTAAATATATGCCACCTTTGATGTCAACATGGATCCCCAACATTGTGTAAAACTGGCAGCATGTTCCAGCCCCCTCACTGAGAGTGAAGATGAGCTTGTGATAATAGACGTTTCCTTACTTCACCTCCCGTGTTTCTTTCTTCCCCTCTGCCATATGAAGAACTGGTTTGTTCTTCCAATGGCTCAGAGAACTAACCTGAAATGTCATATTCCCCTTCAGTCCTGGGTTTCACATATAACCCCTCATTTCTGTGAATGGTTTAAAACTGCATCTCTATCTGATACTGCAGAATTGAAGCTATCCATTACTGTATCAGAAGCCAGAGAAAGTGTGTTCATGCATTTGTGCTTCTTTGTTTTTAGTAATAAGATGGATATTTGCTCTGGTCTGTGACAGAACCACAGCAAAGCAGCTGTCCTTCTTTGGATCCTGATTAGATTGGATATCTATCCAGTGGGCAGCATAAATAATATCAATGCTATTATTGATATATATTGGCAATGAGAGTCAAAATGAAGGCACAAATGGAGAATATAAAGAAAAATGGACCAATACTTTTCAGATGACAGCTTCAAAGAAGGGAATTCAAGGCAGCAATAAATGTAGTTTTGAATGCTAGAAAGAACATACCACATACCAACCAACAGCCACTCTACTTAATTTACATTACAAATATCTTATTAAATATCTTGGCATTCTGAGCATATGAATCAATGCAGTAAAATCACTTTAAATAAAATACAGTTGTCCTGTATTTCTATATGAAAGGAACTTCAGGGTAGATGGTAAATAATTAGTAAACAGCAACAACAAAAATTTAAATGGAATTTTGGTACTTATCAAGAAGATTCCTTTTGGTTTGGTGTGTGGAAGGCATCCCACAATGAAATAATTTCCCTTATCTCCTCAAGAAAACCAGAGGCTATGTGAAATAATATCAGGTAGTCTGTTGGTGCTAGTCTCCATGTTGTCACTCCATGGCTATAGCTCAGAGACTGGAAAAAGTAATCATTTCCCCAGGTGGAATCATAGAATAAAGACCACAACACCATGCATATTAATATTCAGGTTGTCACACCTGAAATAACCAGTAAGAGCCCAGCAGAAGAACCTTGAGGAAGAAAAGGTCAATTGCTTTAGATCTGTGTTTGTACAGTATGTACAAGGGTGCACATGGAAATATTTATGCACAGCAACCCAAAGGGTCATAAATACCTGAGACGAACCATACTGGGTTGGGCCAAGGGTCCATCTAGTTCAACATTCCGTTCACACAGTAGCCAAACAGCTGCCCACAAGAATCCAGAAGTGTGTGCTGTACAACAGCACCTTCATGTCCAAATTCCCTAAGAAATGGTACAGATGGGCATACTGCCTCTGTTACTGGAAGAAGCATATAGCTATCAGAACACAAAGCCATTAATAGTCTTCTTTTCTATAATGGGCATTTATAGAAATAAATGCTTTCTATACCATCCAAATTGATGGCCATCACTAGCTCTCATGGAAGTGAAATTCATAGTTTAATCATGCACTGTGTTATGACCTATTTCCTTTTTTCTGTGCTGATTCTCCTGCCAATCAGCTTCATGGAATGTCAATTATGGAAGAAGAAAAATGTATCCCTATCTGCTGGACACATTATGTGCAATTCCATAAACTCCTGTCTTCTCATACTTGCCCATTTCTAACTAAACAATCTCAGCTTTTATAACCTTCTTGATAATTACCAATGTTCTGTTGTCCATACTGTTGTGAGGAAAGCATCGCACAATGAACTATGCTAAAAGTAACAATTTAGTGTGGTAGGAAGATTTATGAATTCAATCCTTCTATGATCCTTTTATGATTCTTCTACTCTTACTTTCTGGATTACCCATTTACCAAAGAAGGCATTTGCAGGGATATGTACATCCATTTTGCAATGTCTAATGAAATAATCGGTATTTTCTAAACTGCTGCCTTGCAATGCCAAGGCTCCATTGATGTTCCAAGCAGTTAAAGTAGCGTCTACCTAATGCAAATCCATAACTAATGTAAAACTTTATTGTCCATAGCTGAAAAGACATGAATAAAGTGCAGGATTCATTTAACACAGATGTTTACTGTCCTGAAAATGTCCATTTTATGCCATTCCCTATCTTGTCGGTGAAAGTTATTAAGAAACAAGGATAAAATCCGCCTCCAAGACCTGTGAAATAAGATGTTAGCTCTGGGGATGACCACTGGATCTGTCCTGAAGACCATAGTATTATTGAAAGTTCATGATTCCTTACTTACTAAAAAGGATGCAATTTCTAATATGCTGCAACAAGAAGTAAGGGCTACCAGGAACAACACTTATTAAGACAACATTCTAAGTGGCACAGGTTTAAGTGATTTGAAATGAGGTTTGGTAATGCTGCAAGAAGTGCATTTAGATTTCAGAATAAGACTCTGTGAATTCTGAGGGGGCTTATCAGAGAGGTTCCCCAGAGAAATCTTTTAAGGTTATAAGTGTGCTTAATCACAGCCATCTCAGTTTTGAGCAAACTGAAGAGATACCTGTTGTACTTTGTTGATTTGTTTATTAGCTGTATAGCTTGCTTTTTTCTTATACTGAAATCAAAGTGGCTTACATCATTCTTCTCCTGCAGCTCTCAATCTTATCCTCACAACAACCCTGTGCAGTAGGTTGGCCTGAGACTCTGTGACTGGCCCAAGGTCACCCAGTTGGATCCTATACCTAAAGGCAGCCATCATGCTGAAGGTCTGTTCAGTTCTTAAAGGCAGCAGCACCTAGGAACCATGTAGCCAGTCTCCACCTTGGGTAGCATGACTAAAAGAAGGTGTGAAATAAATGTAAGGAATACATATTTGTTTGCACAAAGTGCCATGTCTAGTGTGAGGGTGATGAAAATCAAAGAGTGCAAGTTCCATTCCTCTGGATATCTATTGTTGACTCAGTGTTCCTTTATTGTGCTGTGTTGGGATTGAGACTAGATTTTCTTCTGTCCATAGCAGGGACGAGTCTTTTTAAAGTGAGCAAGATATGTATGCTCTGCAGCAATTCATGTGTCCTTTACTATAATGTTTTCTGTCTTTCTGAGAACACATCAGCACTGAACATGGTGCTTCAGGCCCAAGTGCATCACTTTGAGTTCTAGCCAGCAGAATCTACGCTTCCCTGATGGCTGCCATTTTCCTTTGGCTATGAGGTTGTTGCAATAAAGTTCCATCCCCTGAAGCTTTCATTTCTGAATAATGGTTTCTATTGTTTCAATGTCTGGGCACCCCACTCTTAGCTGATCTCCTCTTAGCTGTAGTAAGACAAGGAAAAAGCGTTCTCTGGATATATCTTATTTATAGAAGAATATAGTAAAGGGGTCTGACGCTTGGTTATAGAGTGTGGGTGGCAAAAACCTTCCCTGGAGTCTACAGGTGAATCCTGCAGGTAGGAATTCTATTGCTTGTCTTATGAGCTTGATTATCTAATAAATCACACCTCAAGTAAGCTCATATTGCTGTAGTGTATGTAGATAGTACTGATTTATCAAATGGAGAAAAGTTTGTTATGGGAAGGGGCTAGTCCTAATCCTCTCATTTTATATTAGAACAGGTAGAGGGAATAGTGGCTTTTTAGGCTGGGAAAAACTGCAACCACTTTCAGAATAGTTTGGCAAGAATCCTTAGGTAGAGGAGAATCAGGAAGACTTCTCACTCAGTTTGCAGATCTGGAATCAGGTTGGTGCTCCCCTGTTTCTTCAGTTCCAAGCCCAAATGAAGCCTAGCTGCAAACAGTCTCTAGAGAGGGTAGCATGGTTAGCTGATGCAAGTGTGACCTTAATCTCAGCTATCTGCCCTATAGCTTGATCTGGTCCATACAGTGAAACTCAGTGGGTCACATGTGCTGGTCAATGAATTATCTCAAACCCAATAACTTTCAAGTCATCATAAAAAGTGTGTGTTTTGCAGAAGACAACAATCCCCCAGCTGGATTTCTTCATAGATAAGCTCTTGGTATTTTATTGCATCCTTGGAGCTTGATTTCTTGGCCATTTAAGGGTAAAAAGTAAGTACCAGAAGAAACAGAAACTAAAAGTTTTTTATTTTCTGAAGGCAAAGAAGAAATAGGAAAGTTTGGAAGTTACATGTCAGAAAATAAACAAGTATATAGCCAGAAGAATGATAGTAATAATAGAAGAAAGGTGTGGTGGTCATGTTTTTTAAAATTATCTATGTTCTAAAAACATACATATTTGAAATGTGGGATATAATCTTGGAGGCTGGTATAGTCTTGTCCAATGGCTAGAGGAAGTCAGTGGACCTTCTAAACACAGCACATGCATTCCACCATTTTTCACCTTTTTAAAAATTCATAAACAAATTTAAACTATAGGCTTGTTTCCAAAGTTCACTATCCCCCAGCCACATGGAAAGTATTGGCAGAACATATGTGCCCTCTGTCTGCATCCTCTGGAACCCCAACATCTGATTTGGAGACTTGAGGGACACCATGGTGTTAGTCAAAGAAAAGGAGAGTAGCAAGGTGAAATTCTTATGCAAGCCCACACACGTGACATTGGTTGTAATGCACAATTAACAGAAGGGAAAAGCTCACATATCAATGCAACAATATACTGAAATAAGGGTGAGAAGGAAACTCACTGATCATACTTTTTAATGTTTACCTGTGAGAGAATATAACAGTTTAATGAAATGTTATTTTGTTTCTTTTTTTGGTCTCTTATTATTAGTAAAATATTTTTCATTTACATAATACTTTTAGGCAAATATATATTATTGCATTCCATATTAAGTGCTTTTACACAAACTAACAAACAAAAAGGAAAAAACAAGCACCCATGACTGAATCATCTGATCTACAGGAAAATAAACATTTTGAGAAAACATTTATTGTTGAAAAGCTAATTTATTACCTGCACCAGTAATAAATTAGCTTTTCAACAAGTATCTGATTAAACAAATATTTGAAGAGAAAAACCTTCAGCTTATTGTTTGGTTTTTCACTGTCACTTGATTAACAGTTCACCTTTTATTATTTGATCACTTTAGACTTGATAGACCAAGAGTGGGAATAACTTTCACAGACTGAGACAAGAAGCATTGAAGCAGAGAGCAAAGGCAGAGCGATTCTCACTTGACTAGCTCTGCTTTGCCTCTCATTGCATGTGGAGTGCTCCATGATGAGTGAAAGCTAAGGAATGTATATTGCCTCATATTCCACCTCTGAAGTCTGGCCTGTCAGCATTGGTATTGAAAATATTTTGATCAGTCAACAGGAAATTCAAAAAAAGGCCCCTCAAACCAGCAGCCCAATGACCTGTGGAGAGGTAAATATTAAATAGCTTTTTGTGTTTATCCGTTTGGCCTGTGTGAACTGAATATACACAGCAAAAATCTATTCCGTTGCTAGGAAGCTGACATCATGGAATTTTGTTATTTTTCATTTGCATGGAATTAACAGAACTGAGAAGAAATGAAATTTGCTTATAGTTATGGCAGGATAATCAGTCAACTAGCTTTCACAAGTGAACAGCATATTATAAGAGAAGGTCAGAAAAGTGAAAGGATTTTAATAAATGGTTTGTATGAGTTGTGGAATGTGTGTATACAGAATCACATTTTACTTACAACATGGAGGTGGTACAGGCTATAACCCAATACAGATGGACACTTTTGAGATGATCAAAAGTGCTATTCACACTTATCTGGAAGGAAAACTGATCATTAGTAAGATAAGCTTTCAACCAAACGTAATCAGTTCAGGTTGAGAGCCTATTGAAGCCAGGGCCTGCACCTTTAACTCTGCTACAGTATGTTAAGAAACTACTACCATGTTCCTCTCTCTCTTAGGAATGTGGAATAAATTCATTCGCTTAGCATTACTTATCTAACTGGTACTTGCCAAATTAATATGCACTGCAAATGCAGTTATGCCCCAATGGAGCAGAATGAAGGGCAGAGCTAACTCACCAAAGTGTATGAGATGGAAAGAGAAATTCATCACTTTTCATCAGGAATTTGAGCATCTGAGAATGGTTGCAGAATGAATTAGCATCTGAGGTTGGCAAAAAGGAAAGCAAGGTAAAACCTCCTGTTTTACGTGGATCTGCTGTTAGCACAGAACTCAGCTCCTAGATGTTAGGGAAAGGCAGCTTGTTCAATCAGTCCTTAAAGCATTTAACTGGCTTCAAATTGCTTCCCAGTTCCACTTCAAAGTGCTGGAACTTACATCTAGTTTGGAACCCAAGTTCTTGAACAAGTGTGTGTTCTTAGGGTCATTTCCCCAAGGCTTCCAAAAAGTGCCTCCTTTATTATTATCACATTTTAATGAAGGTTAGTATAGAAATATTTAAATAAACAATTAAATGAACATTTTTTTGCACACTGTTTGGAATGGCTGTGGTGGCATCACACATGCTGTTCTATCAATATACTATTGCAAGACTATGCTGGTGCACTGACATCTCTGAATGATTCATTTTCATTCCCATTCAGGAACAGCATGATCATATGTATTCCCAGTATAAATGCAAATCTTCCCTTGAGTCTTGCAGTTAATGGAATAGCCCCAAGCTCCATGTAGCCCAAAGATGGACAACCGGTAGACATTCAGATCATTCAGCCTACAACACTGACCAGCCATTAAAGGGAATTATACGAGTTTTAGGCCAAAACATCTGGACACAAGTTGTCAACACCTGACATAGATCATTAAATGCTTTCAGGGCTCTTGATCAGGTTGTGCATCTTGTCCTATTTGTAATATGGAAGATAGGGGAAGGAAAATAAAATTATACTTCCAAGGGAAAGTACTTTTTTGGGTTTTTACAACTATGTAATAGAGTGAGTTCAGCTATGTAGGGATTACTGATGAGTATTTGTCCAGCACTGATTATGTATTGTGGAAATAAATATTCTCCCTAGGGCCACCCTTCTTCACACAGTTTGGAGCTGCAGTTCAATTTATTGAAATGGTATTTATGTATGTGTAACTGTGAAAGATCATAGCTCAAGATAATTACAGCACAAGTCCTCAGTCGTGGAGAAAAGTCTACACCATCTGTTTTACTTTGACTCAATTTGCTAACGTCCAATTAAGAAACATGTTTAAGTCAACAGCTCTTTTTTCCCCATTCAATCAAGACAAATGAAGGCAGACCTATTCCCCCTGGACCCTGTTCAAAGTTTTAAAATAACTTTGCAAATGGTTTTGAAAATCTGTGCACCTAGTCACCCACTTTTCTATGTACAATTAGAAAATAAGGAAAGAAGAAGAATGGTTGATTCTTCCATACCTGCTGTCCTTGGCATTCTGGATTCTTCCAAGTGATTCTAATAGCAAACCTGAAGGAAAAGAACATGTGAAAGAAGAGACAAAATCAGACTAGAGACTGGTCCATCCACATATACGTTGTCAGTGTATCTTTGAAATTGTGCCGTTCACCCACAGCTGTGGGCCCACAGCTCTCTCTCCCCCTGTATAAATATATATCTATATATATTGCTTTGAAGTTGGATGGAATCTATATATTCTGGACCTGCTCCTATATGTCCATGTCCACAGTGAAAAAGGCATGGCTGTGATCATCTATTAGGATAAAGAATATACTAAAATGTTATAGTAGTGAAAATCATATAAAATAAATTATATTAGGAAAATGCTTCTAAAAAGTGTGCATTAGGTAAAATGGTTAAAAATGAATATTTTAAGAGGAATGCACATAAAATGCGTCTGAATTAGGATTTGTTTCAAAGATGGGAAAGGGCAAAATAGAAACATGGGAAAATAAAAGAAGCCAAAGCTGACAGATTTGTCTTTCCATGGAACATCTGTAAGCTAGATAGAAAGTTGAGAATACTCAAAAATCTAGGCACAGAAATTAAGATTCTATGTTAATTTTTATCAAACCAGGTCCCAAGGACTGGCACAATCATAGCTATGGTCATCTTTCTTCAGAGGTTATCACAGCCAGAGAAATCATCTTCTGGAACTAGACTTTAAGTCAGACCAGTCTCAAGAACTCTTTGGACATGAATAAGCAGAGAATGGGTTGCCAGACTCTGCTCCTGAAACTGGTAGTGCTGACTATTTGGAACTGAAAACTCTAAAGAATCTCTATTGATGAATGCCATTTATAAGGATACTGAAGAATTAAGAATTCTTTAAGAAGGTATATTCTCTACAATTGTACAAAGAACAAAAAAATAAAGCTAGAACATACTAGCTATGTCAAGGAAAAACACACCAAACTGAACTGAACCGAACCGAACCATGCTGAGTCAAGCCAAACCAAACCAAACCAACAAACTTCTATTACTGAATCTTAGGTAGATCCCTTACTTTTCATTTCTTATCAGACTGTTATTCAGAATAGTAAATTTGAGTTAGATTTATCTTGCCTCTACCTTCCAATAATTGGTTCCAAGCAGAGCAATAATTTTACTATGATAATTTTAATCCTGGAGTGCCAGATAATTTTGCAGCATCTTTATCATTTACATTGAATACATTTTACTCTTTAGAAACCTTATTTCTGTCCATTGAACCCTACTAGAAATTTGAGACCTAAATGAAAGCTTTACTTTTTAACATCAAGACTATTTCCAGATCTTCTATGTGGTATATTCATTTTGACTCAGGGCTCTCAATTGCTGCTTTTTTACCTACTGTCCAGCACACAAAATTGCCTTTCTTACTGTAGTTTTGATCCATCTTCCACTTCATCTCCTTTCCAGATCTCATCCAGTCATTCTGACTTCTGAGTCTTTTATCTGTGATACCGCTCTCGTCTTTTGCGGAGCTGCAACAACTTGCTGGAATGAGCATAAGCTATCACTTGAACTCATGCACTTCTTCTCAAAGCTTATTTCACCAATTCCAGTTCTTCCATTCACATCAAGGTTACTTTCCTATGGGTCTGTTCTCAGTGCTAATATTTTTTATCTCAAGGATAGGAATAGGAAAAGGCAGAGGAAGAAACTATTTTTAAGAAAGCATATAGAGGGAGGGAATAGGAAAGCACTGTGTATATATAAAAATAATGTACTTATTTTGATCAGAGTTATTTTCTCCAACTCCAAATATGTACCTCTTAAAATATTATGTTATAACAATATTGTTCTTTTTCTCATATGGTGCTGTGGTTAAAAAGTATGACCGAAGCCACTGTTACAAAATCAAATTAACTTTATATTAATTGCAGAGCATGAAATCCTATCATCAGATACTGGGTGCATATGTGCAGTTTTCACTACTGCTGTGCCTCATTCCCTGACTTTAAATGGCTATTTTCAGCACTCTAGATAAAGTGCTAGAAAGGGGAAGTAATGTGGCTGGGGCATCACTGAGAACCAGAATAACTCTATGGGGGAAAAAACCCTCCCCTCTACCCAGCACTCCTTTTTATCTTCGTTCTAAAGCACATTTGTTACTTGGGGATGACGGGGTTGGGAGAGGCAGCTGGTCCTGTTCTTTCCGCACCAGCTGCAAGGGTAGTGGGGGCGCCTTGGCCTTCAGAACTTGAATTCTGAAGCTGGAACTTGGCCAGCAACATTGGCCAGCAACAATCTCAACAACATTGAGATTGCCCACAGAGTGGTTGGCTTTAACCTAGTCTCTATATAACCTGTAATAGGGGCATTGAAGGAAAAGAAGAACTAGTCTGCTTCAGTTAGAGCTTAACAAGAAAGTAAATTAAGAGGAAATATTTCCAAGTCAAATATTTCCAAGTCAAAATCAAAGTGAAATAACATGGGTTCAAGTTTCAGAATACATAGAAAGTTGAACTTTCAATTAAGAAGATGAAAGGGAAACTGAAGCAGTTTCTAGAAGAAATGAGATTCATCTACTTAAACATCCTACAGTTTCCCTTATATATCCCAGACAAAGGAGCTCAGGACTGGGGATCCTATTTTCATTTCTCCTCTTTCACCTATACACATATTCAGGAAGAAAAAAAGAAAGAAAAAAAGGGAAACACTTCTTTCCTCTTCCTATTTTCAGGAACTGCCTTCCCTTGCCCCATCCTGTTTGCCATAAAATGTCCCATAGGCTGAAATTTCTAGCACTATATTGCGCAGGTGTTGAAAACCTTAGAAAACTACAAGGAAGAGGGGTGTGGGTGTCCCCTTTTCTTCTCTCCTATTTCAAGCTAAGGGGACCTTGGTGTGGATTTATGGAGAGGTTTTTTGTGACTCCCACATTTACAATATACAGCAGTATATAAAATATATCCAGTAATATTGGGACACTGGGACAATTTTTGCCTATTGAGAAGTAGATCCATTTGGAGGAGGTTCACCACTGGAGCTCTCCCCCTTGCAAAGGAGGAAACCTTCATACACATTCAACAATGATATGGAGAAGAAACCACATGTTTCCTGGTTCTCAGCACCCTCCCAAAACTGAAAATAAAGTATATCAAGTGTGAACTGGAATAAATGGCTCCTCTGCCATGAGATTTTCCTACCCAGTCTGGAGAAGTTTGCTGCACCTTAGTGTGGTTAAATATGTCTCCTTTTTTCTATGTAAATATGTATTGCTGATAATTATCTTGGATGATGCCTTATCCCTTGAGCTCATTCAAAAGACAAAACAAAACAAAGCATGCTTTTAGAAGCTACCACTTACAAGTAAACATTATTCTTCACATTTTGTCACTTGTCTCCCAAGTCTTAGTCCTTTGCCAAAATCATCAGTGGCTGCAACTGCCCCTGGCTGTCAGAATTCTCGTAATGGTAAACTGCAGTTTGTACAGGTTCCAAATTTGATTTAACCAGAAAAAACCCAATGAAACAAATATGCAAGTATCTACCTCCATTCCAAATTCTATTTGTTTGTGGTGTTCTTGTAGCAAAGTTGAAGAAAAGAACTCCACAAAAACATGCACAGCAACATACAGTATTCTGCAGAAGTGCTTTAGGCAATCCAGAAACCTGGCAGGTTTGAAAGCGTAAAAGGAACTATTGCAGTATGTCTAGCTTTGTGTGATGCAGAGGGTGGAGCTGGCTGGCTGACTAAGTCAGACCTTGGAAACAGATTGACAATTAAGGAGTAAGTTGGAGTCATTAAGTCTGATTTTCCATCATCAGTGGTATTCCCAGCATCTTCTGTTTCCACCCACCCACTCCATTTATCACTTCTGCAAATGTATTAACACACTGTTGTTTATCCAAGTCCTTAGATCATTGTACTTAGGAAGGCTGATGCTAAAATATTGATTGCCAGCATTTTAACTGATAACGTCTCACCCAAGTGAACACATAGTTGTTTTTCATTAACCTTTACTTCGGGGTTCTAAGCCAGTTTTCAGCTTATATGGCACAAAGTTCATCTCTAAGTCAGATCAGGTAAAATGTTGTACCACATTGTATTTACCAGAATCTTGGACCACTGTGCAGTATGTTTGGATAATTAGATATTTGACAGCAGGAAGTTATGAAATACTAAACTGAGAAGTATATGAAAAGTTCTGTTGTACCATGATGAATCTTTGCAGTATTTGTAATATTTAAGACAAATCTTTTCCACTACTCATTTGCAATTTCTGAATTCTTTCTCTAATAAAGAATGGAATGCAATTGTCAACAAGAAACTCACCTTATCGCAATAATTCTGCAATTCAACCTAGATGCCCACAAACCTCTGAACTTATAGAATTACAGGCTGGGAGGAGTAGCAGAGATGAACTTTCTCCATTCCTTCTATGATGCCTTTGTCCTAGATAGTCAACCTGGGACAACTCAAGGGGGAGGACAGGACGCTGGAGTGACTGAGGATACTTTATATCCTGGCTGCTTTGGTCTCCTCCCTTCCACATTTCCTGAGTCACCCTTTCTTAAGATAGTTTTCCTGACCTCAGACAACAGTCAGTTGCTTAGAATGATATTAATTATGGCTTTATTTATTTATTTATTAAAGGTGGTGTCTGAATTTATTTTCCTTTTCTACACCTAAATATGGAATCAGAAAGGAAGAATCCATTCAGACTTTCAAGGTCCAGCACAATCTGCACACTTGAGAGTTTTGCTAATACTATAAATAACTCGTAAAAGAAACCATTTATGTCTCAGTTCAGGAGCTGCTCTGGAATTAAAATGGAACTACACATCTCTTCAAATCATATTGACCAATCTTTCTTCTAAGCATTGTGAACAATGAGATCTGTGTATGGGGGTCACTCTTGAAAAAGTCATTTTAGAAGCCATTAACAGGTGTCATGGATCTGTTACTAACAAAGGCAAATATCAGTAAGTATGCACATGGATAATGCCAGAGTGACTGATCTTTTTGCTGCAAAACATTATACTAATCTTTCTCACAAAGACCAGGTTTACTCCCCTTGATTTTTCACCTTTATGTTCTTGGTGAAGAAAACTGGCTTATACCTAAAGAGTTGTCCAGATGGAAGCTTTTCAAATCAGTCTATTGATCAGTACCACATTAATGCATTAAAGAAGAAAAAGCTAGGTTTTATTTTCATGAATGTACCCTTCGGGGTGGTTGTTTAAAGTGCACTAGTACATTTCTGTTTTAATGAATGATGGCTCTAAACCAAGCTGTTCCATCTACGGAAGATTTACTTACATAACAATTTTGAATGCTTATCACCATAGCAACTAGCACAACTATCAAATACATGTAAGATATAATATAACTAAGAGCTATACATGATGATGCTGTGGAAGCATGGCATATACTCTGTCGTGCTACATTCGAACACTAA
Source organism: Varanus komodoensis (assembly GCF_004798865.1). Classification (NCBI taxonomy): domain Eukaryota; kingdom Metazoa; phylum Chordata; class Lepidosauria; order Squamata; family Varanidae; genus Varanus; species Varanus komodoensis. Next base: position 2,652,730 of record NW_025335589.1, read on the forward strand.
GAAACTCAACTTTATTTCTAGCTTTTTAAAAATTGAAAACACAAGCTTCTAGCTCTCACAATTTCCTTGCATATTGGGCATATTATACTCTCCTAGCACATCAAAATAAATATTTCTGTTATTTGCAAAATGTTCTTGAATTGGTACATATTTTCTAGCCTTTCATACAGGTAAACCAATCAATAAATTAGAATGACTGGAAAACACTGCACAATGAAAACCTGCAAAACTTCTTTATCCAGATATTACAAATCCCCAAAAATGAATGCAATACAAGATGCAAGAAAAACTGCCATTGACAGAAGGGTTGCATTCCCATAATTATTGTCATCACAGTCATCAACATCAATTATATTTCTGTACCACCAAATACCTGTATCTGCCCAATTTTAGAGGGCAGATACAGGTATTTTTCCTGCACAACTCAGCACTTTCAGTAGAATGCTAAACAAATGAATAAATAAATAATGTTTACTCCTTCCAAGAAAGTTTGAGATACCAGACACAGAGTTCATACCAAGCCAGTCCTGCCATTAACCTTCCTCTAGTCCCAAATTCTCAGATGCATTTATATTCAGGAGATAGATTACATGAAATTTCAAATGGGGAATAAACCAAACTAAAACATTCACCCATCCCTAAATTTGTGAACTGCACAACTGTTACTGTATAATGGCACACATCCTTACCCCTGGGGGGAAAGCATGCAGCTGAGGTTGCTTTTGCAGTCTTGGAGATGCAGATGGCAAGGTACTTTCCACACTGATTTTGAAATGTGAGGAGGAAAGAGGGAGAACCAGCTAGAAGATGAGCATAATTTTCCAAACTGGTAACTCAATTCCACAGAAATCCTACAGCTACATAGGATTGCACAGGACTGCATTGCTCAAGTTCTTTTATCTCATATCAATAAAGTCTTCAAACCTCTCCCATTTTATTTATATATTGCTTTATACCACTAATATTTTAGCAATATCTTTAAAACATTCAAATGCATCTGTATCCTATCATTTTGGACTCATTTGCTAATACTTCTATATGTGTTACTTACTTATTAACTGAAACCTTTATTTATTTATTTAAAAAATGTTTATTTAAAAAAATGTACTGATTTAGCAATTTGTCTCTCAATTTATCCCCCCTCCTTCCCCCTCTGTGTGTGTGTGAGTATTTTAGTGCAATTTTTGCCCAAGTTGTTTTCAGACAGTTTTCTGTTGTCATCTGTCTTGAAGCTTTCCAAATTCTATCTTCCACTTTTTTCAGTCTTGTAAAATCCTGTAGCTACTGTTGGTCTGGATTTTGGGCCATCTGTGCTTTATCACAAAGGCATTTTGTGTATTCCATGTGGTAAATCTGGTTGGCATATTATCCTTAATGGACATTATCTTGCAACAGATTGATAGATTAGAATTCAACTTTTATCTGGCCCAACCCCTTCCTACCACAATATCCTAAGAAAAATAATGTCATGGTGCTCTCAGAAAATGATACCAATACAAGTATGATGAGGTATTGTACTGATGTGTAATTTTTTATTCATCCATGCACCTATTCAATCTATATACCAATGGGTTTCTGAGAAGTATATAAAGTAAAGCAATAGCAACATTAAAAATAATGGTTCCAAAATATATGCTATATAAATGCAGCACAGAATAGCTATGACATTAAGAGGATTAAGCACTGCGGAACTACAACTGTTAAATTCCCAGCTCCAAAGCTGGAGATAATTCTCCAGCTTTGGGTACAGGAATCCAAAATCCAACACCTCCTATGCTGCCCAGAGGCCATAAGAACACTCTCCCTGTTCAACATTTGCTGCTTGAAATTGTCAAAAGTTTTGCTATAGCCACACAGCATGTTTGCATGTTAGTCAACTTCTTCAGAATCGATAATATTGTTTGAATAAAAGAATTAGGCAGACATATACATAGTGTTTCCTTATGTTTACACTATGAAGATCACCTCTCCAGTTATTCTCTGTCTGATTCAAAGGTTAAGAAAAACAGTTTCCTTAACAGTTAATGATCCATGAATTCAGTCAAGCCACCAGACTTATTCAAGGAAAAAGAATAGAGTTGACTTCTCCAGTTGACTGGAACTGAAACTGATGGATGCTTGATGCACATTCTTAAGATCAATCTAACTAGAAAAGCTTAAAGGAACCATATAAAAGCATAAATACAACAGCTTTAAAACAATGTATAGATTCTACTACTATTCTATTTTTTTCTAATTAAGATTGTTTTGATGCAATTTTAAATGGTTGGCATAAGTCAAATGTATATTTAATGTCTAGTGTATAAAAATAACTTAAATGGAATGGAATTTTTTGATAGTCCAAACGCAAATAACTATATTTTCTTTTGCTGAACAAACAAATAAATAAATTACTGCCCCAACCCTCCCCCATTCCCAGCTATTTCTTGTAGCAGCTTGCAAATAGAATACTGAATACTGCAAGGCCAGGTTACGAAGACGCTATTCAAAATGAAGATAGCTAACAAGGGAGATATTTGCTGTATGCCGACAGATGTGGCATATCCCATGGCAGCTTGCGTAGGTGCTGTTTGATGGCAAAAAAGGGGGGGAGGGGGGAAGGAAGGAAGGAAGGAACTGATTTCAAGACACAACATACATGCTCATTTCACATTACAAAACACTGCTCAGCAGTGAGCTTCTGCCTATTTGCAACCTGAATTCAGGTAGAAATGAGCTATATGAGATGAATTTTAGCCCACATTCTATGATGGCTTTGTCAAAGCCTTGGCTGCATCCTTATGGTAAAAAGTTTATATATTTAGAAATAATAAAATATAAATTGAAGCCTACAGTACTACCCCATTCTCTGTGCCAGCATACCACCCTTCTCATGCCATCCTTCTTAGAGAAACATGTTCAGTTCAAGCAATGCGTATATAATTTTCATCCAAAATCCCTGCCTGCAAGGCATTACAAAAGCTGAAGTCCCAATGGATATTGCATTCACATGCCACAAATGTTCCTGTTTATTACTAGCAGCAGACCCTACTTACATTAAATTATTGTTCCCCATTTTGTGCTCCATTTTGTGTCTGGCCTCTTGTGCACAGGAAAGGAAGCAGATACTAATGCACTATGTAGCCTCTCCATTCACGTACTACACATGCTAAGGTACATGTTAAACTGGTGATCGTATGCTCAATAATATGACTGGACATTTTCCCCCTGAGGGCTCCATTCTTCCAGAGGTGATCTGTTAGGGATTCATGCCAACAGTGGAAAGGCCTAGAGCTGACAGGGCTAGCTACTTTTCTCTCTTCTTTTATTTATTTATTTAGCAGGTTGGATACCGTCTTGTAGCCACAAGGCTCTGTAGATGGTTTACATAATAATCTGCTGCCTCCCCTTTTTGTCTTTCTGACTGGATGGATCTACTTTTCCTTCCCAAACCACAAGGCTTGTTCAGCACATGGCTTTTGTTGTAAACAATTAGAAAAAAAATAATAAAGTATACTGCCGACAGAAGAAAGAAATGATAAAGGAAAATTACATGAATCATAGAATCTTAGAATCATACACTTGAAAGGAGCCTAGAATGACATTGGGTCCAGCCCTATTCAATGAAATAGCAGAGACAGAAACTTTTGGCTGCAAATCTTGGTACAGATATTACCAGTGGTCACCATTTTTTTAAAATACGGAATTGTTTGCTTTAGCTCATTGTCGTCAGTAGCCTAATCAGTTCAATATTTGACCGATAACCCTGGTCAAGTATTACTAATTTTGTCGCCCTGTGTCTGCTCTTTCATCTGCCTGTGCAAATTGAGATAAGCATTTTTTAATCATTTTCAAGCAGTTCAAGTCCAAGCCATGATTTCTGAAGGTAACTATAGTAAACTTTGGATCATATAACACAATAATGATGAACTAAATTCAAAAGTAAATATTTCTCACCAGCCACACAGGAAATGGAGGGATCAGGGAGAGTTGCATGTCCAGGTTCACTGTGGTTGGTCCACATCATAATAAGCCATCATTGCCAAGAATGGTGATCGGTGCTCAATTCCAGGAAGAGTCTCAATTTAGAGAGTGCACTTCTGCCATAGCTGGTTGCTGGATTCAATACAATTCAATTTAATTTAATTTAAGGCAGGGATATATATTTGAGATGAGTTTTTCCTTCCTAGTCCACTTATCACAAAGTATGCCGCTTGATTATCAAACATTATTTACACATTAAAAGAGTCAGGTCTGTACAGCTTCCTTAAAATAGAATGGCAAGTTTTTCAGTTCATGCAACATGCATACATACTTTGCATAGATCAAGCAGGTACATCAGGCTACATTAGGAAGCATACACATATTTATTGGAAGTTTAGAGAAAAACACTTATTTCAGGTTAAAGCTGAGGCTGGCTTTTCCTTTTGATTACCTTCCTGTGCAACATAAAAGAGCCCTTGACGAAAACAATTGTACAGAATAATTAGCGTTACATGACATTCACGTATTGTTGGGTATTTCTAGTTTAACTGAGCTAATGATCAGTTTGGAGCTCCATTGAGTTTAATACTAAAACAGAATACCACTTCCAGAGGAAGAAACAGAGAATCTATTAGAGGCCTCAAGTCTTTAATGGAGTTGATAAAATATAAGTTTGCAATCTGATTAAACACTATCCTAGAGTTAAAGGGCATGTGCAAAAAAATAAGAAGGGGCACTGCAAAATTTTTCCTTTTTCTCTTTTGGGGGGGGGGGCAAATACGAGGAAAGAATATATTTTGTAATAATAAAAAACACTGATACACAAACTCAGTTACAATCCAGTAAGGTTTAAATGGATTTATCTACATATTTGTCTTCAATGCTTGATGTCAGTTGGATAGGACATTAACTAAAGACTAAACTACATATTAAGATAATGCATTTTAAATTGTATGCATACAATTTGTTGCTGCATTTGCAAAAGCACAGCTTTGTCTCTCCCTCCTACCAATCCAGTTTGGTACTGTAGCACATGAAAAAGGATTTATTCATTTTTCCCTTCATTGTTTTCCTTACAGTTATTACTCAAACGTGTTGTAGTATAGCAGAACATCCTGTGAGAGCAAAACAGAATTGGAGTAGTTTGGGTAGAAAAGATATGGAAAACATACAGGGCTTCATCATGGTTGCATTGTCATAATCCCAGAATGTATGTGATTCTATTAATATAAGGACCTGAATTAGATGCATGTGTGCCTGCCTTTGAAAAGTATTCAGAAACATCAGTAGGGCAAAGCAGCAGCTTGAGTTTTGAATAAGGTCAACTTCTCAAATCACATGATTCCGTTATTATAAGTGCTTCACTGGCACCCAATTTCCATGTTCAGTTCAAAGTTATCACTATTACTTTTAAAGCTATAAATGTTTTGGATATGGGGGGTTTTTTTGAGTTAGAGAGTGGCTGTCCAATCTGTGCTGTGTTGAAGACCTCCTTGGATTGCTACTCATGGTCCCAATCCAGTAGCAGTAGGTAGCAGTAGGCTATGTGAGCTTTAAGTGAGCTATAAAGCTAGTTTAATGTTGTGAAAGAAATGGTCACTTGTACATGCCTGTATTTTTCCAGTTTAAAGGATGATTGCTTGCAGATGTGCTCAGATTCCTGTCTTCAAGAGGCCCTGGAATGTGAGGCTACCACAATAATGTAATACAAATATTCTGTGTGTATGCAACTGTCATTGTTTTGTTTTCCTTAACATTAGTAGAAATGCATAGAATAATCCTAACTTGAAAACTTTACATCCTAACAACTACTTTATTCAAGAAACTGGCATTAGCAGGATTGTATAATTGTCCCAAACAAGTTAATTCCTCAGTACAACTAAAGCTGTTAAATTAAAGTATACAGCACTAAAAATACTTGCAGATAGTCTACTCTGGATTGGGATTTCAGTGTGCATGTATGTGGGAAGTGCATTTTTACACCTATTGTGGCTTCAGATTTCCCCCTATCCTGTGCCTCCGATTTCCGAATTGCCAAAAAAAAAGGACCAGTTGATTTTAATGCAACTAGTTTTTACAATCACAATGACACATCGTTCAGGATTAGGACTGCAACAAGCAGCAAAACCTCCCTACCATGATTCTAGGGCCCCAACATGGATACGGATTTGGATCTTTAGAGTAAAAAAGAAAAGCATAGATGATAACTGTGTACACTTTGGGTCACTATCCTATCTGAATGGATATCTGATGGATATCTAGTCCAACATTCCTATCTATGGTCCCAAAATGTAAAGGTCTGAACCTGGAGTCCAGTTGTCAATGTTGCATTGCTCAAATCCCAGGATCTCTTTGGAGATGCATTTTTTCCTCTGCTTCAAATAAGAGACCAGTAGTTGCACTTATGGATCTCAGAAATAACTTCAGCTTCATCTGACTTAACGGAAGAAAGCTGACCATTTCTCTCCATATCCCATTTAGTGATTACCGTTTTCTTGCAAAGCACTGCAGATCTTATTAACCTCCTGAAAATTTGTCTGTTTGGTTGCTGTCATGGCAGCTGGAAAAGAGGTGGTGGATAGCTACAGAATATTAAAGATCAAGGGTATTTAAATACCAACTGACAAGATTTCTAAGTGATTCTACATTTTAATCTTGATTTACACGGATTTAATGCTGCTCTATTAGCATTAATGGGAACTGTGAATGGAACTCTGTCCACCTCAAAGAGCAAACTAGTTGTCTATTCCTGTTCTGTGCTTTTCAGTGCAGTTGTCTTACAAGAGGTAGGTGATATTTAAACATTTGCTCATTTTCCGTGGGTTTCTAAGGTGCTATGGAACAGGGGCTCTGCAGGTCAATGAGATATTAAAGACAGAGATGGAAATCACTTTTCCATGAGAATGTTAGAGGACACTATAAAGGCCACAAACAATTCCAGCTGTGTATAAAAATATAATATGTTTCTGGTAAGAATCTGAAGCCCTGCTAACTTTAGTGTTGTGTCTCATATGCTGATGACCTTTGTGAATGTGAAAGTTTAAGCAAAGGCATTCTGGCCAAGTTGGGTACATGGGAAACACTGCTTAGCTAAATATTATAAACAAAGTTTCAGCTATTTATTGCTCAAGTCAATGAACAAAACCATTTATAAATGAATAAAGTGAGAAGAATACCGCAATAAAAATAATAAGAAAACAGTAACATGATGCATACTATTAAAATGAGAGCAAAAAGATCAAGTCAAGAGCAACCAGATAGTTAAAATCCAGGCTTTAAATATGTTCATTTTTTCTGAAAGTGTGAAAATGGCATTTGTGCTCACAAAACACTGGGGAAATCTGTGCAAATTTTATGCTTGATTGATGCTGAATGTGTGCTGTTTTTTCCATTTGTGCTTGACAAACAATAACTTATTTATTTATTCCATTTTTATACCAGCCAATAGTCAATGATTTTGGGCAGTTCACCACTACAAACACAAGCAGGAAACTGACACAAGAGAAGCAGTCAAACAGTATTTGAAGAATCCTACCTATATCTTGGCCTTTCTACCTGGTTATTACATAAAGCAGCTATAAAACTGGTAAATGGTAAAACTGGTAAACATATTTAAATTCCAAGAGTGGAATAACTCTGGATAATGGACTCTTGGTCTGATACAGCATGTGTCTTATAGCTTCTCAACTGCAGTTGACTCGAAAAGATTTGGAATAGGAAGAGATTACAATTGAACAGAGTTCTCTTCAACCTGCTGTACACAGATCATTAAATACTTTCTCACATTGAAATGGCAATGTTTTCCTCATGTGAAAATGGAGATAATGCAGAATCTTTCTTCATTAGTTTTGAAAGAACGTGCATTGATTACCATTCATTCAATAATACACTTTGAGGATGTGCATGCTGGTCAGTTCCAGGCATCCTCAAATAAAGGTGATTTTTCTAGATCCATTTCAATCCAATTGTGGGACAGAAATGGCATGTGTTGCCTTGTGAAATTGCTAGGAGAGTTATGGGGGACTGTGAACATGTTGCTTCTGTTGGACTCCCAGAAAGCTTTTGGTACGTTTGGCTAGGGTGTCCTTCAGGAATGGATATTTGAGTTGTGAGTCAGAGGCACAGTTTTACAGTAGTTCCATGCCTACTTGGGTGGCTGCTTCCAGAAGGGCTGCTGAAGGATTCCTGGAAGTAATGTCATGGGGTACTACAGAAGTCAATTTTATTTTAACTGTATATGAAACTGTTGGGGGAAATATTATCTAGGGATGTGGAAATATGTCAGTGACATCCAGCTCTACCTATCCTTTTTATTTGAGTCAGTTAGAATTATAGAATTATACAATAGTAGAATTGGAAAGGGCCAGAAAGGCATTGGGGTCCACCCCCTGCTGTTGTAGGACACTAAGATATACCACCCCATTTAAATGACTGTCCAAATGCTTTTTGAATGTCTTCAGTGAGGGAAAGCCCACATCTTCCCCAGTGAGGAAATTTATCCAGATGTCTAGTCTAAATCTGTCTTCTTTTAACTTAAGTCCATCATTTCATATGCTGTACTCTAAAGTGAATGAGAAAAGATCTTGTCCATCCTCTTTGTGACAGCCTTTGAGGTATTTGTAAATCACACCTCCCCTCAGTCTTCTCTTCCTGAGTTTGAACATGCCCAGATCTTGCATTCTTTCTTCACTGAGCTTTGCCTCCAGTCCCTGAATCGTCCTTGGTGTCCTTCTATGTATGTATCCTTTCTAGCTTTTCTGAGACAGTGGCTGCCCTGAGCAGGATAATGAATTGGATATGGACCAAAAACTAAAGCTTGATACTGACAGGATGCAAGGACTGTCAGCAGGTGGTTTTTTAGCCCAGTTGAATGGTGTTCCACACATCCCAGAATGGTTGCAATCCTCCTGAGATATAAATCATGCTGCTTAGGGGTGCTCCTGGATCTGTCATTCTTGGTTGGGGCCCAGAAGGTTTTGGTGGCTAGAATTAACTTTTATCAGCTTAGGATGAAATACCAACTATAACCTAGTCTGAACACTACTAACCTAGTGGCAGTAATTCATGCTCTGATAGCCTGACATTTGCATAACTACAGTGTGTTCTATGCAGGGCTACTTTTTAAGATGGTTCAGCAACTTCAGTCAATTCTTGATTATTAACTGGGCCTGGACAATAAGGCCATGTGGCATTAGTGTACTCACCAGGAAGTCAAACTCACAGCTATAAGAAAGTAGGCTGGAGACCAGTGAAGCCATGCCCTGGGAATGCAACACATTCTCACCCCCAAAATGGATTCCTTACACATCCCTAGTCCAGAGTATGTAAAGGAAAGTCTGGTCCATCTTGAGATATAACATGGACCTTCAGGGCCTGCCTCTTTGGTGACCTCACCAAAGGAAATTAGTCAGGCAGCCACAAGAGAGATAGGGTCTTCTCAGTTGTGACATCCTTCTTATGGAATACCCTTCTCAAAAAGTTCATCTGGTGCTGATGTTATTATCATTTTTTACCATTTATTTCTTTTCTTCCAATCATTTTAGAGACCTAGATGTTTCTGCCTGCCCTGGGAAGCCTAGACTCAGGAAGCTTTAGGGTCAAGGATTTATAGAGGTCCGTAAATTACAGGTTTCATGAATACCATATTTATTTCAAGTATGAGTTCAAAGAAAGATATACCAAATAATGTTCTCAGAAAAAAATACTTATCCTCTGCTTAATATGCCTTTTCCCCTGCAACTTTCATTGATTCTAGCAGGATAGGATCATAGTCTTTTTTATCATAGTGTTTATCATAGTGTTCTAAATGAAGTGAGGATCATTCACGATCAGAGGTAATTCTGTAAGTAAGCATTTGCTTCTCAGTCCAATGCAGAAGCTGCAAATGTGGAGAAGGTGATGTAATGGATAGGGCAGGACTTGCCAGAACACCATTACTTTTAATCAGGTGAGAAAGAGAATGACTGTGCAGGCTTAGAGCAATTTAGATTTCCCTCTGTACAGAGCAAGACTGTTTTGAATCAGTTACCCAAGGAAAAGCTCCCAGCTAATCCGAGAATGCAGGGTAAGTTATGCGTTTTGCGATGCACATTCTAAAGTAACATTCATCTATTCCCTTTGTTCATCTATATATTGGAAAAGCATTGCTTAACCAAGACTTTAATCTTAAGAGCACTGAATTCGCTTCTGGGTTGATTTACTTCTGGGTACCATACATCAGGCCAAGGCCACTACATCTCCTTCAGTCCTGTATTCCTTATTTAGAATTACACTCCTTTCTGCTTAAAACACAAGTAGATTAGACCCATGGATAAACCCATGAAACCCTAATCAGGTAATAAGACCCACTAATAACCCAGACTCCCAATTCTGAGGAGACTTCTACTGCCCTTCAAAAGTGTGCCTTCAGGTGTCTGGCAGGCCTTTCTACTCATGACATGAAGGCTGGCAAACAGCTGGACAAGGCCGGTGGAGCTAGGGGCACACTCTTGGTTCCAGCCCACTTTTAGCTCTCAACATGAGAAGACTGAAATGCCAGCACAGGACTACAAGTTGAGCAATGAGTGACCACCAGTCCTTGGCTTTGCTCCAAATGAATACATATGTGTAAAATTTCAGAAAGCAAAACAAAACAAGTCTACAAAACTGTGGAGATCCATGTGATTTGGGAAAAGCTGTTCTTTGAATTCATTTGGATCTATTGCAGTTATCTCTGAGATCCAGAAACATGGCTATGTTTTCTGGTTTCTAAGATGCACTTCAGAAAGTGACATATTCCTAAAACATTTTGGATGAAATTAGATCATGAACTGGAGAAGTAGTGCATTTTTATCTGTTCACAAGCTAGTATTATTTACTAAAATAAAAAAGAGCCTGTGTTCTGAAATTCACAAATAATTCAGTCTTAGTCCATTCCTAGATTTTAATTTTAATGTTTTATCTCTGTGTATTTTAATGTATAATTAAAAGAAAAAAATTGTGTATGACAAAGGCATGATTAACTATACAGGTGCAGTGAGATTATGGAAATGCATCATGCACAAGTGCACACTTGCCAAAATTATTCTGTGACCTTGTATTTAAGCTGAGTTTTAAATAATTCAGTGATGTATTGAATGAATAAATTTGTACTGCTTGTTACTCTAAACACTCAGGCATTCACTTTTCCTTGCCATTTTTAATAAAATCTAGCTTCCTAATATTCATGAAATATTGCATTTCAATTAAATTACATAGGTATAGGGGGAAAAAGCATTTTGCCCTGAGCTGTTTAGTGTTGACACCAACTGTCATTTACCTTTTTTTCTGCTATAATAACCAGAGAGGTTTTATGTATCACTAATATAAAGCACTGTCACACTTTAATGAGAAACTTTTTTGATCAACTACTACACAAAGCTGCACAAGGCAGAAAAATAATGAATCTAAAGTATTCTTCTTGTTTGTGAAGGATACTAATTTGAACATAAAATGCAGCAAAAAAGAAAAAAAGAATGAACATTTCTACTCCAGGTTTAATTGAAAGGTAGGAAATGTGTTCAAGAAAAGTGGCATAAATAAGTTTATGCATATAGGACAAATCCATTGCATTCTTTGTTTCAGGATTTCTGACCTTTTCTGTATAACTGAGCGCTCCACAAAGACATGGAAATTCTTTCTTTATATGTAGAGTATCTGATGAGGTCTGGGCTTAAACTAAATTGGTGAGCATGGAAGAGGCCATTGAAAAGACTGCATTCCATCTGAAATATTTTAAAACAATCTTGAATGGTGGTTGCAATTCTATAAACTTCTGGTGAGCACAGAGTTTTTCCCATGAGTGGTACCTTCATTTTGGAATGGAGGTCCTAGTGAAGTAATCAGGTACATTCTGTTATTGTTTTAGGAAAATGGCAATGGTTTTTATTTCAGATTAAAACATGGCATGAAAATATAGGATCTCCTCCCCCCCCCCCCCCACCACCACCACATGCATGCCCACCCTGAATACATTGTACCAATTTCAAGTGTGGGCAAGGGCTATCCAAGATTTGATCAGTCATGAAATAAAGTTCCCTTTATTTTTTGCCCATTTTCTAATCAAGGGTAGGCAATATATAACCCACAGACTGCAAGTAGGGATGCTGGAGATATTCACAACAGGCTCAAATGAGTTTTAAGATGCAAGCATCTGACCCAAAATGGATTGGCTTCTCCCTAGTCATACAGTCTCTGTGGACTTGCAGACCTTTTCTATTTTTATGTTCATAATTTGACACAAATTTAGTTGTAGAAAAAGCAATAATAACACCACCCAAAATTTCCCGTAAGATTTCAAGAATAAAAATATGTGCAACTAAGTCTGGTTCCATCACAAGCAGACAACAAAATGAAAGGTGCATGACAATCTGGAGACAGACAGATCCAAACATCCCTGGATTAAGTTGTCTGTTTCACTAACACCATTACCCCTCCCCCAAATTGTCCACCCCCCAAGTATGAAAAAAGGTGCCTGGAACTCTGTGGACCACTGAAAAGGGAAATTGTCCAATTGTAAACTAGGTTTGATGCTATAGTTGCTATGGAGCCTTCAAACTGTTAAATTTTGCCTGTAAACAAGCTAAAGACAACTTTTTCCAGCGTTCTCAATACTCAGGATGCCATATTTGGGTTCAAAAACACACTTTAAATTAATTTTTTAGGAAACCAAAACCTATGGGAGCAGGCCAAAGAAAAATGGTCCTGGACATGCTGAATTAGCCCACTAGACATGTCTTCATCATTTCAAAAGCAAAGGAAAGGGGAAAAGCTGCTCTTGTCTGGATAGCAGTAGCCTGTTTTCAGTCATCTATACTCTGTGGTCTCTAAAGTAGATTACTGCAATGCACTCTATGCGGGCATATGTTCAGAAGCTGCAGCTTGTGCATGGTGCTGCAATCAGATTAGTAACTGGGACCAGTCAGTGGGAGCATATAACACAAGCCCTGTCCCACCTGGATTGGCTGCCTATATGCTTTTGATCTGGAATTAATTTGTAGTTTTTAACAAATAAATTCCTGCACTGGCTCGGACTGCAATATCTGACAGAATATGTCTCACAGCCTCCATCTACCTAGACACTAAGATCAAACTCTGGGGACTGCCTTCAGTTGCTACCTCTGATGGAAGCTCAATTGACAAAAAAAAGAAGAATCTTTTCAGTGGTGGCCCCCTGTTATACAACAAGGTCCCCCCTGAGATCTCCCTCTTGCCAACTGTTACCTTTTCAGGCTCAGCTTAAGGCTGTTCTCTATCACAAGGTATTTTATTAATTACTATTTTATTGGTACTTTGTTAGTTGCTTAAATAGGTCTTGTGATTTAATTGTATAAACTGTTGTAGCCTTTTAATATGTGTTATAAATCTGGTTTAAAATTATTGCATGCCAATTTTTCTATGATGGTTTAATTACGTTCCTATTCTGTATGGCATTTTTACGTTGTTCTTGTAAACTGCCAAGAGAACATGGTATTCAGCAGTATAGAAATTAAATAAAAATGCACACATGAATAAATGGTAGATTGTGCAGTGTGTTTATCATGTGTTGGATAGACTCCTCTTTCCCAGCTTTTCAGCTGAAGTTGGAGAAAAGCTTAGAAATATTGTTGGAAATGAAATTTCAAAGGTTCAAGGGTATGAATCTCACAGAAATAAGGAAGTAGGAAAGGTGGAATCTGTCAATTTTGGTTTAAAAAAGATTTGTTTGTTTACAAAAGAACATTTCGAGTGCATTTCTCTCAACACGAGCATGTTTGTTCCTAATATATGCATTTTTGCAAGCAAATGTAATGCTTTTTGAAAGTTATCTTCACTATATGTGGCTTTATGTATACTTTCCTGATATAGTCATATTTTATGATATTTTGAGTGGCAAAATCAATTCCAGCATTTGGCAAAGTGTGATTTAAAACAATAAATGTATTTCATTTTCATCTGACTATTGCTCTTTTTTACTAGCAAGACTAGGGGAAAATGTCTAAGGCTTTGTTAGCTTTCCTTTCTAGTCTTACAAAAGTACTAAGTGTTTTGTAAAACTAAGTACTTCATAGGAACCTTCACAAAAACTTGTTTTTTGTGGAGAACGGAAAAATGTTCACATATTTCTGTTTTGATTGCAGATTTTGAATTCTGCAATTCTGTGTGAGAAGTTGCCTTTATGCAGCTTTTGATTTTTTTTTTTTAAATTCTATTTCATGTGCTTGGTATGTTTTACTTTTATCCATACTGATGATACTGTTGGACCACATAAAAAGTGTAAAAATAATAAATTTATTTCTATGACATCTTTTACTTTGTTTATAAATGGTCCTAAGGCAGCAGCAGATCCACCACCAGAGAGGGCTGGTACATTTTATTTGGCAGGGAAAATAGAGAGCTTATATTATATGGAAAGAATACATATGCAGAATGAAAATGCTTGGTGATATCGAACATGTTCCAAAGCTTGGGACTGACTCTTATTTCTGAATAAATCAGTTAATCTATCTGTACCAATGTTTATTCATCTTCAAAATATGCATTGTTTTTGGTGATGTAAATGATGCTTAGTAAAAACCATCTTGAACTTCCAGTTCCTGAGATTCTAGCCACTGCAGTACTTTGAGAATAGGACTGCCTATAATTAAGAGGCAATTTACCACATTCAATGATGCCGCTGAAGAGAAAATTCAAATAATTACACCACTTTGAATAATCAGTGCATAACAGGTCCTAGAAATAGTTCAGTTTACATCTTAAGCAGGTTGCCTAAGATTTCCCATTATAAGGCCATATTTGCACTGCATACTTTCCCAATATTCAATTATCTTAGCTTAAGTCCACCACACAACAAAGTTAGTTTTTATAGTGTCAGCAAGAAACATTCAGCTACCCTGGAGCAGTACAATATAGAATAATTTGTTTCTTTGGTAGAGAAATTAAAGGAAAAGAAATAGCTCGCCATCCAAACACCTTTAAATAAAGAGGGATTCTGCTTTCCAAATTCTGTCACCGAGAAGTGGGCATCCAAATAAATCCACCACTAAGTAGAATTAGCTGGCACTGTATTCCAGCACATCATCTGTGCAGCCTCTAGTAAGTGTTGTTGCTTTACATCTCAATGTGGTTCAGTTGCTTTCAGGCAATCTACTGATCGTTGAGTACTGCAAAAATCATGGTATGATAGTCACAATACCATTGTCAAATATAGCCTGAATTCTAGATATTTAAATAATTTTATTCTGATCATGATCCAAAGAAATAAAGATTTATAATATTCCCCTAGTCCAAAGTCTATTTATATAAATACTTTCTTAATCCACAGCTCAGTTTAGCTCTTACTGACATGTATGTTAGTTAACACTTCGGGCCATAATGTTCTTTCCTGACATTCTCCCCTGTGGTCAAAATATAGCATTGCTTCAGTAGTGACATGCTGCTGCAACAGCTGTTAATGTGATCGAAATCTAAGCATTTTGCCATGGCAAGTCTTAGAGTGGAGCTTTAGGCCATTGTCTTCAAATGGAACTTTTACAGAAATTCTATCTTCACTGCAGTGAGGCAAGTGTGATGTTTCACTGTCACCACTACACAAAATAAGATTGTACAATTATTAGTGGATTAAGCAAAAACCACTTCATACTGTAACTCCACCCTAATTTCCTAAATAGCAAAATTCACATGTGTTCTATACACACTTAAAGATGGTGTGGATGTATTCCTTAGGTCTTCATAGCAAAATGTGCTTTCTGGTAGTATGACAAAAACATGTTTTGAGGGGGGGCAAATTTCTTGTAATTTCTATTCTGCCATTGCCTCCGCCCCCCAACTCATATGATACTGGGAGAAACTGCCAAGATTTATTGGTTCCTTGAGGCTTCAAATGGAGTCAACAGCTGCATGAAGCAGATGAGAATAGCTGAGAAACACTGAATTTCATCAAGTAGGGTTGGACCAAGCCAGATTTGAAGGGAAAAAGTAGTAATATAGTAGTGGTGGGGTGGATATGAATGGAAAGCTGATCCAGAAGTGACAGAAAGAGTACAAAAGAGGAGTCTGAATGGGACATTTTTTGATTACCTTAGCAGCTACTTTCCTACGCCCCAAAGATCCAGTGCTGACATTCACTTACCCAAATTTTTAGGGTCTCAAAATAGAGCAGTTCACAACATGCTGCGAACTTTAAGTTCGCATGCAAAAAATGTGAAGACAGAAAGGGGGAATGGCTCTATTATTATTATTATTATTATTATTATTATTATTATTATTATTCAAATGTTATTGTTATATATTCTGTTATCCAGGAATGAGTGGAGTGACTCATGGCTCAGAGAATTTCCCTGGGGAATCAAATAATGATTGATGAAACTAGCAGTACTCAACCAACTCACTTTTGATATTGCCCAACTCAGTGTTGGGCAATATTGGAATATTCTTCCTTCATGTTCATTATGATGGAAGAAAGATGCTTCAAAATGCCGCTCACCAGGGAGCCATGGGCAGGTAGTCATTGATGTATCTATTCTTTATGTTGTTATTACATTTCAATAGTGCCCAACAGCCACAATTCACATTTTAAAACCATAACATGTTTAAAAATGCAGCATGAGATATAAGTAAAAACCATGCTAAAACCTAACAGCAGTATAAAGGTTTAAAACACAGTAGAAGATTTAAAACAAAATGCCAGGAAAAATAAGTCCTTCATCTGGCAGCAGACATAGATCCCTTATGAGGCTTTTTTGGGAAATTTCTTCCACGGTAGGGTGGCACCACATGCACCACCATGCCATGCACCTTCTTTTTAGCAGCTTTTCGTCAAGCTTCCTTTGCAGGGGACCACAGGGAGAGACTACAGAGGATGATCTTAAGGCTGAGTAGGTCTATATGGGAGGAGGCCTTTAGGCAACCTGCTTCCAAGCAACTGGGGACTTTTATTGTTAACAGCAGCAACTTGAATCAGGCCCAGAGCTGGACTGGCAGCCACTGTAGATAGTAAAGCATTGGCCTAATATGATGGTGCCAGCCAATTCTCATTAGCAATCTTGCTGGCTGGCTTTGAACTAGCTAAAGATTTTGGACAGTTTTCAAAAGCAGCTCACATACGTACAGCACATTGCAGTAATCCAAATGAAAGATTACCATTGCTTGGATAACTGTAGCTAGGCTATCTCTGTCCAGGTAAGGATGTGGTTAGTAAATCAGTCTAAGCTGATAAAAGGTGTTCTGTGCCATGGAATCCAAGCCCACCTGCATCTCTAGTGAGAGTGTTGAATCCTTGACTACATTCAAAATGTGAACATGATCTGCTACACACAGGATGACCCTGAGAAAAGACGGAATATCAGTAATCCCAGCAGCCAAACTGTCCCCTATTGGTACTTCCATCTTTTCTGGATTGGGTCTCAGATCACTTGCTTTGTTTGGGCCATTACTGTGTCCAGGAACTGATTCAAAACAGCCAGTGCCTCACCTGGCTTTGATGAAAAGCGACAGAGAGCTGGGTGCCATCTGCAAATTGATGACATTCGCAGCCCACTCCTTCAGATAGATGTTGAAGGGCATGGGGGATAAATCTAAGGCCTGTTGAACTCCATAGTAAAACTGCCAAGACATGTAGTAATAATTTCCAAGGACTACAGTTACCTAAGTAGGAATAGAACTGCTGCAATGCATTTCCTCCAGCTCTCAACCAATACCATGGTTGATGGTATCAAAAGCCAATGAGATTAACAAGATTGTACTCCTTCATTCCTTTTCTGGAAAAGCTCAATAAACAGGTAAACCAAGGTACTTTCATTCTCCCTTTAAAGGATGAGTTCCTGATAATCCCCTCCCCATTAGAAGTAATAAGTATGAAAGACAAGGGTTAAGTATACAGGTGATTGAGTGGACTTGTCCAAGCACCTTGTCCACATCTTCAGGCCTCAACAACTGAGACTTATCCTATAAAAATCGGCCAGACAGGTGTCTATTAATGCCTGAACTTCAGGCATTGGAACTGCCTGAAGTCCAGTGTTGGTGTCTAATTCATGTCAGGTTTGAGTGACTTTGTCTTCTAAATGTCATATGAACCTGCCTTAGCATGCTACCACAGATCCCACTGCTTCTCTCTTCACTCTCAAAGTGTCGCTGGCAATGGCAATGGAATAGAACTCCTTCTGCCACCTTCACCACAGCAGAGTATGTTCGATAATCAGAACATGTGCCTCTACACAACTCTGCAAATTACTCTGTTTATCCAGGGATTAAGTCCCTATGGAAAGTGAACAGTCTTATGAATGTGTTACTTGAAGAATTGTTTCACACTGCAGCCTTGACTGGAGGATGTCTGCTTTAAGAACTGTCCCAAACTAGCATGTTTTAATAAAACTATATGGAAATTCATTGTGGATAGTATTTAAGCTACTTAATCCATGCATTGAATTTATACCCTGCCTTCTTTTCTCTTGTGAGTGGAACCCAAGGGAGTTTATGCAGCTCCATTTTATGCTCACAGCAGGAACCCTATGAGGTAGGCTAGGCTGAGAGTGAGTGACTGGCCCAAAGGCACTTAGTGAGAATTATGGCTGAGTGAGAGCTACAAGCCAGAATTCCTAGATCCCCAGTCCAATGCTGTGACCTCCACACCAAATTAAATACTATGAGTTATTTAAAAAAACTCTTTTCCTTTTTTGGTAAGACATGTATGTGTGCTTTCATTTGAAAGTTCAAACAGGGCATACATCTCTAATTCCCACCATGGAATTTTCAGCATTAGAGGAAATAAAACAAAAAGGGAATTGTAGTAGGACTTTGAAAAAGTAGGAGGGAAAAGGATGGGAGGCAAGAGGGTGATGATTTTCTGTCTGGAAACCAGAGAAGCAGATGATGATTCAAGGATGCAAAGCAGCCATCTGGCTGGATACTCCTGAACTCCTAGAGTGGGAAAGAGAGAATCTAGGGATATGGAGGAGAAGGAAGATGCTGGAGGGGAAAAAGTAGTTCTCAGACATCATAGGTTTGGACACCTTCCAAAAGGATAAGGTGATTCAGGAATGGTGATTGTAAAGCACACAGAAGAAAACCCATTACTCCATGCTTGTTTAACTGAGGGGGTAGCAGACACTTTGGTAGACTTTAAAATACTTTCCGTACAGAACAGAAAGAACTGTTCTTCTCAGGGCTCTCTAGAGCCAACTGAAATGAACCAATACTGTGTGGCTTAAATTAAATGAAAAGTAGAGAAAGATTTGGCATTCATGATTTCAGGCAGCCCAGCATTAGCTGATAAAGTCCCCATTGGCTCACCTTTGAAGCTGCACCTCCTTTATGAGTTTGCATGCCATCCCTTCTAGCAAAGGAGAGTGGCAAGCAGCAAGATGAGGATGGTTTTCTGGTTTCAAACTGTTCATATATGTTTTATGGATGCTGATTTTATTTATTTATAAAATTTATTAGTGGCCATGTCAAGTGCCATCCAAAGAAAGCAGTATAAAAGATTGGATGGAATTTCCTTCCACAGCTAGCACAGTTAGTTGAGTTACTTGAATTCCTTCTAATATCATTTTATGATGCCCTCATTGACTTGGAAGTAAAAAAAACCAAAACAGTACACTGAAAGTTTTATATCTAACTTTCTTAGGAAAAAACCCCTTGAATTTGTATCTCTGATCCAGTCTCATTCTGTATATCAAAACTACCTCAGTTATGCTGGTTTTGGAAGCTGTGCACTCCTGGAATCAAAGAAGGATTTGTTTTAGTTATCAAATAAAAACATTTCTTGGCTTTCATTTCTCTCTTCAGTTTCCAAAATGAGAACATCAAAATAGAAATGAAAATAGAAATGAGAGGGTAAGATTATTTTTCTCTCCCCTAATTAGTTAGGGGAAATCAGCAGCTGCTTTAACTTCACAAGACAAAAAAGGGAAAAAAAGACAAAAAATATTGCAAAGTTGGGGTATGTTTTCATCGTAAAGAACAGAACTTTATATTTAATACCTGCACCATAACAGAATAAGAACAGAGCACATGAACAGTTTCTAAGTGTCTTTAAATTAGTATTTTTAAGTACATACTATATCACATTATATCTTTTTTACAATTACCGGTTCTTGCATTATCATCCTAAACAGTAAAAGTTTGAAGCTTCAGGTTACAACATAGTACTTTTCTTACTGTACTGCTTTAAAATGCCCTGTGAGTTTTGTCTATTGGGTAGTCTAGAAATGCAATGAATAAATAATGTTACAAGAAAAACATCATCATCTGTCCAGTAGATGAGAAACCCTCTCTCTTTGAACATAATGGCCTTGCTATCTTAGCTTGGTGATTGGTAACAAACAGGATATGAGAGAAATTGCCTTGTAACAGTCCCAGGCCTATGAAGATATCAATAGTGTCAAGAAGGATGTCAGAATGACTTTTTACATCATTATTCCTCTAGCATTTCCAATATCCTCCTCCATGAAAAATTCTGAATGAGAAATGCAAATTGACCAACCCTAAAAGATTCAAGGAAGTTCGCAGAAAAAAATAGAGTGAAAAGTATAGAATAGTGGCATGTGAATGTTTTAATTGTTCTGTAAAGCACTTCAAAACATTTCGAATGGTATATCAATATTAGAAAAAAGCATTCTCTTCCAGCAAGTCTTG
The DNA here is from genome assembly GCF_004798865.1 of Varanus komodoensis. Taxonomy (NCBI): domain Eukaryota; kingdom Metazoa; phylum Chordata; class Lepidosauria; order Squamata; family Varanidae; genus Varanus; species Varanus komodoensis. The sequence goes on from NW_025335589.1 coordinate 2,673,322, forward strand.
AGCACTGCCCAGTTCTTTTGACCTCTAGTTATTTTCCAGTTTCTTCTAATCTGTTAGACCCATCTGTGAAACTTCCTGCAGCACAATACATTCAAATAGAAGTCAGCAAAAAATGCCCCAGATAGTTGGGAATATTTTTAGGAATGTTAATACTAAAATTCAGTTTCCCTCAAGTGTCTTGAACAATGAAGAAATCATTGAACTTTTAAAATGTAGCTTTTGAAAAATATCTGATTCTTCAGATATTGATCCTATCCTCCAGAAGTATATAAGTTTAATCAAGGTGCATCCAGTCTTCTGTGGCTTTAGGTAAAAAGGTACCGGTCTGCAATGTTACTAGATGACAAAATCAGTTGTAACATAATGTGTTAGGCAAAGAGAAAGGATATAGGACCATGTGAGAGAAGTGGGCTGGAATAGTGGGTCACAGCCACAAGTAGACACAAGTGCAGAGTGTCAGTCAGGGATTCTGGTAACTCCTATGTCAGTGAGGCTACTTATTCATTTTTGTATTCATTACAACTGTTATTCTGACTTTATAGAAGTGATCCAGGGTGCTGCACAGTAGCTACCCTATTTTTGGACCTCAGGAATAAATACCTTCCAAAATGTCCCATCCTTCACAACCCTGTTCACCTCTAGGCTGTGGTCTCCTTTATAGAGTTAATCCACCTCATGTTTTAGGTCTCTCTTCTTCTGTCTTCACCTTTCCCTAGCATGATTTTCTTCTCCAGGGCATCAAGCTGATGAAACCACACAAGCAATGCAAATACTCTGATGATCAGCACCAATTTCCCAGTTGATAATTCCTGACAAAGGATTCATCAACCATTATGACCAAAGTTCTGATTAAGACAATCTTCTTTTAAAACTCATTTTGAGTAATTTCAGAGTGACTATTGTTATATTTGATTTATTCTCTACCTTTCTGCCAGGGAAATGATACTCAAGGTGACTGACAATAGCCAGTCTTGGAGGGTTCCTTATATCCAGTGCATTGCCAGTAGGGTGGGAGGTGCTGCTGGGGCAATTTTTGCATCTTCATCCTTTCCAAAATGTATTTTCCTCTAGGTATGCTTTTGAACCCTCTCAAGGGGGTGTACCCATGGGAGTTGAGCTGGGGCTAGAGAGATCATACAATTTCCCCTCCTGTCCCTACACACCAGAATGTCTCGGTTTCTCACCTCTGAGACCATATTTTCCACCTCAGAAAGTAGCTGGTGCAGTTCTTTCCTAGGAAACTGTTTGGGAATAAATATTAGACTCTGAATCGCCTTCCTAAAGTCCGAGCAGTGTCTGCAGGGACTCTGAATAATCTTATGGCCCTTGGGGTATTTTCCCAGGGACCATAGGATTGCTCTCTTAAAGCATTTTATTGAAAAAAAAATCCACTTTAATCCACTTTGGTATACTTTTCGAGCCAAGAACTGATTGCAAAACTGAGAAAATTGTAGGTTCTGAAGGACAGCAGTATTCCCATCTGCATATGATTTCATTAGATTCAGATTAGGTTGGTTAACTTCAAAATACACAGAACAACCTTAGACTTTCTTGTACTTGCACTGGTGCATTGCTTCCATTTCTCTTTCTTGAGTAGCATACATTTCTTAGATTCAATTATTGTTCTCCTAGAAGATTAAAACATGGCAGTCAGAGGTGGAGAAAAATCCTATTTATTTATTTATTTACAATGCAGTTAAAAATACCAGGATATTCACTGATGAAAGTGCCTCTAAACTAAAAAAAAAAAAAAACCTGTGAGCTTTTTTAGTTTAAATTAACATTGTCAAAGGTGTCTAGAGTGACTTTTATAATATAATAAAAATTACATTAAAAAACACCCACAGTGACACATAATATTATGCAGCATGAATGACCCCACAATGAATGTCACACACAGAGAGATAACTAACTCAGATGTATCTGTTTAAATATCTCTGAAACATGTTAAAAGTCAGAGGGTTTTTTCCTTAAGACAGCACACTGCAAAAAATTACCAAATGTCATGAGCTGTAAGTGTAAGATATTTTGAGGTTATAATGAGCATGCAAATATGATTCAATGCTCAGCACTGATGTGTGCTTTGAATAGAGTAAGTCAGGGTTGTATAAAGTTAGGCAAGTAGAAAATCAGAAGTACCAATAAATATGTCAAAGATGACGACGCTGCCAGAGACTTTACATTCTGACATATATGTCAGAATCATGCAGGATTTGAGGGACATGCATGCCTCAGGGTAATATTTGCTTTTAATTCATATCCAAAGAGCTTGATCACTGTGACAAGGTGGCACTTGCTAAGTCAAGAAAAATATGTTTACATTCAGGGTATTCCACAAATGCATTTAAATGCATTCAGGAGAAATGCACACAATTTAAACAAATATGTTGAATATCTAATACACATGCACATGATTTCAGTTAAGGATGGATGGGAATTTAGTTTCATATCATTACCATTTATTTATCTATGCCACTCAATTGCCAAAACTGTTTGGGAAGTTTACAAAAAATATAAAATTCAGATGACAAGAAAAAAATAGTGCATTAAAAATTGTGACAAAATTAATTAAGACGAATTAAGAGAATTTGACATGTTGAAAAGCTGATATCATCTTATCCCCTCATGCTATTTAGAGCTATTAAATTCCTTACCATTTAAAGAAAAGTCTTAATTGGCACTATCTAGCACCAAAAAGACAGTAGGGTTGGTGCTAGTTTGACCTCAGTAGGGATGGATGGATGGATGGATGGATGGATGGATGGATGGATGGATGTTGTATATGTGTATGTGGGAGAAAGTGAAACAATGGAAGGGTGGGACAGAGAAAAAATAATGCTTTGAATGAAATAGGAGGGGGGATATTTATTTATTTATTTATTTATTTATTTATTTATTATTGTTTCTGGCTCTGAAAATTGTTCAACTGAATTGTTCAAAGTCTTGGGCTCAGATTCCACTTACCCTTTTCCTTAGTCTTTTTGGAAGGTTATTTTTGACTAGCCACACTTTCTATGGCAGCTATTTTGTGGCAGTTTCCAGGATTGTTTCTCAAGTTTCCCAAGTGCCCATGAGCCCCAAGAATGGTTACTTGCTCCTGGCCTGTGCTGAATGACTCACTGTTTCCAGGGTTTCAGATAGCCCGATTCAACACCTGAGGCTTCCATGGAGATGTTGGCAGTGCTGAAACTGGATTACTTTAGAATCTGGAACTTAATGCAGCTTACCATTTACATAGTAATGTGTATTATTTCACATTCTGCAAAATACAGAAAGTCAGGCTTGCTGTTCTGGGGATCTTTTGCACTTCTGCTGAATTGGTCCTGAACATCCACTGAATCCTAGAGACATTTTGTGTGGCAAGCATGCTATCTACCACTGAGCGAAACACTTGTTCAGATTCAATCTTGCAGAAACTGGAAGCAAAAGAAAATCATTATTTTGCATATCTAGGTATCGAGATAATTCCCCCTCCCACTTCAAATATTCAGGCAAGTGATCTTCACACTCCTTACTTCAGTTAGCTTTACAGAAATGAATTATTCTGCATCTGTGTGTGAGAGAGAGAGGGAGAGGGAGAGGGAGATCAGAACATGAGATAATAATTTACTATTTACAAAGGTTCGCCATCCAAAGAGTGATCCAGGGTCTCCAAGAGTCCAACTTTGACAGTCTGGTCATGCTACAACACTAGCTTTAATGGCTTCTTTAAAGGAAATGTCTAAGTAGACATACTCACATTACCCTGAATGGAAATAAAGATTTAAAATGACCAGCACTGTACCACTCTAGATGAAAAAAAGAAAAAGAAAAAGCTTCTATCCAACAGCAGTGATCGAGTTGACACCCTCAGTATTAAAATGTAAGCTGGGGCATCAACAGATACAATGGCTCAGTGTGTTATGAATTTTGATTTCCCAAATGGCACCATAATCAGTAAACCTAACTAGAATGGAGTAGATACTGTATTTAGATAAAGTGCATATTTACTCAGCAACGGTAACAAAGAATTCCCACATCATATGTCCTATTGCTATGCCTTGCATTTAAAAGTCAGTTTTACACAAACAGAGTTTGAAATCACCTTGCTTTGTCTTTTAATAGAAAAGAAACTTTGATTCAAAACAGGAAAGACAATAATTCTGACAAAGGTTTTGTAGGCCTCAATCTAGATTTCATCCCTGATACTGAAAGACAGGTAATTTAAAATGTGCGGGCCAAGTTCCCAGATGTAATATCATGGTTGCCCATCAGTTTAATATTTTTGGAGTTGCAACATTGAAATTCCAAGGTATGTATTTCTTTTCTATGCACAGCAGTTAAAAAAAGAAGCATAAAGCTAAAAAAAGAAAAGAAAAGAAACCCTACTGCTACCTTATTTCAGGTAAATATGCACAAACTGAAATTCTCTCTGTATAGGATTACACAGATGTGAAACGGTTTAGGGAATTCAATGATATATGACTAATCAAGAATATGGTATTTGCATATTGTCTTTTGTGTGTTTCTAAATAACTTATATAAACCTGTAAGACTGTTTCCTTCTCATGTGCATGTTTGAAGGTGGTAGATATACCCAAGTTGTCCAGATATAAAAGATTGCAGGAACCTGTACTTTTAGCCAGCAGGTATACTTGTAATTCAAGGTTGTGTGTAAGGCTGCTGGTTCCATCTTCTAAACAGATATTACAGATGTAAGAAACTTCTCTTTTTCATCTGACTATATGCACCTACATTACAGACAGACAGAAAATTGTATGCTTCCTACATATGACAAAGTTTGCATATGTTATACATGGAACACCTACCAAGTATGCTATTTTAAAGGGCAATCCTATGCATTGTCTGCTCAGTAGAAAGTTCTGCTATGTTCCTGCCAGGTAAATATCATCATCATCATCCCCAGCTGAACTGCTCTGGATTGTAGCCTTAAACTAAAGTAACATACATAGAGGTTCATAGATGCAGACTTATACTAACAACTCTGATAATGTCATTGTTTTCTAAATGCTCAGTGAAGGTTACAATATAAGTATCAAGAACAAAGATTTGACTGTTCACTCACTTGGCCAATAAATGTACAAGTAATTGCATATTTAGAAGAAGAAGAGGGAACTGAAGAGTGTTTGTTCTTTACTAGTGGCAAGATGATCTTGGCTATAATGAATGTAATCATTGCTGAAAAGTCAATCACTTTATTGTAGAGATGTATTCTCTCACAGGTCATTTCTTCATGCATGCTGTTACATTTGGATCCTAACCCTTGATCAGAAAAACAGGCTCTTCAAATTCTAGAAGTTGAAATTAGGATGTGAAATTCAGCAAACCTCAAGCTAATCAAGGTTCAATATGTTGAAGCTTGGCCCAAACTCATGACCATATCTGTGTGCAAGCCTTCCCTTCCCTTCCCTTCCCTTGATACATACTACGGTGTGCATTAAAAAGTATGTGATCTTTTCCCATGAATTAAAACATGTTTGTAGACATCTTTATCATGAATATTTTCCTAATAGACACATTATCTGAATATATCCTCATGCCCACAACCAGCACTGAAAGTTCAGAAATGTATAAGCTTTGATTGCACATTGTGCTTGCATTTGTCATTGCATTCAAGAGATGTGAATGTGCAAATTCTCATCATAAATGAACAATTTTCTGATACATTTGGATGCTAGATGCAATACGTTTCTATCAACAGCATTTCTGAAAACTGTTCTCCAGTTTTGAAATAAGTTTATTTGTCTTTTATGTAGCTACAAAATATTGGTAGCTCAACTCTTTCTTGTGATTGAGTATGAGAAAGATAAAATATCACTTTCCTGGACTGATATTGGTATTACATCAGTCTATAATTTTTCCCTTCTCTGTCCAGAATTGACTGTAATTATTTCTTGAAAAGAATATAAGTGCTATTTATCTATAGCCAATGCTCTCGAGAAACAGTCTTATCCCAACAAAGTTCAACTAATGTGTAAAAAAAATAGCAAAGAAACATTTAAAATGAATTTTGAAGGATATAACAGCCAAGACTAAGAAGGAGTTCAAAAATAGGACTTTAATTAATGTAATATATTATCTGAACAGCTGAAGATCAAAGCAAAGCAAAAACTTTCTCATTTTATAATATGAAAAGATGCTTTGGCTTTCAGATATCAAGCACATGTTGCTTCCTTCTAAAGTGTGGCAGAAGATGCGATGTAAAAATGAGTAATTCTCTCAGTACTACATTACTTCTGGTAACCTACAAATAACTAGAAGTGTTTACTCAGCTGCAAAGAACTTCTGGTTCAGCCAATGAACTATTATTAGGGTTCTGGACTCTGGTCTGCTTTGTCATGGCCTAAGTTCCTAGTGAGGGCACTGAGCATTCATGCTGCACTCACCAGGAACAGAGTCCCACTCACTGAGAAAGCAGCATTCCCTGCATCAGGAGTAGCAGCCTTTGTTCTTGCAGCTGAATGTGATGCAGCAAAAGGTTGCCACTTGCACAGCCCTTTTGACTTGGCTCCCTTTCTAAGATTGGGCTGAGCACAGGAGGAAGCCTGAGAATGCTAAAGGGACATATTCTGCTCAGTTTCATCCCAACCCTATCAGCTGGATCATCCAATTCATAACCCAAATGGGGACTGGATTCCCATTATTCTTTGACCCAAATTGTCAATTCCAAATTGTAAGTGAACATTCATTTTTTCTCTCCTGTTAATTATAATCATTCTTCACCACATATTTGACTCAGCCTGGACATCTGTCTAGGACAGCCTTCCCCAACCTTGTGCCATCCAGACACGTTTGGACTACAATATCCAGAATTCCCAGTCAATCACTCTGCAGGATGGGAATTCTAGGAGCTGGAGTCCAAATCCTTCTGAAGGCCACCAGGTTGGGGAAGGCTGATCTAGGAGAACACCTTCTTTTGAGATATTTCTCAACATTCTGCTTTGAATGATGTCCTCTCAATGGAGGTTCAAAATAACAACCAGTGACAAAAGCTGAACCGTTAGCATAATCTGGAGTTTAACTGAAATGAATTAGATTTTTTGATACATGTTATACAAGAATCACACAAATCCTATTCTAGGATCAAAGAAGAAATTTAGGAAGGATCCATTCAGAGACTATAATGAGATAATCAAAACTAGGAATGAACAGTGAAGCAGTAAGTGATACTACTGTAGCAGTTTCAATAATCTTAATAATAACAGCAACACAAGGACAGAAGAACAAAAGAACCAACAGCACTTATAAGAATAAGATCTGTAATTTGCACCTCACAACTAAATTTTTCTCCACCTCACTATGTGCAGCAACATGCCCATAGGAGTGACCTGGATCATCCATCCATGTTGCCCTCCTCTGAACCCTTTGCAGCTTTTCTGCAGCTTTTCTAAACTGGTTCCTAGAACCGGACACAGTACTCCAGTCTGACTAGTGCTGAGTATAGGGGAATTAGTACTTCGGGGGTTGGTGATACCTGTTGTTAATACAGCCTAAAATAGAATTTGCATTTTTGCAGCCTCAGATCATTACTGACCCATATTTGGCTTGTGATCCAGAACAATTGATCCAAGCATCCCTCACCTTGTAACTATCCCTTTGAATTATACCTCTCTCTCTCTCTCTCTCTCTCTCTCTCTCTCTCTCTCTCTCTCTCTCTCTCTCTCACACACACACACACACACACACACACACACACACACACAGAGGAGTGTGGGAAGTAAGAGAGAAATACAGTTGTAACCCATCATTTCCTAAATATTTAGCAAAACTAAATATGGAATGCAAGAATGAAGCTTAATTCTGTTCCTTCATAGTCCCACATTTCATTTTTTAAATCTCTTTAAAAGATTTCCTTGCATCCTAAATATGGAATAAAGAAACATGCACATTTTGTTAAACTTTTATACAAATGCACTGAACTGACATTCTCAACCATTTCTATGTGTATAAAAAGTTAGGAGGGGTTACATTTGTTGATCAGCATTCATAAGAAAGAAAGATGTTGCAACAGTGGGGATTCCATTATTCCCCACCCTATTTTGTTCACACTTTCTTAATTAGAATGCTATAATATAGGTTTGTAGTTTTGTTGCCTAGCATGTAACTCATTATTACATTATAAAATAATGATGCACCTACCATCAAAACCAATAAAATAAAACTTTTTATTGAAAAAACAAACAACAATACTCTTGCATCTTTCCAGACCAAGAAGCAATTATCAGTTTCTTGATGAAATGCAACTTTTTTGACTACATTTGCAAATACAAGAAAGAGAGATGGGTGTATACTAATAATGAACAATATAGAAAAGGGAATTGCCGGTTCCTGATATTCAGAATGGTTCTGCCACTAGCTCTTGGCTCCCATTGAGGTATAATTAACTGTTGCCTCTGCCATTACTCAGTGAAAAAAGACAAGCAGGTGTGAAAACTACTATTCCAATTCTGCTTGAGAGACCTTCAGTTACCATTATGAGCATATTCATTAGCATATACAATGTCCTATGAAATTAATTCCGTATGCCTAAGTCAAAACAACAATGAACATTGTTATGCTCAGAAATGCAGATTGCTGCCTACAAATATGAACGTGCAAAAGCACTCCCTAGGGTTTGTCCTAGTTGATGCCAGTGGATCTTTTATGGTTTAGGCTAAAGATGTAATAAAATACCATTTCCAGTTTCAAAATGCATTATAATAATAAGGCCAGTGTGATCTGGGTTTTGGAGTGTTGGACTGGGAACCTAGAAGATCCATGTTCTAGTCCCTACTCAGTCTGGGTATCTTTGGGCCAGTCACAGACTCAGATTAACCCATCTCACTATAATGATGATAAAATGGAGAGGAAGAGAACCTTGTAAGCAACTTTGGATTTCTTGCAAGAAAAAGAAAGTTGAGGTAGCGCTGTAATGCAGTGCAATAATAATAACTATTGATATGACTATAATGCAATGCAAGAATAATAAGTAGCTCTTATTCTTGTAATGCAAGAACAAGAATACTAACAACAACAACAACTTGCCATTCACAAGCCTGAACACGATTGAGTACACATTAAGAAAAAAACCAAGTGTGCACATTCCTGAGCTTAGGTTCACATAAAAAAACTCTGTGTGTTTTTTACACACACACACACACACTTTAAGATATGCATTTGTTTCAAAAGATACCCATTTTCAAGGTTTAATAGGGGGAAAGCATACACTGTAAAATGTTCACCATAATGCATACTTTTCGCATTTGACTTATGCACTTGCCTGAAGTTTAAATAGAAGCAGGCTTCACTGGGCTTTGAAGTCAAGATCTGATAATCTCTGTAAACTTCAGCAGCCCTGTTTTTCTCATTCCTCATTTAGGCTGAGAAAGACCTATTGATAAGCACATCCTTGCCTCACTTGACATCATCCAGGTAATTTGCCGCGTGTATATGTGTGTGTGTGTGTGTGTGTAGCTCTAAACAGCACTGCTTTTTTGTTTTGTGATTTGCAGTTAAATCCATATATATATATATATATATATATATATATATATATATATATATATATATGCTTCTCCTTTCTGCCTCTCACTTTAAATTAAGTTGAAGAATGAGCCAGTGCAGAGAAAGGAAGAAAAGAAAGCCAAATCCTTGTCATGTACTAAAGCGCTTACATACTTACTTCTAATGCTAAGGCAGGCAAGATAATTGGTGAACTACTTGCATTTGCAGAGCAAAAGGTTTAAAGAAAGGGTCAACACTACCTGCTCCTTTATATTCTGCCACTGCCATTTAGTCTGTAAAATGTCTCTGTGATTTTATCCACTTACAGAATTAACCCAGTTCAGCATCACTTGTAAGACAGGTAATTTTACCATTGTTAATTCTTTTTTTTTTTTCAGATGTCCTCATCCCTGGCAAAAATGATAATTAGTTTTAGTCTTGAAAGTGTCTGAAGTAAGCACTGAAGTTTCAGACTGAAACAGAAAACTTTCTCCTTTAACCCATCCTAAGAGCTGCTTCAAGTTAAATGCTGACCTTATTCAAGGAAGGTCACACTTCAGCTATACAAGACAGCCTCAGCTTTTCTTTTTTCTTTAAATATCTGGGCTAGAAATTATAAAGCAGAATTCAGATGATGAGTGAGGCAATCTGGGATAGATAAAAGCAGTGTGCTTCACCTCATGAGGACATTTTCTTTATTCCCAGTGCCACGTACACTTATGGCTGCAAGTATTTTATCTGCAAGTATTTTATCATTGCCTGTTTATTTCCTTTCCATGCCAATGGCCGTTTTAGCTTGTCGCCTGCAGAGAGATTAAGACGACTGTGGACTTGTTTCTCCACCACATTAGACTAGTTTTGCCCTGCCACAGATATAAGGTAGTTAAAATGCAGCATAATTAAGTTATTCTTGTGATGCAGGATATTTGTATCCACAACTGTGGTAGTGGCACAAGGGTTCTTCGAACTACTGGCAGATCAACTGTATTCAACTTCTATTTGCATAATATTTTCCTGTAAACCTAACCAAGAAGAAGTCTCCTGTGTTGCTGCTCCACTAGTAGTTGCCCTTTGGCTGTTCCCCTTTCCTGAGTAATTTGACACTCAAGAATTATGTAATAAATGTGGTGACATAACGAAGCCAATCACAATGAGTGCAGAAAATACTGTCTTTCTTCTGTATGTGTGTTGGTGGAAGAACAAAGTTCTAAATATTTTTACCCATTGTCAAGCTTTTCTTCCCTTCGGCTCTTTGAATATAGTATATCACATCTAGTATGCTATGAAAATTGCAGTTTTAAAGATAGCATATTGAACTTTGGCGAAAAGATCTATGCAGGCCTATGCAGAATAAATTTTGTAACATAGATGTCATCACCATAACTTTCTCCCTCTCTTTCTTTCATTTTGTTCATTCTGTGTTGAAAGTATGTTAATCTCTTTTGTCAGGTATCTTGTTAAATGGCTTGAACAAAAGCTTCTTATTTTACTTAAATGCTCTGGCTTGCTGAATCTCCAAATAGTCTAGAACAGAATTCCCAGCCTGGCATGTGGCTCGAGACTATAACAGTTACAGTATTCCTGGGGACACCTCAAGTGTTCTTAATGGATAGGAAGAAGTATGCATATATGTCTAAGATGAGCACAGTTAATGAATACATATGGGGAATAGTCTGACAAAAGTATACACAGATTATCATGCAAAACAAACAAACCAAAAATAACTCCACCACCACTGCCACTCACAATCTGATATGGACTCAAGACAGAATGAGTTTCAGGATGAAATTCAGAGAACTATGGTGAGCTCAAGATTTGCTGATTTGAAGATCCCTAAAAATACATTTGGCTTTATGCATGTTTTTAATGGTGTGAATCTACCTCTACCTCTACCTGTACAATCATATGACTACCTTTACACAATTTATGAGTAGGAGTGCATAAAAACCTCTTCTGGAGGACTGTGCAATCTGCATGACTCAGATTACACTGTGAAATCTGTGTGTCATTTAATTCCATTCATTTCATAGCAATTTTAAATTCAAAAACCCTAGTCTCAGTAATCATATTGAGCTGTACTGAGCTAGTGTGGACTGCTGATTATGAACTGGAATGCCAGGTTCTCACCTGAATGCCAGGTTTTAACTGGGTTTCAAAGACTTTCAAAACATGAATGATCATGCATTTGGGGTGTGCTCCCATATATACACCAGAATTTTTCTGAAGGTTTCCTTTCAGGAACTTTCCCTATGGAGTCTTCCAAACTGATGATGGGATTGGCTTCAAAGCTTTGGAAATAATGTCACCAGTAAGTGATCTGTAGTACCCCCCCCCAGGTTGGAAATTATTCTGGATTATGCATTTGCTATGAGATTCTAACTACTGGCATGTGAATGAAAGCTATGTGTCTCATTAACTTTCTAAACTTAATGCATTTTCTGTACTTATCAAATTTTGATGGCAGCTTCCAGCCATCCTCTTCAATTAGCAATATGTGAATACACTTTGCATCAAGGGAATGTGTTAATTGCCAAATCTTTTATTGTGTCAAGTTATTTTTGAAGGAAAAATGGCAATTTAAATTTAGTTTCAGAGACATAAATATTTAGGTAATATTTTAAAATACTTGTGAATTAAAATGTCAGTTATTATCAATGTTTTGTAAAGAATTCTTTTCTAAAGTCATCCATTTAACAAGTTGAGAAATGTAGGTGCCCAATGGAATCATGCCAATTAAATAAATAATTATCTATAGCTATGTATAGCTCATGTATAAATATTAAAAACACTATATAAAATACACTATCAAAGCAACGCCATTCAGAACAATAGAAAGCAATACAAAGAGCAATAAAATGCAAACACTTATGGTTAATTATGACTATTATAAGCCAGGGAAAGCCTGGATAAAACAACTACATCTTAAAAGATATCTCCTAAATTGAATGGAAGTGTTCCAATGAATGGAAATCATCATCACAAATGCCCACCTTCAAAATGTTGTGTGACAACATTCTGCTGGCCACTAACTGACCTGCAAAACATCTTCTGAAGATCTTAAAAGTCAGCTGGATATATATAAGGGGAGGCATTCTTCTAGCTATCCTGTTTAGGATACTACATGTCAAAAACTCACACAAATGTGTTTTAGTAGTTAATCGGCAATCTGTGCAATTCTTTTCACGCAGCTGTAATGTGAACATGGTTGGGAGCTCCACTGGAAACCCTAACTGATGTACATTGTACTAGTTTAAACTTCCAAATCAGGCAGCACAACTGTTCTAAATAGAGTCAATTTGTGTAATTTCATTGTGAAGTACCAGTGCATGAACCAGTCAAGCTGAGCATAGCTCTTGCACCAACTGAAATTGGTGATGGGTAGATTCAGCAACAACTTCAAACTATGGATCTTTTCCAGTTGGAGTGAACAAAATTTGGAGGATGGTATTATAATTCTTCCATCCCTGCTTCTTCATAGAACTTCTCTCCCATGGCATGCTTATCAGAATTTGTGCCACCAGCTCATGGGATCCATACCTTTAATAAAATAAATGTTGGTAAATATCCCTGACAAGAGCCACACAGACTGCATATATTTTGTATATTTGTTTTGTTTGAAAGGACTAAAGGTAGAAGACACATTCACAAGAAAAGTGCAGGATCAGAACCTCTGCCTAGTTACTTATCGTGTTTAAAAACTACCCTTTAACTGAAGTCCTCTGAATTCTGAGTTGTTAACAGTACATTAGAATATAAAATACAGAAATTAAAATGACAATGAATAAAATCAAGATAAAATCAGCAACAAAGAAAAAAAATTCCAGCACATACAACAAAATGTAAACCTTCAGCAGAATGAAATAATTAGCACACCAACTGTGTGTGGGGGGGGGGGGGTCTTTGTATTCCTGAATAAATGCCCTTTACCACAAGAAAGAGCTTAACTTAGGAAGACATTCCACCAATGCAGCATGGCCACTGAAAACAATGTTCTCTTTCCTCTATCCACCCAGCTCACTTTGCTGTGGGGACCTGAAGAAGTGCCTCAGATAATTATCTTAACAATCAGGTAGATAAATATGGGAGGATACATTCCTTCAGCTAAACTGTCTTCAGATCCAGAACTCACTGAATCTTTGGGATACGATTAACACCTCAGAGCCCCTTATCCCTGTTTGAACTGTGGCCTCTGAATTAGGATATCTGATGGCTAACAGGCAACTTCTCCAGTTAACTTTGTTGTGCTCGTAACACAATAGCATTAGTATATGGAATAAATTGCAGATGAGAGGTTGCATACCTCTCTGTTTGGATATCTTGGGGGTTTCTTCTGTTGGGAATAAAATGCTACCTATGAAGAAGAGATAATCAATTAGTAGTAAGTAAGGGATAAAATGTTTTGAGAAGCAAACAAAACACAGTAAATAAATCTTGCCCTTTCCCCATATGATTTTATTTGCTCAACATCTGAAAACATTTCAGCTCACAAGTCTGCTACAGAAATTTAAATCCTTTTTATCTGCCAAAGAGCAGCTGTGCATGGTTTTGTTTTGTGTAAAATCAGCATAAAAACAAGAAATGAGTTAGCAAACTATAAATAGAGCGGTTTACTTTTGATGAAGGCAGTGGTTCTCTGGTCATCATAAAAAAGCTGGGGATGCGAATAAGAAATAAAATGTTTGTATGTAAACTTTTGGGAGTCGTTGTATAATTGTACAGAAAGAGCCCTACCTAAATAACAACATGAATTTGGTAGGCTATTCATTTTAAGGGAAGACAATAATGCTTTCTCCTATAGCAGTATGTTTTATAGTTTCTACAGCCACAAAAATAACTTAATTGCATCAAACTGAGGAAAACTTGTTTTTGAGGCATTGAAAGTCTATAGCTGATTTAATATAGAACACACCACTTTGCTTTAAATAAATCCGAGTTTTGTTATTGAAAATATATATCTTCTGAAAAAAATAGCTTCTGCAGAAAGGAAAATTCAGTAACTTAGCTAAACAAAGCCTGATTCACACAACCATAATTTTGAGTTGAATTCTGTGAGAAAATAACTTGGAAATATGTGATGATTCTCTTTGAGTTCATGTTTAGTCAGACATAGGCAACCCCATGTAGTGTTCAGCATACATGTACTTAAAACCAAAACATTGGAGCACCTTTCAGTTAGAATTTATTTATTTATTTGTTTATTTATTTACATTTATATCCCATCCTATCACTTCAATCGCTCAGGACTGCTTACAAGATATTTATAAGGATTGTTCTTGGAATTCACTCCAAGGTGAATTGGGCAGCTGAGCATCTTCAGAATCTGGCTAAAGTCGGGAAAAAGAAAACTGCAAATAGAAAGCAATATTAGAACATTTATGAGACCAATTATCATGCTTGTATTCACCACATGAACCCTGAATCAGAATAGTTGTTAGCTGGCCCATCATAGATCTTGTGGATTCCTTTCAGCAAGCATAACCCTCTTCCCTAGATCCACATGGATCTTTTCTTGTCACCGCTCCACATCTTTGGAGATGTCTGAGATGAGCATACCATAAGAACATATAAGGTCTCTTTGAGGCACTTCTCATACAATAAATGTTTTCATAATAAAAGTCAGTATTATATGTTTTTAGAAACTGACAACAGAATAGACATTATGTAAAAAGTCTGAAACAATAGAAACAAGTATTTTGGAGTGGAAGAATTCCACACATATATGCTATATTTATTTTATTTAAGGAGATAAATTTATCTCTTATTGATCATGTGGTATATTAAGATAGAGACAAGAACAACAATAGAGTCAAGGAAGGTGTGTGTTTGTGTGTATGTGTCCGTGTGTGTGTGCATGTATGTATATATACAGAGATTGAATATAATACTTATTGGGAGTTTAGAAAGACATGTTTCTCAATAAATCTATGGCTAGACTGCTAATCCTGAATCCCACCCCCTTTTTTAATCCATAAAGGTGACATCCAGAATTTATTTTCACCTGAGCAACTTGATTTACTTAATACTTTACCACCATATCATCCTATTAAAATCAAATTGGTTCCATATTGCTGAGCATATGTATCAAGTTCAAGGTATTGTCAGTGTGAATGCAGTTTGTTGTAATGAACACTTCTTTCTTCCAGCAAAAGAGCAATGGTTATATGGCACACATTAGTAGCAATTTTGTAGCAATTTTAATGTTCCTTTGGTTGATCACACTCCAGCATTTCCTTTTCCTCTCCAACATCTTTGGTTCATAATGGTACATATAGCAGTTTCAATAATAGTTTCAAGGGTTGTTTCAATAATATTCACCCTGGGGCTATCTGAATGCTTGCTGTAGCTTCATGTTGTAGGCCATTTGGCCATATTTAATAAGCTTCTGTATACAGTAAGTAGTCTTTGCCCATGGCACTGGGACAGCCTATTCATTTTTGAATTGAAATGTATCCATCCCTGCTGCCATAAAACAAATTATGTTTGAGAAAGCAGTGAGATGATCCAAATCACTTGGACCTTATTCAGGCAGTGGCTGTCTGGATCAGGCTACAGGTACAAGTTTCTGTGTCTAAAAAAAACATGCTGCTTAATTATTGTAAAATAATTCTGCTGCCTTGTGTTTATGAATTGTAATCAAATTACATGATGCCATGATTTACTGAGCAAGAGAAATTCAATAACCCTGCAATGGCAGTGTGAGGAATCTGTCCGGAGATCTATTTGCCACAATTAGCTATTCAACAGCTCTTGGATTTTATTCAAGGTATATTCTCTGCTGTTTATTTATGGCACTTGACATTGAAGTATTTAAATGCCAGGAGCAAATTAGCACAACATTTTTCACAAAGAGTGCTGTGAAGATGGGAAATAATATTGAACATTACTGTGAAGAATAGGATAATGTTGCCAAAGAGCAGTTCAGTTATTTAAACAGTGCCATACCAAAGAGGTATGAGAAATTCAAGTTCTGATTAGCTGAATTTCACATCTGTGGAATTCCATAAACTTTTTCCATAAACCTACTAAGTTATAGCCATTCTTCCCTATTTGCAAGCTAAATGAAATACTATTGTCTATTTTGTGAAAGGTCCTCATTTAAGAACCAATTATTGTCTCTTTGTTCACAGAACAGAACTTTAAGCACTTCTATTTTAAACCTTTGATAGAGGTTCCCTAGACAGAATGAATACCAGTATACACCTTCACTTGTGCCCAGGTTGTCTGGGTTTCAAGGGATATTATGAGTATGAAAAGAGAGACAGGCAGCTTAATGTATACAGACATCAGGTAAGGAAAGAGGTGGGGCTTTTAGAGTGATATTAAACCACAAAGCTTTCTCTCTTTCAATCTTCTGGAGGAGAAGGTAGATTGACTCAATAATCAGGATATTGGAAGAGAGGCTGCCATAGCTCCTCAGGGATGACATTTGTGAGTCTACTTGGACTATTCTGAAGAAGTGCATGGCTCCCTTCCCACTTCACCATCCTTTCATTAACACTGGGATCTGCTTGAGGCACATTGTTCAATTCTGTGGATTCCACAGCATCAAGTTCTTTATATTGCCCCATGATATTTAAGGGGCAATATAAAGAACATGAAACTGGGGTCCTTTGGCATTTTGAAATGTGTGACCACCACCATACTGATGACACACAGTTCTATTTCTCCTTTCCATGATCAGGAGGTGAGGCTGTGGATCTGCTAAACTGGTGTCTGGCTGGACAATAGACTGGATGAGGACTAATAAACTGGAGCTGAATCTAGATGATGTGCTATTGGTGGGTAGTTCCTTTGACTGTATTGGGGCTATTCAACCTGTTCTAGATGGGGTTGCACTCCCTTTGAAAGAGCAGATTTGTAGCTTGGGGATGCTGCTTGAGTCATCTTGGTCACTTGAGGCTCAGGTGGCTCAGTGTATCAGAGTGCATTTTATCAGCTTCTGCTGGTGGCCCAGCTGCATCCCCAATCTGGACAGGGATAGCCTGGTTTCAGTAATCTATGCTTTGGTAATCTTCTAATTAGATAACTGCAATGTATTCTGTGTGGGACTGCCCTTGAAGACTGTTCAGAAATTGCAGCTCATGCAGAATGTGGCAGCCAGATTATCATCATCAAGCCATAATCTCAAAACACATCAGACCAATTCTGGCCCACCTGAATTGGCTGCTTGTACTTTTCCAGTTCCAATGCAAGGTGCTGATTTTAATTTATAAAGCCTTACAAGGCTTGGGCCCAAAATGCTATTGTGTTTTAATGTATTTATTGTTGTTAGAGGTTGTTGTAAATTGCCCAGAGTGCTCCCAATGTTAGGTGGTATAGAAATAAAGTAAATAATATTAAAAGAAGTAATAATTTAGCTGTACATATTATAGTTTTAGAACAGCTAGTGCTGGAAAATAAATATGTCTTTTCCTACCATTTTCATGCATATAGTTGTGGCACTTATGTAGAAGAAAGGAGATATATACCTGATCTGTAAACATGAATGTGTTGACCTTATGCATTTGAATAGATCTCTTAAACAAACAGGATCAGACAAGTGTCAGAGGGCTAATACATTTGATGTTTTATATTTTTATATATTCAGACTGGTTTTGTATATATAAAATGTATGTAATATGTACATGAATAGTGTAATCTCAGTATTGAATAAAATCTGACAACCGTGCAAGTTTTTACCACATAAGGAAGCATGTGAAATGTCTTGTATAAAAAATAAAGGTCAGAACCTTAGCAGACTCAATTGCTTTGAACAATTTCACAGCATTCAACAGAATATTGAGTCAACATGTACTTCTGTGTAAAGTTTGCTGACTTCAGAGAGTTTCAGAGGAGAATCAATTGGGTCTTTCTTTGCTAGTACTATATGGGCTGATTTACGTTATCCTTTTCTCAAGAATGTCTCTAGGACACTGTGTGAGCATCTTCTGAACATTTTGATTGCACTATAAACATCAAATAAAATACACTGATTTACCTCATTTGCTCTCATTTAGGAAAATGTAGGTCTATACTGAAGCAGTTAGACAGCACTTTAACACCACTAATAATGAAGAGCCAAAATTAAAACAGTAGACAGCAAATGAAAGGTATGGGAAATTAAATGTGCAAGTGTAATGTAAATGAACAGAAGTTAGCAGATCATTAGAGATTTTAAATGTTTCCTAGATCTAACTGCATTGAGCTGTTAGGTTTCATTGGCCTCCAAGTGAATGTGAAATCTTTTCTGTGTAGCCATTTTGGAGCCAATCTACGAATTTGGTGATCAGCTAAGACATACGCTTTTGTTTGCTAAGACAGACTTGAAATACTGTTACATGGAAGCATGATGCAGATTATTAATATAAGGGTCTTGTTGAACTATCCTGCCTAACATTATATCACAATTTAGAAATTTACACTGATTCCATAAAGACAAGTGTCTGCATCTCAGTTTGGAATGGGCTCATGCATTCTATGCTTTTCAGAGAGAGCATGTTAAATAGTGAAAGCATTCATCACTGCATGAATAAATCTCCCTCTAATTCCAAAACATAGACACACCAGTTGACAAAGGGTACTGGGGATTTTTTTTCTCCCCGGCACTGTCACCACCTACTGAAAACTGTTCCTTCACTAGGCATTGCTATCTATGGGATTTATTATTTGTATCCAATGCTTTTATTTCCAGACTTGGGAACTCTCTATTACATATACCTCCTATTTTCTGATACTGGAGACATAGGAATGAGATTGGTTCCTAGACTAGAAACAAGATGAACTATTAAACTAGTCTCTTTTGCTAATAAAAGCCTTTAAAAACTTATTTTAGCTCAGGCCAAATTTCCTGAACATCCACCCCAATCAAATACAGTCACTATCAGATCCAACACTTAGGTACCTCTTCCTCTGACACCAAAATTCTTCCTGTGGTTGTGGCTGTTCGGGCAGTTTCTCACACTTTAGCTATTCACTTTCTTCTCAGCTTTCATTCTAGCTCTAAAAAACATTTCATATCAACCATACATCCTCACACACTACTTAGAGATTAACTTCAATTATCAACCCCTTAACTGTCATTTCCTAACTATTCTTTCCAACCTAGCTAGAATCTCAGCCATTCAGAATAAAATCAATCTTCAGATCCAATCTGACAATATATAAAGTGATTATTTCCGTTCTCCCCTTCAGAACATCACTAAGCAACTATTATATAGTTCTTGTACATTAACAAAACAAGGTCTTAGGCTTACTCAGATGCACTGTACCTTAATACACAGGGTAAACCTTTATATATAGGACATTTTTGCCCCACATGATTCAAAGCAACTGAAAAATAGATGAATGGGAGATGACTCAATCAATTAGATGGAAATGGTTGTCTTGTTCACCTATTCACTTGGCTTATTGCTTCAATTAAACTCAACAGTATTAATTAACATTCTAGTTCAAATACAGTGCAATTTAAGATACCCACACAAACTGGAGAATGAGAGATGAATACAAGTATGAATCAGGACTGAAGAACAAAGACATATAAAATAATCATGGCCGTTAAACATCTTTGAAACAAATTATCTAGACTATACTGGCCCATGCCACTTTTGCATATTTTACCCATAGTTCCGTTCCATTAATTTTCTTTACAATCTGTATCTACCTATTTATCTATCTGTGGTGTACTTTCCTTTAAAATGCATATTTAAATTATCATGTGCACTGCACTCTTATGCAGGCGTGTTCAGAAGTAAATTACATTGGGTTCATTGAAGCTTTACATCTCAGAAAGCGTGTATAGAATTGCAGTATTAAACTAATGAGAATTGTGCTGCATTCTGAGAAATCCGCTGGGATTTGATCCATGGATTACCCCAAGTACTGCAGATTAGAACTTTTGGAAAAAAAAATCTTAATTTCAATTCCTCAAGTATCCATAGGGCTGATTATGTTTGTTCACACAAGAGCATGAGCTATGTGTTCAATGGCAAACATGATTCAGTACTTGGATTATGACTTGCAATGATTAATGAATGTAAATGCCATGGGTCCTTCTCAAATTGTGGAATGTGCTTTCTAGAGATGTTCACCTGGTGCTGACTTTATATTCTTTTTGACGCCAGGTAAAAACCTTTTTATTTGCCCAACATTTTAAGGTTTTAAAAAAATGGTTTTATCAATATTCTCAGTCACATTTTGTCATTGTATTTTTTGATGTTTACTTATTGTTTACTTATATTGAAAGCTGTCCTGGGATGATTGGATTGTGTAGAACAGGATATTTTTTAAAATATATACCATTTAATATTTACTATTATATATATATCCCACCTTTTAATTTTTTAAAGAACCTAAGGTGGCTTACATAATTCTCTTTTCCCTGCTTTCAACACCCACAACAACCCTGTGAGGTAGTTTGGGCTGTGAGTCTGTGGCTGTTCAAGCCACGCAGTTGGCTTCATGGCTAAGTGGGGACTAGAACCCAGACCAGCTCAGTCCCAGACCCACACTCTTAACGACCATGCCACAGTGGCACTCTGAAGTCACTCCAGGGATGTAGAAACCACAGCCACATAAGAAGGCAGGGGATGCATGGGAGGAGTCAATATCGTGGTTCATCATAATATTGCTAGTACTCCCAGGTCTTGGAGTAAAAATGTTGTGGAGAGAAACCACAGCATTGTTTGCTTTCAACATGGATTGTCCCATGGCTTCCCATAGTACATTGGGAGCACAGGAAAGGCTGTAGCATGTAGGTCGCATACCATGTTCATAATGGGAGAGCATCCATTTGTTTGCTATGATTTATTTCACTTAAAATTGATTAATGATGTCACATTTCTTTGAATATTTTCATTGAAACATTATTGTGATAATATTTAGTTATTTATAATAACAATAATAGTAGTAGTATTAGGCAGGGCAAGTAGGCTATCAGAGACAGCTTACTTTGGATGTCAAGAGCTGATGTAACTATGCACAGATCCCCAGTGTAGTGAACCACAGAATTGCAGATGTCAGTTTTCTCAGTAAAGTCCCACCAGTCTGTAAATTGACTCACCCACTTAGGTTGTGCATTAGATCCTTATAGGCAGGAATGAGTGTAACATTCTTTTGGTTCCAGCTGAGTCTTGCTCAAAACCCACACAACTTTCTAGTGTGTCCCTGTGAATAATCTTTGATTATTCTTGGTCCTGTTTCATGATTAGTTCTCTGGTTCGGACTTGCTCCTTAGTGATCTGGCTTCTGCCTACCTTTAAACCATGACTTTTGGTTCACTGTTAAATCCTGACCTGTTGTTTGCTTCCAGCTGCTAGATTTTTCCATAGCTTCTGCCTGCATGCTCCTGGATCACTTCTAACTGCTATACGCTGCTAGTTCAGTAAAGGGACAGCAAATGGTTAATTATTTAAATTGTTATTCTTTTATTTTTATTGCCAGGAGATGCCTTTTTGGTTTGACTTAGGTTTTAGAGTGTCTTGACCTGGACCTGGATGCACGGGAAAAGCAGAGGTTGAGGAAGGATTAGGGACTTCCACTGCAAAGCCTCTCAAACTGTCACTTGACAGCAGAGAAGCAGTGACCTAACTTCCCAGGCTGTGTTTCCTGATCAACACTGAGTTTCTCCCTGGAGTTCCTCTTTGATGTGACACTACAAGGCATAGTCTTTGGGTGTAGGTGTCAAATGAATTATGATCTTTTGATTCTGTGCAATTCAAATTTAAAATCTATAGGACAGCTCCCCCCTCCTTTTCATCTTGTACAGCTGTTCAGCAGTCTATACATTTCTTTCTAGAGATTTTCCTGTCAGCAAAGAGGTCAACTTAGTTCCAATTTTTGTTGGTAGAGGCAGCAGTGTTATAAATTACATTTCTCAGCTCTTTCCCTACCAATCATTTTCTCCATTGTTGTGCATAATATTACCAAACCATATAGTGGGTAAAAGTAGAAGGAAGGAAGGAAGGAAGGAAGGAAGGAAGGAAGGAAGGAAGGAAGGAAGGAAGGAAGGAAGTTGAGAGAGAGCGATCTACGAATATCATTAGTTTCATTAAGAATTAGTGCTTTCAGTAAGAATTAGTGGTCTATTTCTTCTCTATCTTATTGCAAGGCTTTGATGTTTTAGCTTAAACAGAGGACTCTTTCATCTTGACAGTCAGTAATATAAAGATTTTAAACATTTTAAAATTCTGAAATAATTTCCCCAAATTAGTTCACATCAAGCATAAAAGGAATTTATTTTTACCCTAACGCTACTGCATATTTCCAAATGCTTAAGGTGGAACTAAACACTGTGGAAGAAGTAAGGCTTCACTGTGTCACATTTTCTCACTGTGTCCCACGTAACTGGTTATTCTGGTGAATGAAATGGAAACCACTTGGTGCCATAAGCCAAGGGTATGCCATTTTATGGTTATTGAGTTCTGGAAAACAAGCTATTTTCAAAAGATATATGAGAAAAATAATCATTTGAGCCCTTCCTTATCAAGTCTATGAAATAATCTGAATGCCTCTACAATGCCTCAACAATTCTTAACCCACACTGCCTTCTCTGTCTCCAACCTTATCTTGTGGTGGCATAGATGCTGCTGTATAAGAAATCCTTCCTTCCTTGGTATGTAGACCATACCATGGCAGGGTACCAGGCAGCAGGGTGTCTGAGGAATGTATATATTACTAAGTGAATGTTCCTGGTGCAAAAAGACATGGATTATATAGTTCCCAGACATCTGGATCCCTAGTAAGACATATCAGGTAAGTTAAATTGTGTGGGGCACTGCTATTGTTTTATTTCAAGGTGCTTGGGATAAAGGAAAGTACATCAATCCTGGCTGTACTCTGAGCTGAATAATGATTTTGGGAGAAATGGCAAACGGTGAAACAAAAACACTTTATTTGTATTTTGGAAGCAGCTCATGTTGCTTGGATGATAGTACTAAATACCGCTTAGATGATCATTCTAAATACATTTCATACAAGTTATTATGAGATAGATGCATTGTGTGAAAGAAATATAGAAATGTCCTATTTTAGTTATCAAGTTGCATTGCACTAGGTGTGTACTAAATTTCAACTTTCTAATCATGGAAATTGTTTAACATTGATCCCTCTGTCAGTGAGTGAGTCCTGTGGGTAGATGCATAGATAACGCTGAGACTTGAACCACTATCGGTTTATGGCTACAATCCTGAATCTACTTGCCTGGGTATAAGTCTTATTGAAATCAATTATATTACTGCTAAGGAGATATGTATAGCAGTGGACTGTTCCCTACTGTTTAATTTGCAATAATTTAATACCACTGTATTGCCACTGTTAATAGTCCACGTCATATGTTCACAGAACAAATGTGCTAGCAATTTTCTATAAGAGGATTGTAACTATTAAAAGCAATCACTTTCAATGTCTTCTTGTATTGCAAATAATGGTGATCATATGGATGAATACTTTCCAAAATGTCCTGTTCTTCACGATCCTGCTAATCTCTGGTATACTCAAGGCTATGGCTTCCTTTAAGGAATTGAGCCAGCTCATAGGTGGCTTTCCCTTCTTCTTAAGCCTTTGACTTTCCTTAGCATGATTGTCTTCTCCAGAGAGTCTTGCCTTCTCATGATGTGCCTGAAGTATGACAGCTTCGGTTTTGTCTTTTTTTTTCTTGCAGGGAAAGTTCTGGTTTGATTTGATCTAGGACTTGTTTGTCTTTCTGTCACTCCAGAGTATTCAAAACTATCTCCTCCAGCACCTGTTCAAATGAATCTATTTTCTTCCTGTCATCTTTCTTTAGCATCCAGTTTTCACACCCATAAATACTAAATGGAAATACAGTAGTGTGGATGATCTTGGTCTTAATATCCAGTGAAACGTCTTTTCATTTGATGATGAAACATCTTTTCATTTGATGATTATTTAATTTTCTATTTCCTTCATTGCCATCCTTCCAAATCTAGGTCTTCTTCCAATTTCTTAGCTGCAATCTCCCCTTGAATTGGTGATTGAGCCAAAGTATGCAAAATCTTTCACAACTTAAATTTCTTCATCGCTGACATTAAAAAAAAAGTTTTTTTCCTGCTGTAAAAAGAGCCTAATGGCTATTGGGATGGGTTAGACATTTAATAAATAAAATAAATAATAAAGAAAAATTTTCATGTATGCATGATTTTTGTTTTCTTAATACAGCTTTGGTTTTGTAGTCTTGCAAAAGCAAGACTGTATTCAGCTACAGTCTTGCTTTTGCAATTTCATATTCTTCAGTTAAATTCATTGCTCCTGCCAGTCATACATAATCATCTGTCTATCTTAAAATAGTGATGTTTTTCTGACTCATCCTTTCTCTTCCCATAAACCAGGTTTCCTTATTATATGTTCTGTGCAGGGAGATAAAATGCACCATTGTCTGATGCCTTTGTCTATAGGGAACCATTCTGTTTCTCTAAACTCTATCCTAACAGTAGCTTCTTACCCACAATACATCAAGACAATCAAATGCTTAGGCACCTATTTCTTTCAAACCTATTCATAGAATTTTGTTATCCACAGTCAAATATTTCGCTATAGTCTATGAATTACAGGCTCATATTTTTCTGAAACCTTGCTTCTTCCTCTTTCAGTGCCTGTTTAAGTTTTATTTACTATATTCAATGAAATAGCCATGCCATCAATAGCATTAAAGAAATATTATACTAGGGATTATTCTCTTTACTATATTATTCATTATAAGGACTGCTTTCTATGAACACTTTATTGTCATAAAGTATGAGCAATTTTAAATTATCTCTCATCACACCACAATTCAGTCTTGTGTAATTCCCTTTTACCAAGTACAACACTAATGTCTTTATTCTAGGAGGTAGTATTTGACCAAGCTTTCCCATTTAGCTGTTAACACCTTGTTTCTAATGATATTTACTGCATGCTAAATTGTTGAGGCAGCAACCTGGTCCCTTGTCTCTATGGGATGAATTTACTTTTGTTTCTTGCCAAGGGCTCTTTTCCTCACATTTTTCAATTTGTCTGTGTGGTATATGGAATGTGTTCATGTGAATAATGATGACACTTGCTGGCACATTTTCAGCAAATTGTAGGATCTAACCTTTCCCATTGCACTGACTAGTTTGCAAATATTTTAAGATTTTAAAAGCAACTTCTTTCAGAAGCACAGAAAAGGACTAACAGTGTTAATAATGGTCATCAAATAGTATATGCTCCCATGGACTCTTGTAATGTTAACCTGAATTCCTCCAGTTTGACTAAACTAGATGAGGGGAGTTGGTTTTGAAGTGGCTGCAGCACTCTTCTTTGAACATTATCCTCTTCAACAACAGTGAGCTGTGACACTGTTCATCTACATCAATTTTCATGCAGCATTTCCATGCTGAAAAGCACCACTAGTGTCCTAAGTATTCTATAATGTTTTTCTCAATACAGATGGTGTTTTTGTATATATTTATAGGACAAAATTTGCTAAAGCTTTGCCATTTTACTTTGCCAATATGGTTGATAAAAGCCTGATGCTGTAAGAAAAGCTTTAAACTGAATATTGCATGGATTACTAGACTGAATAATCCATGTTACAAGTCTTGCTTCTGCTATGAACCTTAGAGATGCTAATGTTTGCCTGCCCTGCTCAGGTACACTCTTAGATAAGCTGATTGTTTATCTGTTCTGAAGGTTCTTTTTACATTGTGTTGTCTTAATCCCATATCTGGTGGTGAAAGGAGAGTCCGATGCTGTAAAGATCTATACTCCATAGGAACCTGGAATGTAAGATCCATGAATCAAGGCAAGCTGGATGTGGTCAAACAAGAGATGACAAGAATGAACATCGACATCTTAGGAATCAGTGAATTAAAATGGACAGGAATGGGTGAATTTAATTCAGATGACCATCAGGTATACTACTGTGGGCAGGAATCCCTCAGAAGAAATGGAGTAGCCTTCATAGTCAATAAAAGAGTAGGAAAAGCAGTACTGGGATACAATCTCCAAAATGACAGAATGATCTCAGTTCGAATCCTAGGCAAACCATTCGACATCACAATAGTCCAAATCTATGCCCCAACCACTGGTGCTGAAGAGGCTGAAGTTGACTGGTTCTATGAAGGCCTACAACACCTTCTAGAATTAACTCCAAAAAATGATGTCCTTATCATCATGGAGGATTGGAATGCTAAAGTAGGAAGCCAAAAGATAACTGGAATAACAGGCAAGTTTGGCCTTGAAGTACAAAATGAAGCAGGGCACAGGCTGGTAGAATTTTGTCAAGAGAATACGATGGTCATAGCAAACACTCTTTTCCAACAACCCAAGAGACGACTCTACACATGGACATCACCAGACAGTCAACACAGAAATCAGATTGACTATGTGCTCTGCAGCCAAAGATGGAGAAGCTCTATACAGTCAGTAAAAACTAGACCAGGAGCTGACTGTGGCTCAGATCATAAGCTTCTTGTTGCAAAATTTAGGCTTAAATTGAAGAAAGTAGGGAAAAGCACTAGGCCACTCTGGTATGACCTAAATCATATCCCTGATGAATATACAGTAGAGGTGACTAATAGAATTAAGGAATTAGATCTGATAGACAGAGTGCCTGAAGAACTATGGACGGAGGTTCGCAACATTATACAAGAGGTAGCAACTAAAACCATCCCAAAGAAAAAGAAAAGTTGATGTTTTGTAAGCCGCCCCAAGGCTTCGGCGAATGGGGCGGCATAGAAAATTTTTAAATAAATAAATAAATGCAAAAAAACAAAATGGCTGTCTGAGAAAGCTTTACAAATAGCTGAAGAAAGAAGGGAAGGCAAGGGAGAAAAGGAAAGATACACCCAATTGAAAGCAGAATTCCAGAGAATAGCTAGAAGAGATAAGAAGGCCTTCTTAAATGAACAGTGCAAAGTAAAAGAGGAAAAGAATAGAATGGGAAAGACCAGAGATCTCTTCAAGAAAATTGGAGATATGAAGGGAACGTTTCATGCAAAGATGGGCATGATAAAGGACCAAAATGGCAGGGACCTAACAGAGGCAGAAGAGATTAAGAAGAGGTGGCAAGATTACACAGAAGAACTATACAAGAAAGAGCTTAACATCCCTGATAACCACGAGGGGGTGGT
>NW_025335589.1:2700987-2729858 GCF_004798865.1 Varanus komodoensis
AATGATAAAGGACCAAAATGGCAGGGACCTAACAGAGGCAGAAGAGATTAAGAAGAGGTGGCAAGATTACACAGAAGAACTATACAAGAAAGAGCTTAACATCCCTGATAACCACGAGGGGGTGGTCACTGACCTCGAGCCAGACATCCTGGCATGTGAAGTCACATGGGCCTTAGGAAGTCTGAGAAACAACAAAGCTAGTGGAGGTGACAGTATTCCAGCTGAGCTATTCAAAATCCTAAAAGACGATGCAGTAAAAGTGCTATACTCAATATGCCAGCAAATTTGGAAAACTCAACAGTGGCCACATGATTGGAAAAGGTCAGTTTACATTCCCATCTCAAAGAAGGGCAATGCCAAAGAATGTTCAAACCATTGCACTCATTTCACATGCTAGCAAAGTTATGCTTAAAATCCTACAATCTAGGCTCCGGCAGTATGTGGACCGAGAACTACCAGAAGTACAGGCAGGATTTCGAAGAGGGAGAGGAACTAGAGAGCAAATTGCCAACATACGCTGGATCATGGAGAAAGCTTGGGAGTTCCAGAAAAACATCTACTTCTGCTCCATTGACTATGCTAAAGCCTTTGATTGTGTGGATCACAATGAATTGTGGTAAGTTCTTAAAGAGATGGGAGTACCAGATCATCTTATTTGTCTCTTGAGAAACCTATATGTAAGTCAAGAAGCAACAGTGAGAACTGGACACGGAACCATTGATTGCTTCAAAATTGAGAAAGGAGTTCGGCAAGGCTGTATACTGTCTCCCTGCCTATTTAACTTACATGCAGAGCACATCATGAGAAAGGCGTGGCTAAATGAATCACCAGTTGGAATTAAGATTGCTGGGAGAAATATCAACAACCTCAGATATGCAGATGATACCACTCTAATGGCAGAAAGTGAAGAGGAACTAAAGAGCCTCTTGATGCAGGTGAAGGAGGAGAGTGCAAAAGTTGGCCTGAAATTCAACATTAAGAAAACTAAGATCATGGCATCTGGGCCTCTCACTTCCTGGCAAATAGATGGGGAAGAAATGGAGGTAGTGACAGATTTCATTTTCCTGGGCTCCAAGATCACCACAGATGGGGACTTCAGCCAAGAAATTAAAAGACGTTTGCTCCTGGGAAGGAGAGCTATGGCAAATCTACACAACATATTACAAAGCAGAGACATCACCCTGCCAACAAAAGTGCATATATTCAAGGCTATGGTTTTCCCAGTTGCAATGTATGGCTGTGAAAGCTGGACCATAAGGAAGGCTGAGCGCTGAAGGACTGAGGCCTTTGAATTGTGGCGTTGGCGGAGACTCCCTACCTTGGACAGCAAGGCGATCAAACCGGTCAGTCCTAGAGGAGATCAACCCTGACTTCTCTTTAGAAGGCCAGATCCTGAAGATGAAACTCAAATACTTTGGCCACCTAATGAGAAGGAAGGATTCCCTGGAGGAGAGTCTAATTCTGAGAACAATAGATGGCAAAAGAAGGAGGGGACGGCAGAGAATGAGGTGGCTGGATGGAGTCACTGAAGCAGTTGGTGTGAGCTTGAGTGGACCCTGGGGGATGATGGAGGACAGGAAGGCCTGGAGGAATGTTGTCCATGGGGTCACAATGGGTTGGACACGTCTTTGCGACTAACAACAAGAACAAATCCCATTTAACCCTTTTGTGCTATTCTCATTTGCCTCTAGCATACCCTGTCTGTTATTCCCTATCTGATACCCCACCCCTCCTCCAAACTGTGTATGTAACTGATAATAAAAGCATCATATTCAGAGACGACCTACCTGCTGCATGCATCCTGTATGTCTCAAAAAATTGTAAATGTTCTTTTGATGGTACACCCCACAGCATACCTTCTCTCTCTTTTTTTCTTGTTAATAGTAATATTAACAAATAACATTCATGTACTGATCAATCTGATGTCTACTCAGACATAGGTCTTACTGAGTTCAAGGAAACTTAATCCAGAGTTCCAGATCTATATGATTGCAGCTTCTAAGTGTAGATATTGGTCATGTTTTAAACAAGCAATTAAAGCAATTGCGATAATTGCCAAGTAATAAATTATGGGGAATAACAGATGTGACTGCTACTTGCTAAAGTTACTGCCAGTAATATATATTTTTAATTCAGATCCTAAAAGAACATTTTTATTATTCTTATATCTTCTATTGACAAGTAAGGGATATAAAATATGATAGCAGTCTATTTTTTTTAAAAAAACCAACATTTGCTTAATTCTTTCTGCATTTGTAATAGATAGAGACAGAAAGGGTAAGGATTGTTATATATGTAATGTAATATCTATAAATCTGGTACCAAAATAATTAGGGATTCAGGGAAAAAAATCTTGCATGTCAGGGGAGGGAGAATAAATAACTTGTCCTGTTCTAATGCAGTGGATAATTCTCAAAAGTCTTCTCTTTCCAAATGTGTTCATAAAACCAGTCACTGGACATGCTATATTGTTGTATTTTTTCTGATTCTGTCCTTGTTCATAGGTTTCTAACGGCTCAGCAATAATGCAAAATGGCAGAGAAGGCATAACAGCAGGAAGAAAATGACATGAGCTAGAAGAAATCCAGCAGCAGTGCTATAGGACAGGTGAGTGGAAATTCAGTGAGACACAAGTGAGGTCAAGGATCAGCTGCAGTGGCATTAACATAATGAGTTTTCCCCACAGGTCTCAGCACCCTTTTAATGTAGCTAAAAAGGATGCTTTGTATTATAAGAATCAAGGCTCACCTAAAGTCAAGCAGAATAGAGGCCAGCCAATAAAACACCACAGGGGGCCATCTACAGCATAGATGTGGAAAGGAACAGATAAAAGAGGCCCTGCAAGGACTCGACAAGCCACAAGGCCAGGCAGAATAAGCCTGCAAGCTCCCAGGTATTTTGTGGGTGTGCACCACTGGGCAGAGACAGGGCAGGACAGGAAGGCTGTTCCATCCTGCTCTGCCGAGAGTCTTGGCGCCAAGGGGGTGGGCGAGGGAGAGAGCCAGATGGTACGTGAGGCTGTGTCTCATTGCATGTTGGGCTGCCAGTTGGATTCATATGTTACAGAGATAATAGAATCAGGACCCCTGCCAGAGTCTCGTGCCTCCTTTCTACCCCTTGCAATTGTGAATAACCTGGCTGTTCCTTAATCATATCAAGCAACATAAGCACAATACTTTAAGTTTTGTAGCACTACTAGACTGAATAAATAACAGCTGTCCCCTGTGCTGTCCTTTATTCTAACAGCTGCTCTGTATTCCAGATTAATGCAGCTTCTTAACATCTATTTGACCGCATGCTGCCTCTCTCCTCTCCCTTCATCTCTCTGTAGAATAAAGCGAATGCTGAGTGTTCGGAATGTCATTGCTCCGAAGTGGCTCCTTTTAAAACAATGATCATCTGATACAGGGCTGAATGTGTGTCTTTTGGTTGACTCTTTTCCCTGACCTTACCTGGGTAGGCTGAGAAGAAAGAAATTACCCATGAAAATGCTCCTATAGTTGTGGGCTGAGGGAAGCTATTCCCTGCACATTGTTCTGAATCATATGAGATGCTTGGATGCTGTTTTTCATTTAAAAAAACAAACAAGGAAACAAAAAAAAAAAAAAAAAAACCATTCAAGCTAGTCTTTGGCATCCTTTCTGCCTCCTGTGCTTTCTGGAATGCTCATGAGAAGATGCAACATCATAAAGCCCATCCACTGGGGACTCCAGCAGCATGGCGAGCCCAGCAAGCAGCAGAGATAATGCAAAGCAGTTTAAGGCTTCCCTGCCTATGTATAAAATGGGAAGGAGAATATTACTTTTAATTAGAAACAATGGAGCGCTACAGTGATCTGAAGCATTTCTGCTGCTTCCTAGAAGCACTACACTTCCTGGAATGTCCATAGGAGGACATCATCATGTAATGCATTCCAGCTGACATCACAAAAGTATGGGATACTTATGTATGTATGTATGTATGATTTATTTATGCATGCATACATGCATGCATGCACATATTTGTATGACACCTATGAGGTGAATGTGAATAACATTCACAGGGTGCAGTATTTTTTTAAGGTATGTCTTCACTTGATGCTGAAAAGAAATAAAGATGGCACCAGGCTAATTTCCATAGGGATGGAGTTTCAGAGATAGAGAGCAGTGGTAGAAAAGGCCTTTCACCTACTTGCTGGGCCACTCCTGCAAAAGGTCCACCTGCACTGATCTTGGGGGGCAGGTAGGTAAATGCTGATGTAGAGATGCCAGGAAGCAGATTGGTAAAAAGTGAAAATTGATATTGCTGTGCAGCCAACTTGTAGTACATGGCAAGGATGACCCGCCCGCACCGCCCATCCCCACAAACTATTCCCTGAATATTTCACCAGAGATATTCCTCTTAGCCACAGAAGCAGTTGGAAAATACAGCCTAGTTTTCCAGGTGAAAATTGGATGGTGTGTTGAATCCCCATACTATTAAACTGCAGTAATAACTAAAGAGCACTTAATAATTTCATTAAGGTCAAGATTTTTCTTTTGAGTTATGAATGGAAAAAAAGAATATGGACAGCACCAGGGCTATTCTGAAAGTTGTACCTTTTATCTGGGAAAGTTACCCATGTCCTGTTTGAAATTTATTTCTGGAAAATCAATATGTGCTAGAATTTACTTTTCATCTTTTATCTAAACATTATATTGATAAACTCTTCCAATAACTTGGAGTATAGGATTTATTCTAGTAGACCTCCTGTACCACAGATCCTAACCATCTGTTTATGAATGTCGTGTGTTTGTGTGTGTTGCTCTTTTTAAATTGAATGTGAAAAAGATAAAGGATACTTGTAGCACCTTAAGGACTAATCACCCAACGTTGACACTGCACTGCATTTTCTCATTTCAGAGATTTTTTCCCCCCCAGTACCTGCCGATCTCTACTTTTAATCAGATCTCATTTCTGCACAATTATCATTTCAGGCTTGTGTTGATTGCTTTTGCTAAGCATAATGAGTAAAAAGAAACACTATCTCATTGTGCAGAATATTGGATTGGTTGGTGTAATAGACACAGTTGCTATTTTTCCTTGCTCTTTGAAAAGTTAATTTTCTCTTTCATCAAATAACTAGCAGTCTACTAATGGCATATAAGGTTTTAGAGGGATTTGCATTAAAGAATGTAGTCAAGTGCCTTATCTGCTTTTGGAACCAAAGTGACATATGGATGTTCTTTTGCTATTAAAACCTTAGGCAACACACTTGCTGAAAATTGCCTTAGGCCAGTTTTAAGTGCACAGAATAGCAATATGCCTTGTGCATCAAACACATTTACAGGTCACAATTTATTTAGCTATTCGGCTGTTTGAGATGTGAAAACTAAAAACGAAATCAATTGTTTGGATACTAGCAATGGTTGATGAGCCACCAGATTAATGTAAATTAGAAAGTACAACTGGGGCATTAGAACAAACCACAGAATATTGTCTATGAGCTTCAGAAGCAACCTTGTAGAAATAGTTTAAGTGCATTCACTATATATGTGTATATAAGTTCCTACAAAAATGCACTAAAACTACTTAAACCTAAGAATGCTGCTTCTGCTATAAAGGTTTTCTACTGGAAAAGGCATTAAGATACAGCAAGAAATAATTAGATCTGTCCACATTCAGTTCGTGCCAATTCTGTCCTGCATTTATAGTAGTATTCCAACTTTAAAAAAGCAACATCTTCCCAAAATATATAGCTACTTGTGAGAAGCTACACAATACAGATACAAAGCCCATGGCTTCTGCTTTCTGTATTGAAAACGGGGCTGGAAGCAATGGAATGTGATTGAATGATGTTGTTTTCAAAACAGACCCATGGGCGCAAGAATGTGTTTGTTCCCATATTATATCCCCAGGAAGAATGGCACCTCATGTTCTGCTATCACTCCTGGGTGCATTTACAACCCCATTTCCAATGTCCATTGTAGGAGACAACTGTGGTTTCTCCAAGCAGGTACTATACATTCAGAAGGAGAAGGAGGAAGTTCAGAATGGATCATTCAGACCATTGCATCAAATCCATCTAACCCGAACCCTAATGCACAGTTTCAAAAGAAAAAAGAAAACATTCTAATTACCCATTAATCTAGAATGTGCTGATTCAGTGAGTCTGCTTTTGAAGTAAGACCCACTAGAATCCCAAAGCAATCCTAGATAATATAACCTCAGGGATATCCATAGGAAGAGATTGTAAAGGTTTGGCAACTGATTTGAACTCTGGGCTGTGACAATAGGTTTGATCCATATTTAGATATGTGCAACTAGGCTGCAGAGTTTCACTCTCTCATCCTGTGGCAGACCCTTTGGTCATCTGACAATGCCTTACAGTGGGTTATGGAATCTTACTTGCTGGAATAGCTCTGATGCATGGGGAAAGAGTGTATCTGAAAACCAGGCAGATGTACCTTTTGCATAGCATTTTTGGGAGACTAGAGAGGCTACCATAAGACTAGCAAGTCCCTTTCTGCCATCTCCATTTCTAAATCTGGAACCAACCCAAAGTAAGGGCCATATGTCCAGTGTTTACTTACTGGGGCCTAGGAAAAGCCTGGAAATGAGCAGAAACCATTTTTCCCCTGGGAAGAGGCATGTCGGCAGAGTTTCCCTATGTGAGTTCTGCCAACCTGTCTCCTTCCAGAAACTAGAAGTTCCACTTGTTTCAGATTGTGCAAGTGCTAAGGGCATTGCCCAATGTAGTCAGCAATGGCAGAAGCCCTGTTTGCATCTGTTAAGTGTCTCATGTAAAATATAAAAAAATTAGGGCGCAAATTTTTATATTTATTTATTTAGTTGGTATTCCTTTTGCACCCCATTGCTAAAATAGTTTGTGGCACCTTGGCATAAGGAACCAGAACCTGTTCATATGTATAATGCAGTTGCCTCTTCTGATCCCGTACGATAAGATAGCCTCCATAAATCAATATATGAATAATAAGTATTAAGTAAAAATTGTTATTTTTCTTTATTGGAACACACAAAATGGATTCTTCACTTCATTTGTAAACAATGGTACGCATTTATTGGACACATTGTACTTACTGACATACTGTGTTAACCTTAAGAATCACATGTGAAGATTTTAATTTAAAGCAAGATCTGTTGACAAGGCAAAACTTCAAAGCAAAGATTAGAGCAACTTGTATGAGTTAAACATTAACTTTCCATTTCAGCTTTAGACCATTTCCACATTATTGTAGAAGATAGAGATGAAAACCAGATCTGTACGCTTTGTGCTGTGATCCACAGCTATACAGACACATGATTTCTTATGAAAAATAACCAGTAATCTGCCACACCGGGCTGAGAAGTGAGCTAATTAAATGCTTCATATTGCACTAATTCCTAAAACTATTCCCAAAGTATTAGTAAAGCACTTGGCAGGAAGATAAATAATATGAGTTGGGCACAGTATTTGTTTTATCTTAAGGCTGCATAAAGAAAGACACTAATGAGCAATTCAGCTGAATATGGAATTATGTTTTTGTTTCATACAAAGAAGATTTTAAAAATGATAATCACAGAGAAATAAAATACGATTGCAAACATTCATCTTGCCAAAGGAATAGTATGAGCCTGCTATTTAGGGTTTATAACATATGTATCAGAGGGAAGCAGCTCCCTGAATCATGAGCTACCTGAACCCAGAGATATAGGTGTCTGGGTAGATTTTATGCAATGACATTGGAAAAGATCACCAGAGTCCACTTTCTGAGCTACCATATCCCCCAGAGCAACATAGAGTCATCTAAGTATGCGCTAAGTATGAAAGGAAAGAGAAGTCTTGAAGGTCACTTAAGGACTTGTACTGACAGGGCCACATGTGCTCTGCTGCAACAGAACTCCATAATGGTAGATCCACCATTGGGAAGGCACCAATGGTGCTTTCTTATGTCCTGAACACTGATCCCATTCATCTCAGCAGCAGGAAAAGAAGCTGAGGCTGGTCTCAAAACTCACTCTGATTATTCCACATTAAGGTGGTCTTTCAAGTAAGTCATTACTAAGCTATTTAGGGTTTTAAAGGTCTAAATAACAATATTTCACTGAGCCTAGAAACATACTAGCAGCCCAGTGCAATGGCACAATATCAGTGTACTATGTCTCAACTCCCCTATGTAGGTGTCACTGTTGTGATAAAAATGAAAATTTGAAATTAAGTATTTTTTCATATGCTCTATTGATTCTTTTTATATTAAGTCTTTTTAAGCTTATATTTTAACATTCAGATAATGAAAGATGAAAAGGTGATATAACATTAATTTGGCCTCAGGTTTTCCATCTGGGAAATTTGCAGAAACATTGCTTTAGATTACCATGCTTGATTGTCATTTATAATTATTTCAGTGCCTTACTGATAACCACCAGAAGCTTCTAGAAGTGTAAGGAATGTAACACTTAAGCTTATCAAGGTCCTCCAGTTTCTGTCTCCAAGCACATTCTGATGTGTGTCCAGATTGCAAGATTTATTTCTGTTTGGATAAATATGTGTACAATATACATTTCAAAGTATGTTCTCTCTATATTTCATAGAGTATACACTTTTTCCATGCATGCTTTTGAAATGTACCCAATATTGAATGGATTTTTCTTTGGTCTGCAATTCACACTTCAAGCCATGTAAAAGTGTCAACATTGATAGAGAATTGTGCTAGGATCCATATCTGGGTTCTGGAGGTGTGAACTGAATAGCTTAGTGTCTAAAGCACTTTCCTTCTAAGTTTTTTCAAGTGGTTTCAAAGGGCCACCTTTCAACTGTAGTATCACAACATAATCAGTATTCTACTAATCCACATGTTCCTTAAAATCTCTGACCACAGTCAGAATTATTTGAATTCCGTTGTAGAAAAATGCTCCATAAACTAAGAAAAATAACCTTATTATCTGTAGAAGCAAATTTGATATGAATGATCATTGTAAGATAGTTTGAAATATTGGACCGAGCAAATGCAAGTTATTAGTCACAGTCAGACCAGATTATCTCACCTGCATCCTCAAACCAGTGATTTCCGAGCCAATGCATTGGCTCAGCACTCAAATGAGCTCTCCCATTGAGAAGTTCTTTGTAACCTTTCACATGGTGAGCTGGATTTTCTCTGCATGATTCCCATTTCAACTATTGTCAACTTAGTGTCTGCAGTTAACCTGCACTGCTAGCTTTACACTCACCAGTTATTATGCTTCTGCAGACCTCAGTGGTTAGTACATTTGCAAATCCACAAGTGACTGTTTTCTATAATTACTGACAAACCTACCTCAGAGATTAAAATATTCCAAACAAAAATAGATGACATTGGAAGTGACAGGAACCCAGATGTAATATTTACTGTAAATGGTAAAACAACTGGGGGTGTCATTTAAAGAGAGTTGGTGGGGGTGTCTCTCCACAAAGAGTAGACTGATAACCCTTTGGAAATACCGCTATCTGTGCTTCATAGAATTACACAGTTGGAAGGGGCCTAGCAGGTCATCGGGTGCAAGCCCCTGCTCAATGCAGGTCACCCATACAGATATTAACCAGGCCTGACTCTGCTTAGCTTCCAAGATTAGACGGGATCAGTACTTCAGGCTGTACAGAAGCTAAGGTTGTTTATCATGACAATGATGTATGGTTGTTGTATGGTTAATAATCATAACATATGCTTTTAAATTATGAGGGTGGGGGTTGTTTTTTATGTTGTTCATTTTAGGCTGCGGTCCTATGCATGCTTATTCAGATATAAGTCCCATTGTGTTCAGTAGGAATAATTCCAGGTAA
Organism: Varanus komodoensis; assembly: GCF_004798865.1. Taxonomy (NCBI): domain Eukaryota; kingdom Metazoa; phylum Chordata; class Lepidosauria; order Squamata; family Varanidae; genus Varanus; species Varanus komodoensis. The sequence continues at coordinate 2,710,763 of NW_025335589.1, forward strand.
TTATATCTACGATTGCAGACCCAGTCTGGAATTTATCAAAAATTAGAAATTGCCCATTTCCATGGAAAGCTGAAGTGGCAGATGAGTCTTTAATTTAAGGTTCCTTTTTTAAAAAGAAAAAGAAGGACAAGTTTTTAAAATGTAGATGCACCACATCGAAATACTGCAATGAAATGCATGGAAGGGGAACTACAGAGTACAATAAAATGATATGCCGCTTAGCCCATGTTTCTACAATGATAGGCTATTTAATCATAATTGCTATTATGTGAAAAAATAAACTCCAGTATGTGTATAGTTTAAGAAGATTATGCTATAATCTTGATGTGCTGTCATTAGCGTAAGCCTGCTCAGGAGCATTGCAGCACTAAAGATGGAGATTTCATGAATTCTGTTTACAAGCTGTACAGGAAATATATTATGCATACCATGAGCCCTGTTAAGAGCTTAGGATGCTTCCCCTAAGGTTACATAAATACAAGCCTTCTGGGTAAACTTAATGCTAAACCTACCTCAAAAGGATGGGCACTGGAGATGTGATAACTGCTGCAGTATTGAAATAATCTGGTTTGCAATGGGACTTTGTGCAGCTTGGAGATTCTCCCACAAGGTTTTCCCAGCAAATGTAAACTGAATGAGATTGATCACTCAAGCCTGATGTCGTCTAAGCTCTCGTTTTCCCACTGCTAAGGTCAATGTGCTCCATGTTCAGTAAGATGTGCCTTTTCCCCCACATGGGTGTTTGCTTATATTTTTGTGTGAATTTTTAAATCACCAGGTGCCCATGGATTGCAGCAGGATTATTTAGTCTCATGTCATAATCATTTCTAATATGACATGTTTATGTGTGTTTTAGAAATGTGCAGAATGTTCTTTGTATGCTTTTAATGTGCACAGGTTTGAATGGACAGATGCTTTATTTTGTTTCATGGAACACAGTCCAAGCAGAGGTATTTTCTTCCATCTAGACATAAATGCTTATCTCCTTCAGGTGTGTTTATACAGAAGGGAAGAACATTGTAATTTTAAGTGGTTGACCAACTAAGCTGGTGGGGTCCACATGTGCCATGGCTTGAGAGTATCTGTGTATTCAAAGGACTTCTCTGAATGAACCAGCAAAAGAAGGAAAACATGTGCTATTTTGTGGCTTCTTCCCCAAACATCTTCAAGATTTGCTTCATGCTTTGATTAAAATATGCTGTCATTCTGTCTGTTCATGGATGTAAGCAGAGGCATGAATTTTAAAGTTGGTGCTTCTTTCCCACTCCTGTCAATTAGAAAATGTTCTTTTTTCCATTGACAGCTCAAGCAGCAGGCCTGGAGGTTATACATAGTTTTTGTTTCACTCCTCCCCTGAATTGTACTACACTGAACCTCTGGAAGGCAGTGAGGAAGGAGAAAAGGAAGATGGGTCCTTCCTGAAGGGGAGGAATGTTCTTTCCCTGAATCCATCCCCAGAAGCTTCAGGTCACAGTAAGAAAGTACTGCTTCCAATTTCCTCAATGCCATTTCAGGTTTGTCATAGTAAATGAAAGTCCCTCTGGCCCCTCTCTGTTCTCTGGTTGAAAATCTGTGATAGAGGATTCACAGATTCATGACAGCTAGGTCCTCTTTGTCAATGATGGAGCAGCAATGCTAAGGAGGAAAAGACTAACCCTAACCCTAGAAGACCCATCCTAGGTTCAGTCATGTCCCTGAACTCAAAGCAGGGGAGGACATGATACTAAGTTAGAGCAGTGCAAAACTGACCTCTTAACATTCTCTATCCTATTTGTGGGCAGATGGGATGGGAGACATTTTTCTTAATTTAGCTAGGAGAAGAAATTATTATCCAACAGTTTCTCACAAGCTCATCATTGCTATGGGTCATAGCACTGCTTTTTTCTTCTTCTCTAAACCCTTTATCCCCCCCTTTGGGTGGACTGAGTGTTTGTGCTGTCACTGCAGCCCTATAATGTCCTGCACTAGAATCATTTTAGCCCATTGTGAACAAAGATAGAGAAAGTAGATACACGGTAAAATCAATTTCTGCAAAGAGGACCTTTATTTTGAGGAAGGGATAAATATATCCCAAGATTAGACATTTTACCTCAGTCCTGGGTATCATTTTTCAGAGTGCAGCACCTTTCCCAAGATCATTTGCTTTCCCATTACTAAGCAGTTGTAGGGACATGGATAAGGAGAAGGCAGAAGCAAGAGATCAAGTCAAGTGAAAGGGGCAACAACCTAAATATGTGTGAGCAGTGGACATGAAAGGAGTATTAACATAGCTGGGATGTTGAAAATGTGTGGGAAACGTATGGGATTGTGGCAGAGACAGCCAGTTATGAAAGGGAGTGGAAGTTGGAAAGGTAGAAGCATTTTAATTGGGGAGCACAAAAATGATGAGAGGGTTCTCTATGGGAGGCTTTGTTAACCTGTACACATGCACACAATTGTTGAATATTTAATAGATTCACGGCTTCGTGGTCACCTGGTTCATTGTTTACCACAGTAATCTTATTCATGTACAAGGCTTTATTTGTTTATATTGTAATTAGAAAGTCTTGTATTTATGCATGCACTAAAAGTCTTGGATGTCTCTGTAAGTCAAAGAAATCAGAGTACGTGTACTTGTGTCTCTGGAAAATGAATTTTAGAAGTACCCAGCAAAGTCAGTTAGTTGTAGTTGGACAATAATGGGTATCTAATTAGCTTGACAAATACATGTGTATTTTTTTGCTGGGGAAGTAATTTAGAGCTATCTGTGTTTTTTTGTTTTGCAACTCAAAATACAAGTGGTTATCTTCTTTGAAAATACCATGTATGTGTCTCTCTGTGTTTGCGTGCTATTTCATGCATCTTTTTTTACTGGTGCTGAAGGCAAGGTGTGTGTCTTATATTTCTATTGTGTAAATTTAAAACTATGAATGCGGGTCACAAATCCAGAGCATCATAGCACAGATCATGGATCATGGACGCAATACATAAAGAAAGGATATTAACCTTCTTCACCATGATCTTGAAAAGAAACCATCCCTCCTCTACAGTGAAAATAGCAATGGGGGGAAAAATCAGACTAGATGGCCTGGGAGGCCCCTTCTGACTCGCTCTGTCTCTATGATTCCATTGTACTATTGCATCTTTTTGCCACAGATACTCATACATCAAAAGAAAGAAAGTATGGTTTTGTGAAAAAGAGCTTGCCAAATCTGAAATCACTGAATTAAATAGAACTGTTGTTTTTATGAATCTGGAACAAATAGCAGAGTACTACATTAAGATGCAAATATTTGCAAAATAAATCAAGCTGCTGATATGCATAGATGATGCTAGCACACTTGGCCTATAAAATAAGAAGCAGACTATCACCCATGCATCATCTGAATGTGGCTCTAAAATTATGAACTGGAACTTCTGAGCTCTACCCTGAAAATGGGACACACTGAGCAACTAAATAGGAATTATCAACAATTTTGTGATACGATGCTATTCTTATACCTCACTCAAGTAACAGTTTTCTTTCTTCTTCTTCTTCCTCTTAACCAAGAGCCCTTAAGAATGCCAGTGATTAAAATGTGCACTTTCTATCTTAAAACGGAATGGTAAAAAAACAAAAACAAAAACAACCCAAATTCAATGAACAGTGTGGCTGAGCCGCAAGGAAAAAACAATCTGTAGCAAGACATCAAATTGGTTTCAGTGAAATAGCTGAGGAGCTGAAGCCAAAGAATGCTGCTGCTGCATTGTGTTTGCATTTCTGTGATGGGATTTACATAACTCAACATGACATTATATTGGCTAAGACACAAATCTAGTCCTTAATCCAACAAGACGCAAAGTGCTCACTGTGTTGTGTCACCAAGATCTCCTCTGCCAGCCTTCTGTATCTTGCCCAGCCAAATACAATCTGTATGCATATTTATCTGTTTAATGCTTGCTGCATATTTCCAGTCCCCATATAGCTGCACAAAAACCGTATACAGATATAATATGCTTTCTTGGCAGCATCACTCCTTGCAATTGATACGGATGTATTGAATTGGCAATTGGACTTTTTCAACTACAAGACCTGAATATAAAATGCCTTTTCTTCACTCTTACATTTTTATTTGTTCCACTTTTTCTTTCATGACCTCCTTGTTTGCTATCATGGAATTAGGTTTATGTGGAAGTACCATTGGAATCACAAGAGATGTGAATAGAATCCAAGAGATTGAATAGAATGAAAGAGAGTTACCTTTGAACAAACACACAGTGAATTATTCTAAAACTTAACTGGTTATATATTTCAAAGTACTGCACTTTTGCACTTCATGAAATAATTGTTAGCTTTCTTTCCATTTGTGTTGAGCCTTGAAAGTTGTGCTGACAACAGCAGTTTTTGGGACTACAGGGAAGCCTCAGATGCGGTGCTCCAAAGAGGATGTACTCAGAGGCCAGATACATTTGTTTATGTATGCCTACAGTGAACCCTAGGAAACATTCTGATATCTGAAATCCAGTTGAGTTTCAGGCTAGAGCAGGATAGATACTATCAGCCAAAACTTTGAACAGTGAGGTCATTTTGCTTTGCTGTCTCCTAAAGATGGTACAGAATTCTATCCACACTGGAATATGGGCCTCACCAGTGGCTTCCAAGGGAGTAGAAGCATATTTGGCACCTATTTAACCTTTAGTCCCCCCATGGATTCTGGATCCATTCCAGAAATAGGCTGTCCTTGCTTTCTCCTTTCTCCTGGGCATCTTAGCTGATGAGGTGGTTCAATCAAGAGATGTATCCATGCTGCAAAAGAAAAGTATTTTACCGATCTTGAACAGCAATAGAACACATTTAATTTTCCTTGATGAAATAACACACATGTTCCACTTTGTATCTTGTTGAGATTCTGCACTGCAGTATCCTATCTGTTGCAGTAAAGGATCAGTAAAAAGAGCACTATCAAGACGTTATGTGGACTGTAAGTGTAGACACTGTATTAGAAAGCCATTGGGCATGGATAGCACAAGTAAAACAAACATCAGGCTCATATATACTACGTGCCAAAGTTAGGTAAAGAAGCAACTTCATCTCCTGCCTTCTAGTGTATAGGATTATTTAATTGTACCCTGTTCTAATTTTGCCAGAATTCGGCAGTTCCTTCTATTCATCTCAACTACACCTCATTAATAAGCAATGAACAACAACAAAACCTATCAACACCCAAAACAAAAAATATCCAAAGAAAAAATCTACACCAAAGCCTTAGTTTCCAAGTAGAAACTTTTTCAGCAGAACAGACATGATTTTGTTTCAGATTGTTTCAAAGCACTACAGAGCTACAATAAAGTAAATTTAAAAGTCCATAAACCACCATAACATCTGTCACCCAACAATATTCCAGTAAATATACGTTCATAGTAGCTAGCATATCTTCCCTTCAAAACACCATCTGGTCTGATCTATAAAAACAAATTTGTAGTATATGGGACTTTTTTTAGAATAATCAGCAAATTTAGCTTGTGCATAACACTACTGGAATTAAGAATTGTGTGAAGTACAGATAGGAGTTTGAAAATCCATTGATTGCTTCATGGAATTAGTTCATTTTTCAGTGTTTCCTTACTAGCTGCTAGTAGAAGGAAAACAATCTTTTTCAGATACTGCTAGCCTTAATAATATTTGGTCAATACTCCTTTAACAGGCCTGCAATTGTTGCTGCTGTTGTCACTGTTGTTATTATTATATTATATTTCTATTTCACCTTTTTCTTCTTGCAAGGAACTCAAAGCAGTTTACAAAATTCTCTTCCTCTCTAACAATCATATCAGGAAGGTTAAGTTGAGAATATATGACTTCAGAAATACACATTTCATAAGTAAGGAACATTTTTACTTTGGAGAAAACACAGATTCATTGACTTAATAGGGAAAAGGTAGTGTAATCCCCTTTGGCTTGGGGCAAGAAAGAATTTTCCCCCACCTCCTCTTCCATTTGCTTTGTTCCTTGTCCAGCCCCCATTCATTACCTTTGCTGCATATAATTTGTCCAATACTACAATACACCTACCTCCAATTTCTTCCTTTCCTCATGCTGAATCACATTGCATAACTCCATTCTCTTTCCTTCTTCTCCTCTTTGAAGAAAAAAAAATCCTAAAATCTAAATGCCCCAGTTTTGCCTGAAGCAGGGTCAAAGCTCTGCAAACAGAGGCAGCAGTTTCTGAATGCTCAGGAAACCTTTGGATATCAGGAGTGCACTGAGCATCTGAGGAAGCATCGGTGGAATGACAGCCTGTGTGTAGAATATCCAACACTGTGGGGGTGCATGGAGCGTTTTGAGTACTGAACCCCAGAAAGAAGAGTCCTTGACCATTTGTCGTACTTGGCCATTTCCTATACAAGGTAAATGGAACCTCTGTGCCTCTCCCCCATGATAAAGTTTGTCAAAATTCTTTCCTTCCCAAGCACCTTTCCTTGGAATGTTAATTTTACCCCCATCTCGCATGACTTGCCAAAAATGAAAGTTTCTACATGTTCAACATGACATTAATAAATATGTATGAAAATATGCACACATTTTTATCCAGAGTTTTAAGGGAAAATATCACATACGGATCCAAAAGTGAATCAGAACAAACACTGCATAAATGATGAACTGAGCTGAATCAAACTCGACAAATCGCTTGTCCTTGTACCACACCCACTCAACACTTGCCCAACGTCAATCCTGAACCTCTCTCTTAGCTTTCTTTACTTCAAATGCTTACTGTACCCCACTTTCCACCCCAATTTCATGTTTCCTCTTTCTCCTTTGGTTCTTGCTACCACCCATCATTCTTCTGCCTAATTCTATGAATATCTTCTTGGTAAAAATAGAACAGTGGAAATGTGGTTCATGGAGAAGGACCCCGTGGCAGCAAAGAGTTCTGATATTACAGGAAAGCAAGGAACTGACAGTGCCCTCAGTAACGCATGTTAGACAGGATTTGGGAAATGAGTGCTACTCAAGATCCTCCAAATATTATTTTCCCAGTTGTCTCACTCCAATTCCTGTTTCTGTTTGTGATCACTATTTACATCATGTGCAAAGTGAGCAGTGATCAAATTTCCCCAAATGTGAACAACTTTGCTCCATAGACTAAAGTGAGGATGAGTCAGTCTACAGGAGAAATTTGGGCAAAACAGCATCCCTTCCTCACTGCCTACAAGGAACTTCTGGACCAAAGAAAAATATTTTACATGATTACTGAAAACTTCCCTTTGTGCTTGATTATACTCATTGAAAGTCTCTGTAAAAAAATGCGAACGCCCCCCTCCCCGGTCCAGTAATTTAAAAACATTTTCAGTGGACATGTGCTGATTAGGGTGAACATAGCTGGAACTTCATACTCACCTGTTTTGTGAGCAAAACAAATGTAGGTACTCCTAACTTTAAGTGCCTATGAATTTTTGATTTAGGAATGATAAAAATCCCCAGGATTCAAGAGACAGAGGGTTATGTCTGTGATTCTTAAATCCACATAATTGCATCAACAATTTCTATCAAAAATAGGAGGGTGAAGAACCTAATCTGCATTCCTCTTTCTGAAGCAAGCTCTGTTTGTCTGAGCAGAAAAAAGATGGATGCACAGATACACATTAATTACCCCTTTGTAATCCTGAAATTGCCTTTACAAGGAGGATAGGTGAGCAGACAGTGTTTGGGATTTACTTTTTTCAAGGCTGCTGAGAAGATTTACATGCAATGATTTTGAAAGTGTTTTGAAATAATTTGCCATTATGTGTTGGCAACTGTTTCAATGCATCCAGGATCTTCTGGACAAGAGAACAAAGCTTCCCTTTGCATATAATTGTACACATTATCACTTCCTCACTGCTTGCTGGAGCTGTAGGGGTTAATAACGAAAGTTACTTGCTTTACACTAAGGGGAAAAGTTTCCTAGTGAAACATTAGTATTTTTAAAAATGTGTCTGTTTAAGGTGTGCATGTGCACGCATGTGTTTAGTCAGAGTATGGCGATAACAAGCATGCAAGTAGCTGGAGCCAAGTTTTAAATTCAAATCAGGCATAAGAAAGATTATGTTTTAGTGAGCTTATTGATGAATGAGAAAGTGGAAACAACCTTATAATGATGGATTGAAAAAAAATATAAAAGAATTGAAGTGCCCACTCATGAAAGCAATCAAAATCTTTAATTTGGCTTGTAGCTCATATACGTTGGCAGACCATTTGGTGGCAATTGAAACATCTTTAACCTGAGAATGCCAAACACTAACTGGGTGAATCAACATTCTGGAGTCTTTTCATCAGCGAGATCCACGTGGAAGTAGCACTCTTTGCACTAACATCCATAACAACCTAAACTTATGAGCAGCTGTTGGAGAAAATAGCTTCTTGATGTTATGCTAGTGAAGAATATGAGTTTTGCAATCTGTGCTGCAACAAAATGCAATAAACACACTACATTTGATTGCTGGATGAAATATTCATATTAAAATGCTTACACTTGTAGTACAGAGTTTATTCAGTGTTCCTTTTATTACTCTGACTTTGTACATGCAACTTTTGAACACTGTATAACTTTTGAACACTGTATAATCCCCCTCCCGCCCCCAAATAAAGAGTGAGTTTCTAACTCATAATAGTTGAGAAACAGGTGCATGGGAAAGTTTTATATTTAGGGACAGATTGGTAAAGTGACATTGGCCAGCATAACCAACAGATGCCATTTCCTTAAGCAAAGGAAGAAGGGAATGAATGCAGAAGTAAAAACTGTAATTGTTCATGAACTATGAAGAAATAAAAGGACAACAGTAAATGGGTTAAGTAAGGTCACAACATTTATTTTTAAATTCCCCAAGGGGTATCCTTTGCTGCAGCAAAACAACAAAGAACATTGGCATTTGATGAAGTAACCAGTGCCTGTGAAATCTTTTGCCGTAATAATTTGTTAGTCTTTAAAGCACCAATAATTATTTTAGTTGTTGTACAGTGCAACACTACTGTTCTGTAGTGCAATTGTAATGATATCTATTAGTCTAACTTTATCATGTCTGTCCAAAAACAAAACTTTCCCATGCACCAGTTTCTGAACTATGATGAATTGGAAGCTATTGTAGAATATTGTTGAATGCCAGTTCAGTCCAAAATAAAACCTCTCTCATTCTTCTGGACAGGATATTTAAGTTGAGAGTAGGGGGCACTGCTTTGCAGTGGTTCTGCTCCTACTTGACTGGTCATGTCCAGAAGGTGGTGCTGGGGGATTATTACTCTGTGCCAAGGTAGAAATGTCTACCTTTCTTTTTCATCAGATGCAGGTAAACTGGATGAGAGCTAATAAACTGAAACTTAATCAAGATAAGGCAGGGATACTATTGGCAAGGAGTCTGTCTGTTCAGATGGGTGAAATCTTGCCCATCCTGGATGGGGTTGCAGTCCCCCTAAGGGGTTGCAGTTCACAGCTTAGGGGTGCTTCTGGACCCTGAATTATCCCTGGAATTTCAGGTAGATTTGGTGGCCAGGAGCATCTTCTATCAGTTTAAGCTGATACACCAGCTGCATCCATATCTGGACAGAAAGGAAAAGGCAACAGTTATCCACCCATTGGTAACCTCTCATCTGGTTTATTGCAACGTGCTCTGTGTGGGACTTCCCTAGAAGACAATCCAGAAACTTCTATTGGTCCAGAATAGGACATCCAGATTGTTAATGAGTACTGGAAGATATGTTCATATAAAGCCAGTCCTCTACCATCTTCACTGGCTTTCAGGTGAGGTGCGGGCAAATTAAATGTGTTAACACTGGTTTTTAAAGTCCTAAATGACTTGGAGCCAGGGAATCTAAAGGAGAGCCTCTTCCTGTATGATCCTACCCAGCACCTTAGATCTCCATTTGAGGCCTTCTGAAGGAACCCCTGCCTCAGGAAATAAGGAAGGTCGCAACACAAAGAGGGACCTTTTCTGCAGTGGCAGCCCAAGTCTGAAACAAGCTGCCCAGATAGGTCTACCTGGCATCTTCTTTACAGTCTTTTAGGTGCTAGGTGAAAACCTTGATATTTTGATAGTATTTCAATTGTTAACTTGTTTTAACTAACATTTTAACTGTGGGTATGTAATTTGTAATAGTTGTTTTAATCTGTATTTTATTCTATTTTGTATTCTATTTTGTATTTTTTGCTGTAACCTGCCTAGGGAGCTGTATGGATATTGGGGCAGGCTAGAAATTGAATGAATGAATGAATGAATGAATGAATGAATGAATGAATGAAAAAGAATCTCACTTGATTATTTCATGACTAAGTTAGTATGTAGTAAAAGTCTGTAGGAGATTTTTTTTTAAAAGGAATTAGGCACATTTTGAACATGAAGATACCTCTTGAGAGTCACTTCAGCTGTAATCTTCTTGCAAATATGAGAATCATTTCTGTGTCTGCAAACACTGATTAAAACAAAAACTTTGTATACACTGAAATGCAAATCGATTCATGGAATCAATAGTAGCTTATTGTGAATGTGAAAGCAGTATACAATTATTTTATGACACATTGAGATCATAATGTGTACCTAGGTTATAAATGTTCTTTGTGTTTGGACTGATAGACCCTGCAGATTTTGTTAATGTTTTTGTTGATATTGTTTTAATTACTGCTTCTATTCACAGTAGAATGTTGGCAGTATTTAGGTAAGTTCAATAAATCTTGCTTCTGTACAGGGTTCCATCAAAGGTTGGAGGTTCACTTCCTGGGGGAGATGAGCAAGCAGGATGGGTGCTTAATCACCCCACTGTCTGCTAACTATCCCCTGTACATGCCTATGGATTCCCTTCTCTTTGGGGCCAGGTAAACACTAAGACCCAGAGAAAATGTCTTCAAGCTGTTTGATGCTGAAAAGCTGCTGCCTGCTGTATATATTAAGGTAAGAAATGTAGAAAATACAAGAGACAAATACAAAGGTATAAAAATAACTCAGTCACCCTACAAATAGTGAGGTGAGCCGCCCCAAGGCTTGGGAGCCGCCCCAAGGCTTTGTTGCGATGGGGATGGCATAAAAATGTTTTAAATAAATAAATAAAATAAAATAAATAAATAAATAAAAGAGAAAATATAGCACATGAATATAACATACAACTCCTGGATATAACGAATATTGATGAATGGTGTACTGATATTTATCATTCCAAACATGCTCCATTGTTTAATCTACTCTCAAACATTTTATTCTTTTGTGCTCTAATCCATTTGCAGCATAATATCAGTATTAATATCTAAAACAAACAAAAAGTGAAACAAAACAAACAGTTGGAAAATGGATGGCCAACACTCTTTTTCCAAGATGATGCAATAGAAATTTTTGCACATTAAGAGCTTATTAAGAACCATCTGAGCTTATTAAGAACATCTCTGTGTCGTGGATTTCTATACACCCTTCTAGATAACTCAGAAATTTCCATAAGGGAACCTTTTCAGCATGCCTAGGCAAAGGACTCTCTTTCTACAAGGCTGAACTAGCATATTTCATCTTGAACCTTTGATACTAAGAAAGAATGTCTAAGAAAATGGTAATGGTTCCTGCTTTTACCATAACCAAAGCAAAGGCATAATTGTGCCAAGCATTTGTCTCGAAAGGTTTTCTGGCTTCATGTTGCCTTAAGCCACCTTCCTAGTAGTAAACAGGAATCAGGAGAGGGTTAGCTCCTCTTTCTTCAACCAGTGAACTTGAGAGAAGCTTCTAATAGTTTCACAGTTCTGACCTAAATGAACTGTTGCTATTTCTTAAACAAGAGCATATGAGAAATCTATTTCAGATCATTTTTGATCAGGATGGACCCAGTTCACACCTTTCAGACTGAACATGGACAATCTGTAGACAGAAGGTGGAGATTGCTTGTTTTTTGTAGACCAAAGGGGAGGGGAGAGGAGAGGAGAGGAGAGGAGAGGAGGGGAGGGGAGGGGAGGGGAGGGACACATAGTACATATTCATTTGAGTTAGGACAGGTTTGGCTGAAAGAAACCCAAGATGTTTACATGCAGGGTAGTGAAAGAACTATCTAACTAAAGAACTATCTAACCCCTGCCATACATACACAATCATGCACTTTTACAGTCTCATGAGTAGGTTATATAGGAATATCTGAACAATAAGTTTTTGGGGTGGATCTCTATTAGATTCCCTAGGTTTGACTCCCCAGACCCTGGCCCACTTTCTTGTGGCCTTGAGTCTAACTTCCTGAAGAATGTATTGAGTATTTGCACAGCACTCACCAGGAATTATGCCCCACTGAAATGCTGCACAATCAGTGATGTTCTTCTGGACACAAGGCTTCTGGCCTTTCTTTCTTCTAAACATGCTGCAGACGAAGGTGCCTGATTGCTCAACTAGACTTCTGCAAGTGCTTGCAGACTTTTCCCAGCTCAGCTTACTTTCTGAGACAGGGCTGACCAATGTCCAACAAACAGATTCCAGGTAAACGCATCACAACCTTATTATGTAATTGGGATGACAACCAACTTATTGGCTTTCTAGCTGAGTTTCCAGGTGGGAGGAGTAGGTAAGTGATGACTGCCTTCATGATCTCCTGCCTTGTGTAAGATGCCTGGAATCCTCTCTATTCAGAGGCTTCTGGATATCCCCAGTGGGCTGTGCATTCACCCAAAAGACAAAAGCACACAAGCAAAAGCATTTCCTCTGCTGCAATAAAATCCAGCAGAGGAAATAAAATCACAGACAAAAACAGCTTTCATAGAATGATAGATTGTCTATACAAATTAAAAACATATTCTCTGTTACCATTTCCATCGATTCAGACAACTCCTGAACACAGTGTTATCAGCCAGGATTTTCTAGCACCAGCAAGACATAAAATCTGGTTCCAAGTGGCATTCATAAAGGAATCTATTGATGAAGGGCCACAATGGAAAAAAATGTTTCCTTTCTGTCCCATCTAATTTTGGATGATCCAAATGACATCATAACAGTGGGCAGGTACATATACAAGACATTTATTTAAGGTATTTAATATATACTTTATGTCAATTCTGAGTTTGTCTATGTCTTCCTTATAATAGCATTTTCCCTTTTATTAATGCCTCTCCTAATATGACAGCATTTCCCCATTGCTACTAATTTAAGGGACATCTATTCTAAAGCCTCTTCTGTTTATGGGAGAGCACAGTCTTGATAGTTATGCAAAATGCATTTATCACAGTTGGGGCACATGCTAATGAATACAGCATAGTTGAAAACATGAGCTTGTGTCACATACAAATGCGATTTCAAGAGAAGTCGGTGTTGGAAAGAGGATGTGTGCTGATTTTTTAAAAATGAATAATTAGATGCAAATGAATGAAGGAGCAGAAACTTCAAAAAGGAGTGGGGAGACCCATACTTTTGCCTCCTCACCAATAATAATAATAATAATAATAATAATAATAATAATAATAATGATGGTGATGGTGATGATTATGACAAGGGGAAAGGTGGGGGAGAGACTGTGGTGCTACTTGCTGCCATCCTCCCATGGGATGAAGTCAGTAGGATCCCCTTTCTTCTCCACCCAGAGGAAAGCCTGCACAGCTCCTTCTTTGAAGTCAATCTGATGATCTGATGCATTTCTGAATAGACAAGTGTTCCAGTTAGTTGTTCCTGGGCAAAAGGACAAGCGAGACACAGAGAAGGCTTGAAAGATACAGCTGAGGAGAGGGTTACATTTCATCAGTCTGCACCGCATTGACCAGATGGAGAACGAGAGAAGCCCTGGAGAAGCAAGAGAGGCAGAAAATCAACTGAAGAATCTCTTTTTGCTACTGTTTTGCTGAAGCACAAATAGGAAATATTCTCATAAGCCCACTGAAGCCATTCCTCTGACCACAGAACAGCACTACAAGTCCAAGCATATGCTGGCAATATATACCCAGGAGAACCTGCAACATGAAAAGCCCAGTCATGATATACCTGGTCAGATATAATGGAAAAAATAATGTGAAGATGAGTTAGGGTGAGTGTCTTGTAATGTAGCAGTAAAATGCAAGTAAATACGTCCAATGTGGGTTGTCTTTTACACTTCTTTGTCTGATCTTTCACAAGTTCTGTCATATCCATTTCACCCTCAGGTATACAGAAGACTTTTTCACATGCAAAGATTTTCCTAGCAAATAAATATGTGTACTGCTTCCTGCAATATGCACATGTGTGATTATTTCAGTACAAGTACATTTGGTAGGAAGCTACAGCTGGCTCTGAGTTTCTTTTGCATGTACTGGCAACTGGTACACAGATCACATATATAACAGTAAAGTGACTGTGTGCATGTGAAATAGCAGATACTCTTTTCTTCCATAGACGAGTACTTGATGTTCTAAAATGATTCTGTGTGAAAAATTCCTCATAACACAGTATGTGGCTGCCCTGTTTTTATTTAGTGCATAATATATAGATATTGAGCCAAGAAGTGCTTACATCCAAAATCAAAAGACATTTTGTAAGTCTTTTACATTGTAATCCATGCTGGCTGGGGAATGCTGGGAGTTTGAAGTCTTTTTTCCTGCCTTAAAATGCATATAGTTGCATTTTTAAAGTATTGCTTAATACAAAAAGGAGGTCTCACATAGATGCCATTAAAATGGCTTATACCCAATGTGTTCAGTACTAAAATGCTGCATTCTGTTATGAAAATTGCTAATTTTAATTCCTGTACACACTATGGTACACAATAACACACACACCATAAGTTTTATTAAATTGCTACACTTCTGTGGCCATCCTGCAGTTTTGATATTTCACTCTTTCATCTTCATATTGCATTTCAAATATCCAAGGAAGACATTTGTGCATACTAGAAATTCAAAAATGAAACAACAAAGATCCAAAGTTAGGAATTACTAGAAATGCAGCCCACCATTTCCTGCATAGTAACATAGCTAAGCATCAGCGCTACTGTATTCTGAGGCTATTTGATAGCCAGTGTTGAACTGTGACTGCTAAATATTCTCAGAACTAACAGAAAATGTAACCTGAATTATTCTACTGAACTGTTTCTGGAAGTACATTAAGCTCAGACGAGGAAATAAGTTTTTATACAGTCCTTCTTTGAACTCCGTCTTTTGCAACTGCCATGGTGAGGTAAATTTAAGAGCTATCTAAGCGGTCAACGTATATCTGCATTCATGTTTTTTTCCAAGCAAGTTTCTTCACAGCCAGCATTATGTAGGCTATAAAAGGAAGAGTTATTTATTCATTTATTTATGATCCAGAGGGCTTTTTATTTTTTATTTTATTTTGCTTTATAAAGTTGAAGCAAGAGATGCTCTGCTTTATAGAAAAGGGCAACGAAACTGAATTTGAACAAGAAGGTAAAATATAGGATGCAGGAGCAAGAGCAGTAGACTGGAATGGCATTGCTGGACTATTTAAGCATCTGAGTCAGCCGACAATAAAAAGCAACAATAATATTAAATGTTCAGAAGAAATAATATAGTATATAATGAACTAAAAGACATAGACATAGAAATATTGTTCTACCACAGGTCTTCCATTACAAGGCAGGGGCTGATGCAGGTTTTAACAGTGAACAGCAATTTCTGGAGATAAGCATACTTTAGCTCCTTTCTCCCAGCCCCCCTTTTGAAAAGTGGCATAAAGTACTAGCAAGCTCAGATTAAAAAAAATGGATTGTGGACACTACGTTCCATCTTATTTTAAAGAGCTTTTTATGTTGTTTTTTCAAAACCAGGAAGTTATCAAACCAAGATAACACACAGACAGAATTATACACCAAAATAACAATATAAAAACTAAATTTAAACATGAAAAGAGCCTTATAAAACACATTGTAATACCACTATCATCAAATCCAAGCATATTCATAATAATGATGATGACAGCCACAACAGTAGTAGTAATAATAATAATGGTAACAATAATAAGAATGATGGTAATAATAAAAAACCCTTCCCTAACTGAACGCAGAATAAAGCAAAAATATTTAGGATCACCTAAAAGAAAATAAGCAGCCCAAATAATATAAAGATTATTTATATGACTGAAATACACACAGTAAGGTCACCCCTTGCTCACTTCTTTCCTTACATGGCTAACTTGATTCTAAAACTTCTGTTCTAAGGATGACAGCATCTGGTTCTCAATCAGATCTCAAGAAAGAGCTCATCTTCCTTCAACTGCTCCCAACTTCCAAAAAATAAAAAAATCTACTAGTCATTCTCCTGAAGTTCTATTCAATCTGGATTGCTGGCCTAAGTGGCATGAATCCTGCATATTTACATTTCAAGCCACCTCAAGATGTAGCACCTTCACAACTCTGTGACACATGCTTTCACCATGTACTCTATGTCTGAAGAAGGGTTTGATAGAGCCACTTCCAGGTTTTCCTAACCACTTGCTGGTGTTCTCTGGCTCCTCCTGCTACTTTGGCCTTGGCGTTCCAGTGCAACTCCACTCCATCCCTCCCCAGTGCTAGCCTTGCCTCCCCACATCTCCCCTCTCCCTCCTCTGTACTGCTAGGCTAGAGCGGTATGAAATGTTTCATGAGATGGTATGAGTACGTGTGACCAATGAGCTGTACCTGGCAGATGTAATTAAGCTGAGGGATGAAGAATATGCAAAGCTACAAGAAGCTGGAGTTCCCTTGGTAGGTGGGGGCTGGACTCCATGCATGTGGGCATCCTGGCCTATCTGACTAGGGCCAAGTGTTCTGTAACCACAGACATTACTATAGCATGGTACTACAGGTGGTGGGTGTTCCTGGATGTGCTCATGGGGGTGTCTAGTCAGAGCCATAAAAAGGTCATCTTTGGGAACTCACCCTTAGCAGAGATGTCTTCTAAGCATCCCCCACCCCAATACTACCTGCAGAAACTCCCTGATTCTTGGTGACAAGGTATTTCCTGTTGCAGCTGTGACTGATAACACCACAGGGCTTCTGCAGAATGGCCAAACAGAAGAACCTCAACTACTACCACAACTAGGTGTGGCTGCTTGTGGAACATGCCTTCAGAAAGCTGAAGAAAAAGTGGTGCTCCCTATGTTCACTGCTGGACCTGGAGGAGGGCATAATGCCAGGCTTGATCCATAGCATGCTGCATTCTACCCAAGATCTGTAAGACATGCGGAGACATGCTGCTGAAGAGAACTGGGAGCTGCCTGTGCTAGGTCTGGAAACAGATCTTGTGGTGGTAACAGCGGCCAAGTGCAGCCTTCCCTGCCCAAACACACTGAGACTCACTGCTACCAAGCATGAGGTGGAGAAGACCTAAGCCACAGTTTCCCAGTGAACTGGGAGAACTACCCACAAAAGTTCCATTATTCTGGCATGGATGCCAGCTTCCTCCCTGGCAGTAGTGACATCACCATGTCCCTCAGGGTTCCCTGGTCACCCTGAGGAGAGAGGTGGGGCTGGTGGATGGAACCACAGTGCATAATCTTCCCTGCTACCCCTCACCTCCTGCAAACAAGCCGTGCACACAGGTATGCGGGCAGCTGATGTCAATGCAGTAAAGGTGTGGACAGTACCAGGCATGGTGAATGGCAGCAGTCGGGCAGCTGCTAGTATGGGGTGGGTGCTGTGGGCCCTACCAAAGGGAAGCACTTATTTTCACTAGCACATGGCATGGTTTTCCTGCACTTCCTCTTCCTGCCCCGGAGTCCCTGTGATGCTGCAAAAATAGACATGTTTATATTAGCAATTTGAATGACAGGTGGTAGTTTACCAGCCCTAGGTCTCATTTGCAAAGTTACTGCTAGGCTTCTGCCGAAGGTACATTTTTCATTTCTCACAGTTGATCCTTATACTCAAAAGAATTATATATTACATAACACACTTATTGAATGCCATGATGGGGCATTTCTGTCAGCTGCTTTAATAGGACCAGTTTGCATTAAATTTGTTTTAGCTTTTGATTTGTTTTTAAATGTTGCATAATAAAATTGTGTGTTCACATTCTATGTTCTTGTGATTTGTTGTGAACGACCCAGAGAACTTCCACTATAAATAGATAAAGTAACATAACAACACATTTATTTATAAATACCCATGGGAATGCATACAATGCACTTAATATTTGCAGCTTTTGTATATTTATTTCGAGAGAGACATTCTCAATTGTTTTACAAGCAGCCTTTTCCACACTTACCTCCCTTTATAGAAGTGAAATTGCACTTATATACACTTAGGAAAAGAGGTTACTGAGACATCTGTTGCTAATTTAGAAATAAGCCAATCTAGTAGTAGTAGTAGTAGTAGTACTACTACCACCACCACCACTACTACCACCATCACCGTCTCAATTCATTTCTAAGCTGACAAAAATTTAAACCTCTTTCTTGGTCACAAGATAAGATAACCAAGGAAACTGGAGACTTGGAAACCTTATCTGCCATCAGCTTAACTTTTTATAAAAAAACACATCACATATAAAAACACATCACATTTTATAGGAAAATAAAGAAAAGGGAGCTGACCTTTAAATGATCCAAAGGGCTTTGGTTATATGCCAGTACAATTTATTTAACCTTTAAGAAACTTCTCATTTAAGTCACTCCAGTTAATTTTTTAAAAAAATATCAAAAAATGATCTATGATACTAAAATGGAAAATTGTGTATACCAAATTAGGTATCTATGGTCACTTATTACAGATTCTACTTATTAGACATTTTATTCATATCAGTAAACATTAAAATATACTGTTCATTGCTGAATTAAAACAGAATGAGATATTTTGTTAGTTGGCTTTAAATGCATGTTACTGTACTTGGAGTATTAATTAATTTATTATTTATTTATTAAAACATTTCTATGCCGCCCCATTCGCCGAAGCCTCGGGGCTGCTTACAACAATAAATAAAACCACATAAATTAAAATATACATAAAGAATAATAATAATAATTTAAAACACACAATATAAAATAAGCCGCCCTGGCCAGATAAAATTCAGTAGTATTAACATTTAAAATGTTGCTTAAATAAAAAGGTCTTTTCCTGGTGCCGAAAAACAAGTAACGACGGCGCCAGGCGGACCTCTCTGGGGAGCGCATTCCATAACTTAGGCGCCACCGCTGAGAAAGCCCTTCTCCGGGAGCCCCCCGTGAGAGAAATTAGGAGGGTGGCTACTCGGAGGAGGGC
>NW_025335589.1:2729958-2787187 GCF_004798865.1 Varanus komodoensis
ACAATATAAAATAAGCCGCCCTGGCCAGATAAAATTCAGTAGTATTAACATTTAAAATGTTGCTTAAATAAAAAGGTCTTTTCCTGGTGCCGAAAAACAAGTAACGACGGCGCCAGGCGGACCTCTCTGGGGAGCGCATTCCATAACTTAGGCGCCACCGCTGAGAAAGCCCTCCTCCGAGTAGCCACCCTCCTAATTTCTCTCACGGGGGGCTCCCGGAGAAGGGCCTCTCCCGCCGATCTCAGGGGGTGACTGGGCATATATGGATGTAAGTGCTCCTTCAGGTAACCATGTGGGGGTTTCTATTCTTTATTTCCTTATTTTCTATAACACTGAACAGCCAAAGTTTTCTGGGTAGTAGGACAGGCAATGGTGGTGTAGGACATGATTCACTGGTAGGTGCACATGTGGAGATTGGGATTCCTGCTTCTTACTGGGAGAAGGATTCACAGAAGGGATCCCATGGGGAGGAGGGGGTTAGTGGGTTCAAGTCCCAGCACTAAGTCACATAGTCATGTTTCAAAAGTCACATTATCAGTTCACACTCAGCAATCTAATGGCTGTAATGTCAAGAGTCAGGCAGTCCACTGATGGTATCCATCTGCTATGCCATACCAAATGCATGTAATCTGTAACTAATAAAAGTTGTGAGCATTTCTAACCCACTGTATCCTCTGAATTTGTGTGTGTGTGTGTGTGTGTGTGTTAGAGAGAGAGAGATTTGCACTTATTTCCCCCATTTCTCATTTGTCTCCTCCCATCCTCACTGCTAGCATAAGAAAACTTTGGATGTTAGTTATTGTCTCAGCTGTGCAATATGACTATTCTGGGTGCATGAAAGAACATTTGTAATAGACTACATGTAATCTGGTTTACATACAAATTTGACTCAAAGACAAATTTCTCAAGAACCAAACTCATTCAGAAACCAATAACTACCTGTACACTGATAGAATCTGATCTTGAACATTGAGTGAATACCTTGACTGAAATGTCTACTCAGTTTGCAGCTTTGCTAAAAAGGCAACTTCCAGATTAGGCATGGAAACAAAAATAAAATTGTCAACATCATATTTTCCTTACAGAAACATGTGTATGACTACACTTGGAATGCTAAATACGTTCTGGTCACTATGCCTAAAAGGGATGTTATAGAGTTGGAAAGTGACAGAAGTGTGTAACATTATAACATAATTGGTGTGGAGAAGTGCAGAAGAAAACATGTTTTGCCTTCTCTCATAATACTAGAATTCAAGATCATCCCATAAGGCTGATTGGGGAACTTCATAAGACAGATAAAATTAAGTCCTTCATAGAAACATAGAATCAATCATACAATAGTAGAGTTGGAAATGGCCAAGACGTCCATCAGCTTCAATCACTGCTGTTGCAGGACACCAATTTACAGCATCCCACTGATGCCTGTCCAGTTTCAGCTTGAATGTGTCTTCTGTGGGAGAGCTCATGATCTCTCTAGGCAACAGACAGTGAGGAAACTTTTCTTGGTATCTAGTCTGAATCTGGGTCATTGCAACCTGAATGGATTATTCTGTGTCCTACACTCTGGTATGAGTGAGAACAGCTCTTGACCTTCCTCTTTGTGACACCTTTAGAGTCTATAAGGACACACTTATAGAGTGATGTCCTTCCTCAGGCTGAACATATCCAACTTCTCTTCTCAAGGCTGAACATATCCAATTCTCTCAGTTTCTCCCTACAAGACAGTGTTTTCAAACCCAGGATCATTTTTGTTTCCTTCCTCTGAACCATTTCTAATTATTCTGCATCTTTCTTAAATCTTGGTGCCCAGAACTGGACCCAGTATTCCAGATGAGGTCTGAATAGTGAGGAGTATAGGCAACTATCATTTCTGTTATTTGGAAATAATACTTCTGTTAATGCTTCCAAAATAGCAACTGAACTATGGAATTTACTTCCACAAGGGATAGTAATGGCCACCAATTTGGTTGGCCTTAAAGGGGGAGCAGGTTAGGAAAATTCCCCAAAGAACAGAAGCATGTGACTACTAGTCCCAATGCTATATTGTATTACTAATGTAAGAGGGATTCTGTCTCTTAATACTAGTTAGTGGTTACATGAGCAGAAGGGTGCAGTTGCACTCATGTTTTTCTTGAACGTTTTCCATGGGCAACTGGTTGGCCATGCTGTGACAGGATGCTGGAGTAGATGGACCGTCATCTGATCCAGCTCCATCCAGTTCAGGCTCCATGTCCTTATGTTCTTATATAAGTAGGTATAGTATTATAGCTTCAGCCGCACTAAATTTTGAAGGCATTTCTTAGTGCCTGCTGGAGCTCCTGTGAGCTTATAGGATAATCTAAAGATGACAACTGATTCCAGTTAACTACATTTACAAAATATCAAAACATCACTTCTGATATAGTTTGGAACACTGATGGAACTGTACATTCTTCTACAATCTAATAAAGAAAAGCAACAGTGCTGTCAACATCAAAGTGTATCTACTATATTCTCTACTTCATGATTATAGCAACAAACCAGAACCAAAATACTCTCAAAATAAACTGTGCCTTTAATTCACAATCTTACTAATTAAACATTTCACTTACCTATTCATGGCTACTCAGCTAAAGTTTAATGGATTAATCTACTGATTAAACTGATTAAAGTTGGTGTTAGTTTAGTTTAGTTTAGTTTAGGTGGGTTTTTTAAAGATTCTTACATTGAGGATGGAATTGTAACACTAGTTGTAGTCCTTTCTTTCTCAAGTTCCAGAGCAAATAGTTTTAGCCACTGGAACTGTTGAACAAAAAAAACCCCTTGCAATAATTCCTCATGTCAGACAAAGATCAAGCAATTAGTATTTCTGCTATACTTGAAATTAAGCAAAATGTTATTCTGCCACCTAGGATTAAAACGATAAGAGGAAAATACAGTTCTGTAATGAAAATGCTACCAACTGAATGTCAAACATATTTGCACAATTAAAATGAGCATTGCCAACACAGTGGTGACGCTAAGCCTAAAGCTGTTGATTAATTGACCAGCCAAAAGCACATAAATTGCAGAAAGCTTAGCCTCAAAGGGAACCTTCCACTGTTGTTAGCACTAAGTAACAAAACATGGCATCAACACATGGGATGGCTTGTAATTGCTTGGTTAAACAAACAAAACAAGAATGTTTGTATTTAAAGCAACCTAATTGCTCCAGTAAGAAGCCTGACTACTCTGCCATAGTCATTAATCACTGCTTTGTATGTGAACATAAGTCTTCTTCACTTCAAACCTCAGTATTAAGATCTGGCAGGGTGGAAAATTAGAATATGCACCCTTCCACCATGTTTTCAATGTGTTATTGAAACAAAGGTAATAAAGGTAAAGTTATCAAACACTGACAAACATTGTGTTAGCTTATATCTTATATGTGTATTTCTTCAAGTCAAAGAATGTTTAGAAAACTGGAAAAATTCTTTTTGGCTATCTTGTTCAAACTACATGTAATTTATTCAGTATGTTGAAAAACAAATAGATTAATTAGTGATAATAATGAAATTTGTTCAGTTTGCGTTTTGAGATGAACCTTTGCAATTTTGTACATTTCAACAAATATGCAAACCAAAACTAAGTTATCTTTTGAAATGTGCATATCTCCAAATTACTCTCTCTCTCTCTCTCTCTCTCTCTCTCTCTCTCTCTGCATACATAAAAGTGTCTATGAGGGAAAAGTGCATACAATAACCTGATCATTAGTAAAAGTAATTTAAAAATTAATAGTAAAACTAAACTGCCCAGAAAGCTTTGGCTATGGGATGGTATAGAAATAAATGAATACATATAAAATAATGCTCAAAATACTGTATATTTAAAAATTACTTACAAACTTGTATTAAACATAGGTATACAGTTGTATACAAAATCAGTATTGGTGAAATATGCACAAAAAGCATGCAAATGTTCATAGGAAGTTCTATTAAAAATTCTAAATCTTCTGGACCTTAAGTTTTGAAAATGACTAGAAACTGAGAAGAACCAAAATTTGCACGTTCATCCATTCCTAGGATTATTTCAGTGTTGGTCATTTGATTGCTTCTGGAAAGAAAGGGAACAAAGTAGCTAAGTTGTGAGGATAGAAAAATGGCCAGCCATACTGTCTGTGACATGCTGGGCAATTTAGACCTTTTTCTTTCTATAGATGCATAGGACTGGACCTTTAATAGATTTGTTCATAAAGGTGGATCAACTTCAACATTTTTCTAATGTGAAAAATTACTAGGATGTGCTGAAAATGGCTTGTTTGAACTCAGTGGACTTCCTGTCCAATTCTAGTCCTATTGCCACCAACGCTGCCGCCATCATCATCATCATCACCACCACATTACACATATAGCCCAATGCTTACAATGCTTTCTACCTCACAAATTTATCCTCACAACCAAAATCCTGAGAGGTGGGTTAGGCTTGGTTCCTGTAAATGGTCCAAAGTGGCCCAGTGAATTTGATAGCCAGGTGGAAACTGGAACCCTCTTCTCTTAAGTCCCATTCTGGTACTCTAAAACAAAGATCCAGAGTGGGCTTGATTTTTGTCCTGTAGACATTTGTCTCTAAGACAGTCCTGTTATAGACATATTTAAAGGTTAAAACTATTTCCACAAAAGTTATGCAACTTGTACAGACCATGGTAGTTTGTGTTTTGCACAAAAACATGTTCTGAATGCTAATTTGTGCAAAATGGCCAATTTTACATAAACCATGCTAGATTTTAACTAGGTAGTAAAGAGTGGTTGGGAAATAACAGTTGTAATGATAGCTGACAGTTGAGTCACTCTTTGGAGAGGAGAAGAGAGAGAAAGAGGAAGGTCTGTTGATGTGGGCTGTTGGAAAGGATTTAAGAAAAGCTTGAGGGAAGGGGGATAGCTGTTCTTTCTCTGTGGGATAACCTTATGTGGCTGGTGAAGATCAGGAGTAAGGAATTAATAGATGCCATATGTCAGGAGCCTGCTCTAAGATCTTGCCAAGCAGGTGGGGAAGGAGAGAGAGGGGGAAGGAGGGAGAAAGAGAACTGATAAACTGTCCAGGCAGGTAGAACAACAAGAGAAACTTTGGGTGTCAGAACACCGTACTCCAAAGTAGATCTGGTTGTAAAAGTGTTTGGCTGAGTGGAGGTTTAGCTTGAAGTAAAGAACACTTCAGAGGCTTGTCATAGCAGCACTGTCTTTTGAGTCTTAAATTCATAATCCCTTATGTACAAAATATGCATTTGATAAATGACCTATTTAATGGGTCATCTTATCAATAACATTTGTGCCCATGTCATGCATGAGTTCAGCAACTGACAGAACTGATGGCAGCAGGAAAGGGTAATAAAAAGTAACTCTTAGGTGTAGCAACAGACAGTTATCTAGGTCCAGAAACAAAAGCATTTGTGATAAAGAAGGAGCTGCATGGATTATCCAGTGAAAGAGCAGTTTCATGTTGGCAGTAGTGGGGAAAAGAAAGCCCTGTGGGTGGAAGGGGCTCTCTGCTTAACTCAAATGAAGAGACAAGAGAAACTAACCATTTTCAGATCGAAAGGCAGAGTAGATGAAGTTTCTATCATATGTAAATTAATTCATTAACAGTTAAGCAATAATCAAAATTCTTAAACTGGTGGATAGATTTTCATAAGCCCTTCAGCACACGAAAGAACTTGGCAATGTATGAAGTTGTTATTTATAGTGGATTTCAGTGTCCACTACGGACATGCTAGCATGTTGGTCAAGAGGACAGTGAAAAGATTTGTAATGCTGATTCCCAGATATACAATCATAACATATTACATTTTGTACATTACTAGATTAAGATATGTGTGTCTTTAAAAGGTGTGTAAATTCCTTCTCTTTTTTTAGCTATTTGCTGTATCATTAGATTTCTCACTTGACCCTTTCTCCTTAGGCATCCATTAAGGCAATTATCCCTGATCAATTTGCAAAGGCTTTTTTCTTTAAACTTCAAACTAGTTCATTTTCATGGGCATTTACCACAGGTTTCTGAAAAGTCTATTATGGTCCAAATTGATTCTTTAAAGTGGCTCAAACTACATGAGGAATCAGGCCTTTAATATTCTCTTTAAATCCAAGTTGTTAATAGCAAAGGTAGAAAGCAATACTGCAGGACTGAGTTTATGCAAAATTAGTGAAATAAGCTCCATAGCATGCATTTTTCTTTTAAGGTGGCAATTACACATTTTGTAGTTTTGAAATATCCAAAACATGTGGTCCCCAATAATGCTATTAATAAGCAAGCTTCATCTCAAACAATATGGCCATTTTTAAAACTTCTTAAGAATAAAAGACTAATCTATTTCCAAGGGCCAAGCTGGAAATTAAAACTGAGAGCCAGTGTGGCGTAGTGGTTAAAAGCATGGGACTGGGATTCAGAGGATCTGGGTTCGAGTCCCCGCTCGGCCATGGAGCCAACTGGGTGACTTTGGGCCAGTCACAGTCTCTCAGCCCAACCTACCTCACAGGGTTGTTGTTGTGGGGATAAGATGGAGGAGGAGAATGATGTAAGCCGCCTTGA
Source organism: Varanus komodoensis (assembly GCF_004798865.1). Taxonomy (NCBI): domain Eukaryota; kingdom Metazoa; phylum Chordata; class Lepidosauria; order Squamata; family Varanidae; genus Varanus; species Varanus komodoensis. The sequence goes on from NW_025335589.1 coordinate 2,736,499, forward strand.
GCCCTTTGTAGGAAAAAGGCAGGATATAAATAAAAAATAATAATAATAAATAATAAAACACTGTGCTGCTGCTAGAAAGAAGCTAAGACAGCCAAACAATAGAAGAAACATCCATGTTCAGATAGACTCTCACTCCCAGCATAATATATTTAGGCAGGTTCTTGGATCTCATTCATTCAACCTTAAACTTTTGTAAAATGCATTCTTCCAACTCATTTGGGTTCATTTTCTCCACAACTGCTGTCACCCACTGAAGAAAGATGAGAGATATTCTTGAGCATTCAGATGGTACCTTACTGCCCTCCCACAACACCAAACTCTTCCCGTCACCTCTTATCAGATATGGATCCCCTTCCCTTCCCTTCCCTTCCCTTCCCTTCCCTTCCCTTCCCTTCCCTTCCCTTCCCTTCCCTTCCCTTCCCTTCCCAAGGCAGCAGCAAGAAGAGAAGCAACAATAATCCCCCCCCACACACACCTCTCTCTTTCTGTCCCTTCTGTACCCTCATCTAGAACAAAACTGGGGAATGGACTCTGGAAGGCTGCATGTGATTTGCAAAATTTCTTGCACTTGCACTTAATTCTCCTTTTAGTTACTACATTTTCCACTTCATGATAGTACTATGACCCGTGACCAATTACCTCTAATTCATCATTACATGACAAGGATACTTTCAGCAACCAAGAGTTTCCAAACCTTCCTTTTTCCACCTTGGCAGAATTGGTTAAATGATGATTATTGTTTTAATTTCTAATGTTCCCTGGATTATAAATCCACAGTACTGAAACCAGAACTAAAAAACAAAACAAAAAAATTTCTCCACAGCATTTCAGGCCCGTGTACATCACTTGCCAAAAGATTTCAAAATGAGGATGTCCTCTAATATATTTCCTGTTACCAATGTGACCTATTAACAATACTTTCTTTTCTATCCCAGTCCTCAAGGTTTTTCAATGGTCTTATATATAATAGATAAAAGACATCTCTTAAAGCATTCTACAAGCTAATTTCAGCCTAGCTTTGGTCCATTGTATAGGACTTTCCTCTAGTAATGGTAATAAGAAGCAGCATAAATTTATGCTTACTCCATGAAGTTTATTTTCTCACTTTCTCTCTTTTACATCTCTAAAAAGCACCTTTGATCATGGAATTCTCTTTGATCAATTGAAGCACAATCTTCAGAGGTGAGCTAAATTGTCCAGACTGTGTAAAATCATTATATAGGAAAGAATGTCTGTTTGTTCTTAAGTTCAGCACCAGTGTTGATATGTGGTGCTTTACATATTCCACAGGATCTGAACTGAATATAAGTAACCTCTAGTTGCTATTTCCACTTATTTCATTCATTCAAATAGCAAGCTTAGTTTCTGATACCAACAGAGCAGGAGTTAGAAAGAGAAAATACTGAGAAAAAAGTGGGCAATATCCACATGCTTGGTGAGTCCTGGGGTTTGCAGCAGTATGATGGAAAGGGAAAGGAGGACGGAACTCCAAAGCAAAACAAAATCCAAAGGGGAAATTCCTCCCACTCCCTGAAAAGCAATGTTAGCTGAGCATGCTGACCCCCATCAGGAGTAAAGAGTGTTGTATGAACAATGAACAAAGATGCAAGATGAGAATGCAAAGCAAATTGTCAGATGGGAAGGAGAGGATAAATTAACATGGTTGATCCCCTTATAGCTTGAGGATATTACTGCTGGTGGGCTGGCTGGCTGGCTGGCTGGCTAGCTGGAATCCTGAGCAATAGCCAGGATCTTCTTCTTCTTCTTCTATTACTACTACTACTATTTTGCAATCATATTAGTTTCATTCAGTTCCAAGAATGCTGAATGATTACATAGTTCTATTGTAATATGTCACTGGACATATATCATATAACACACACTTTTATATTTTAAGAACTTATCAACATGTGAAGGATGTTCTTACACTGAAATCTGGCAGACATGGTCTCCTCTGTACCTATTTTCTGACATTTGGAAGGTATAGCATCCTCTTAATGGCAATTATGTTGGAAATCTTTTTCATTTTGTCAAATACAAAAATTTATAGACAGTTATTAATTGCACATGATAATCAGTGACACATATGAAATCTTGGATTTCTGAATCTCAACATATGTTTGGTACCGGAGATGAAGCAGGTGGTCTCTGAATTCATCCAAGAAACATTAGACCATTTCATGAAGTGCTGAATTAGGATCCAAGACATATGAAGCAGCTGAATTGTCCTTGTTCCACTGTTGGAGTACTACCCACCTCTTTCACAGGCCCTACCTCCTTCCCTAACTGGGAATAGGACAGTCTGGTCCAGGTCCAAACACGGAATGGAGGATCTACTCAGGTATTAAGCTAGGGAGCTACCCCACCTGATATCATACAGACAATGAAGGGCTAAGTAAGGGAATTATCTGGCCCCATCCATAAGGAGATCTGCATTTCTTGTTCTAAAGTTTCTCAAATACTGACTATAATCCCAGATCATTCTGCTATTTGGTGTATTAGGAAAAGGACATTTTATGTGTCATTTATGTTAAACAGAATTTCCCAAAGTCTAATATGCCAAAAAATGGGAAATGTTAAAACTGGAAATATTGGACAAATTGATAGAAGGTCTGCAATCGTTGAGTTACATAAAGAACCAACCTGCTTAATGTAGCTTTGCGTGATAGGGTATGTTTGTTTGCTTTTTTAACTTTCAGATAAGCACATGTGGCCCTGGTTTGGATGGTGACCATGGCATTCTGGGCTATGTTAAACATATTCCCCACCATTGTTCTCTTTTTTGTCAAATTCATGTCCCCCCACTTCTATGCTGTGGGAATTAATTAAAGTAAATTACATTTAATTAAAATGCTAATAAAAGACCTGAGCATGACATTTCAGGTGTAATATAGATAACTGGAAACATGGCCCTCTTTGGAATATATTAGTCAAGCACTGTCAGAAGGATGTGCAAGAAATCCATTTTGTGGCCAAGAATTCAACAGATTCCTGATCTCAGCTCGCCAGACTTCAGCCCACTTTCTCACAGCTTTCTGGTGAGCAAGCCAAGTATTCACAAGGTGCTCATAACTGCTGTGCAAATGGCATCCATCTTCTAATCATGTGGTTTGCTGCCTTTGTTTGTGCTGCATGTGATGCAGAAGAAGGTTCCCAGTTGTCCAACTGGGGTTCCACAAGCATCCATGGACTACCTTTCAGCATGGCCCACTTTTTAAGACAGGGCTGAGCATGAACTGAAGAGGGCTCAATTCTGCAGAGCATCATTGCAACCCTGCTCTCACTAGAGAGGCACCAACTTTGATGACATTTCAATACTGGGCCATTTGTTTATGTGTGTAGAGAGAGGGTGAGAGAGAACTTTGATTTCCAATGACTGGTTGGAGCATACTGGGAATTATAGCCTTTTAACATGTATAGGACCATGGCTTTAATTATTTAATTCAATGTGTCTGATATCCACTCACTATTGTACAAAGCCTTTGATTTATGTTTTCAATCATTTTAATTGTTTTAACGTAGCAGGAAAGTTGCCATATTTCAACATGTACATTAACTTGGGTTCACTGGCAAGACCGGTCCGTATTAACCATTTTGTGAAGATGATACTTTACCATCTAATACTGCTTGGAGAAAAAGGAATGGTATTAAGCAATGTGGAACAGCAAAACTGTTTTTTGAGGGGTGTCATCTTATGAATAACTCCTATTTCCACAATGTGAAATATAATACTAACAAATCCTCATTCAAATAGTTAACCTCCTCAGAGATAGTTGAACTCCTCAGTTGTACCAGAAACAACCAGATGGACGTAGAGAATCTCTCCTCAGTGAGAAAGAACACTTTCCTCCAGGCTTCAGAATGTGCATAAAAATTCATCATATGGAACTTCATGCTTGGACTTGTCAGTTCCTTGTTTGCACAACATTAGTTTTATGAGAAATCTGTGTCTTATTTTGTATATGTGTATTCAAGAACTCATTTATATAAATGTGTATTCTATTAAAACTTAAAATGCACCCAAATTTAATACCAAATGCTGCAGCTTGAATGGTGGGAACTTGATCCCTCTTCTAATGAAAGTGAAAAATTATTAACATTTGTCAGTTATGAAATTGTGATTAGAGTTAAGAAGGTGATCTTTTTAAGTTTGTGTGTGTGTGTTCCTTTACTGAGGGCTTCTTCAGCTTTTTAACTGCTTTAATGACATTCTTACAAAATAAGAGTACTCAATAATGCTGGGAAATCCTGAAAGTTGGCAGGTTAAAGAGAACGTAAATGAAGTATAATCTAGTTTTAAAGTCTCTGCAATAGATGAGTTCAAAGAGTGAGTATAGTTGGGGATATATAATTCAGAAATACTCCAGAGAATAATATCTTTGCAAGACATTCAAAGCAGGCTTTGTTCCTGGTGATGCAAGTTTATAAATTCCTGTGGTTTAAAAAGGTTTAAAACATTTAAGCTCTACTTAGGAATAGCAACAAAACTGTCTTTTAAGGAGGAAAAACATAGTATATGAATAAATCACACTACCTCTTTTATGGAAGAAATTGTATGGTCCCTCATTTTAATAGGAGTCAGGTCTTCTAAACTGAAAACCTAGGAGCTAGAATCAGAAGTAAAAACTGCATTGTATCTTAGTATTCCTCACTGCAGGGTCTGAGGGTTTCTGGCAGCTCCCAATCATTTGTGTTAATATCAAAATCAGTAAACCTGGATCCATGGAGGCGCTTTGGTCTTGGAAATGCCAAAGGATACATTACCTACTCATATATGACAAACTAAACACAGAAATCACATTGCATAAAATCTGTAGACAAGGAGTTTCCCAATGTGATGAAGTTGTGTGCAATTATGATTCCCCACTCATGTGTTTGTGAGTGCTTTGCTATCATTCTTCAGGACCTTTCCTGAGCTTTATTTACTTTTTGATTTATATCCTGCCTTTTCCTACAAAGGGCTCAAGGCAGCTTACATCATTCTCCTCCTCCATCTTATCCCCACAACAACAACCCTGTGAGGTAGGTTGGGCTGAGAGTCTGTGACTGGCCCAAAGTCACCCAGTTGGCTCCATGGCCGAGTGGGGACTAGAACCCAGATCGTCTGAGTCCCAGTCCCATGCTCTTAACCACTACACCACACTGGCACTGCTATTTAGATTGAAGGGAATGTGGTATTATCGGGAAATGGAGATGTAACTGTATTTTCTGCTATTTTCTGGAGAGGAATAAGTGAACTCTCATGCAAGGGATACTTTATACTCTCAGCTTTAAAATCGTAGAAAATGGGTACTTTATTTTTCTTCTTTTTACATCTTCACATCATTCTTCAGTGCTTTTCTGCCTCCCACTATTATGGCTTTTGCATTTACCTCCACAAGAACACACACACACAAACCCACACACACACACAGAGAAAGAGAGAGAGAGAAAAAGAATGTTTATTTGTGTTCATTATTATCATTAGCTAAAAGAGTCATGCTTCTTATTTATGCCCCTCTTTAGGGCCAAATCAGACATAGCTTTAAAGGAATTCTAGTATTAATGACTTGTTTTTAGTGCAAGCCTCTGTTCCAGATTGGGAATGGGCATGAAGAGGGGGATTCTCAGATCTTGATCAGGCTTCCCACACCTATTCAAGAGGATAAAAGGGAAGGTATAGGTGACAAACACACATTTAATGCAATGTCTGTTTTAGTCCTTAATATACATGGCATGACATTCAGAAAATATAGGGTCCTATGGCAGATAGAACTCTCATGTTGTCAAAAGCCAAGATATAAGTGTATTGAATGTGCCCACCATCCCAGATTGTGATTGTGCAGGAGGAGAATCTTTAAAAAGTTCTTGGTGCTTCCAGTGTGATTTTAGAAGGTTCAGATGGTTGTTAAATTCTGTGCTTCTACTAATACCCCAAGTGAAATATCCACATGTGCAACAGTAACACATGAGAATCCATACCTATGAGTCCAGCTGTGGTAGCGAGGAAACGTTCAAGAAAGTGAAGGCAAAACCCTATTGACCCAGAGCAGAAGCTCATAACCTCCAAACTGAAAGCATAAGGGCATCCAGGGCAAGGCATAGTGGCAACAATCTCTGCCATTGCACATCTCACTCTGCATTCATTCTGGAAGGCCATTTTTGGCTTGCTAGATACAGAGGCAGAAACTAGAGGCAAGGAGGGTGGGACTTTGATTGGCCATGGCACAACTCTGTGGCTTCCTCCCCTCGTCACCCCTTTCTTTCCATTCTGAGGACCAGTGGCAGCCTTGGTGAGCCAACCAGCACAGTTCTTCCACACCAGCTTCAAGGGGAAAGGGTGAGGGCTCGGCCTTTGGACTCTGACAGTGAGCTTAAAAGAGCTTGGTGCTTAAACACACACACACACACACAAAATAATCTTATTGTCAGCAGAAGTTATGATTATGCCCTGCGATGCATTCTGATCAAGCACTGTTTCCCAAATAGTTATATTTTTTAAAAAAGAATAATGAATGCTATTAATATGACAAAAGCAAGAGCAATATGATGTGACCATAGAAATTCACAGGTGGAAGGAACAATGGAAGGTGATAATGTCATTGTATCATCCTGCTTTCAGTTATTATTAGTAACTAAACTATGCATATACAACAAAGGAATGCAAAGGAAGTTTTCGACATTCTTGAGTTCCAGCAGGTAGGGTGACAGCAACAGTTACCTAAGACAGTGTTGGCATGATATATCAACTGGCTTATGTAGAGAAGGAACTGCTCATGCAAGCAGGTTAAAACAGTGGTTATCAGTGGCTCCTAGAAGCTGGGGGGCAGGGAGAGATGGCATACATTGTTCTGAACTTCCTTTAAGTTACTTTGGTTTCTAGTCCTGCATTCTGAGTGGTAGAACTGCATGGAAAATATATGTAGTCATAGATGACAAATCTTTCAATGTTAATTATGGTGCAAATATGGGGAAAGCTAAGTTCCTTTGATGCACCCTGAACATTTGAATACAAACTTTTATCAAAAACTGATGTGATGGAAGTAAATGTAATCTTTTCCTTTATTTCTAATTTTGCCCTTTTAACAGTTTTGCTATTATTGTTACCCTTCTCCCTGATTTATTTTGATGTTTCCTTTACTGAGTTTAGTGACCTGACATTTTAAATTCCCCAGTTGTTTCGAAGTTCAATTGCTTGTTTATTATTGCAAAAGCTTGGTATGGTTATACTTTTAAAAGGTTAATTTAATACAGTAAGTTTATTGTGCATTCTTCTTGCAAGGTATTTCACCTTTTAGCCATACTTTTCCTTACTCATTTGTAAGTATTAGGACTAGTGAGACTGAGTCTCACAGTAGATTTGTATACGCAACAGTGGTGGTACAATGTTTTCTGATACCATTGGGCAAATGTTGCTGACATCTAAAATGAGATATACATTTCCACTCATTTTGGACCATCATAAATTGTTAGGATTAGTGGTAGGTTATCTCCCAGTTTCAGTCAGATTAGCTTAGAGATTGATATAGGAAATAACTCAGATTATTTATAGATCTATCTAAATTCAATTTCAACTAGCCCCTTGTCCCCAAGCCTCCATCCCTGCTTTTCCCATCCACATATCCTGCAAACCCCTTCTCCTTTCTCTCATACCCTTTCTCTTCCATTTTCTAATTCACTCTCTAACTCTGATGCTGCCCACCAAATGACTTGATTAGTTAACAAGAAGTATATGCCTCATTCCATTGGAGCCCCAGGGAATAAGTATTCCTCCACTCATCCTGAGGAATGTAGAACTTTAGTAATGCATGTACCTACAGTCCATAGCCTGCTTCAAATGCTTCTGAAGGGAGAAGTGGTGACTCTGTACGTGTAAATTGGCTTAGTTTTCTCCTGAGGCCCCAGTCTTTTAGTATTCCAATGTCCTCCAAGCTTACATAACTGATTAGGACCAGCGTCTTTGCTGCCTTAGCCTGGATTGAATACAGGAAGGTGATACAATCAGAGGATGTTTGTACAAGGGCAAACAAAAGACAGTGTGTGTGTCTCTAAAACTATCCCTCTCCCCCACTGCCTGAATACCATATTCTTTTCCTTGCATTCTCAACTGTGGTTTTCAACTAAACATTATATATGCACATATCTATAGATCTTACATACATCATATGAGAGAGAGAGAGAGAGAGAGAGAGAGAGAGAGAGAGAGAGAGAGCGCCTTATGTTGCTATATACAAGGTGCACTATGTTTTAAAAAGTTAACAACCTTCAGGGTGTCCATTCACCGTAAAACTAATTTCACACCTAGTCTATTATGTAATGTGGTATGAAAATAGTTTTTTGCTTCAAGATATCATTATATGAGTTTGGGTCACACTGATTTAGTTGTGTTTAGTGAAATGCAGAATATTCAGGCCAACTTGCTGTGATAGTGTTATGTACTATATCCTTCCATCATATGACCACTTTTCTCTTATGCGAGTAGTAGTATGATATAGCTAATATATACACAATGTGACTGATTCATTAGACTATACCAGGAATGACACTCTTAGTTGCATCTTTTTAATTATCTGCAAATGGATTCAGACTATTTTTCCACTATATAATACATTTTAAATATCAAAGCACAATGGAACATAGAATAGTTATCTTTCACATACTTTCTCTTCTGGGAAGTTTTAGAATTCTGGCTAGCAAATAGAGGAAGAGAGGAGATTCAGAGTTAGCTGTAATCTTGACAGATTCTGGCAACCAATTGATCCTACGGTTTTGGTGTAATAGAATGGTATTACTTGTACATCTGAATCAACTACAAGATTCTTTTCTGTGATGTGTTAACTTTCCATTTGGATCTATTGTTGGTAGGAAGACCTTCCCTTGATAAAGCTGGGGAGAGAAGTAGCAGAAGGTTTTGGGTAAATGGAGGCAGGAAACGTATATTGTGATTGGTAGAGCCAGCTAAATGACACTAGCACTCCCGTAGCTGAAGATTCTGAATATCCCTTGTAAAATGAGAAATAAATAAGAACAGGACCAAATATTTTCAGAAGACTTTTCCCTGAGAAATTTCTGTAGCTGTTTGTTCTCTCACACACACCCCAGAGAAAGAGAGAGAAAGACACTTTGCAGGATTTTCTTCCCTAACAGCCACCATATCCCCACCACATGTACACAAACACATTCCTAGATCAGAGGCACTGAGAAGAATGCATAATGCAGCCTGCTAACCCATCTCTCGTTGTTCTTTGCTAGATGTAGCAAACAAAACAGCAAACAAACAGGCAAAAACCTTCAGAAAAAGGAAGTCGGGCTGTTGCCATGGGTTATGAGTATGCTACAGCACACACAACTTTTGGAGCTCTTTCTGTGGGGTTCTTTCTCTGAAGAAATCCAGTAAAATGGTTTCCCAATTCCTCTGACCACACATAATATAGAAGTTATTTGCATGCAGCTCTAACATAGCCACAGCAGCTCTTTTCAGTGGTTAATGTCTAGAGCTTACTAGTTCCCCAGGACACTTTTACTGGTTGTTATAATTTTACCCCCAGAATTTCCTGTGAATTATGACACATTGTTATTCATTCATTCATTCATTCATTCATTCATTCATTCATTCATTCATTCATTCAGTGTATGGCTTGTCATACATAGACTTGTGATATATATTGGCATTTAAACAAGGTTAAAATGCATTCAAAATATTAAATGTTAAAAAGATTAGGCATTGATATCTAGGTCATCTAATCATTAAAACACAACACTGTTTAGGTGAAAAAAGTAGAAACTGGGCCAGTGTATGCCTTCAGTTTATAGTGGGTCACAATATAGTGTGCAGTTTGACATGGGAACCCACAGACGCACTGAGAGGGTGGGAGTTATACCCAACTTATTCAGTGAGTCCAGGCAGGTGTCTTGTGAGATACAAATCCTGTTAGAGTTGTCCTATACTGGCGGGGTAAGTCAAAACCTGGCATGCACTGGTAGAAGTAGATTGCTCATGAATTTTCTGTATTCTCTCACTAGGGAATCTTGCCTTCGAAGAGCTGGTGGTGCTATATGGCTCAGACCAGGAAGCCAGCAAGTAGGAGTAGATTTGATACATCTTCATATAATCCTCATGGTGTCATTAAGCCTGGTGTCAATCTTGCTAGTATGGCAGCTGTTGAGCCATATGGGAGCACAATATTTTGCTGTGGAGTAGACCAACCCTAGTGCTGATGTTCTGAAGGCGACAGCTGAAGCTTCCCATTTTGTTCTGCTTGGTTTCTGAAGCATGGTGTTCCTACTATTCATTTTTGCAGCCATGTTCTCTAAATGCATCTTGTAGGAGAGTCTGGTCCAGTGTTATGACAAGGTATTTTGGATGGTGGTTGTAGAGGAGTAAGCAGTTGTTTAGGTAGACCTTCAGAGCTGTATTTGCTAGTTTATTGTTGAGATGGAAGCATGTGGTTACCATTTTACTAATGCTAGGAGCAAGCCTCCAGAGTCAGTGAAGAATTTTCCCAGGGTCTTAAGACCTTCAGAGAGGAGACTGTCTGCCACCTGCATGTGTTTATCCTACACTGCAAGGGCCAGATGATCAGCATATCCAAATTTATGTATCTGATATGTCAGTAGCGTATCTGACACACACACACACAGAGAGAGAGAGAATACTGTGGGTGCCATTACAGAGCCTTGTGGGATCCTTGTGGGAGTCCATGACACATGAAGAGGCAATACCACACATAGTACTTCCTAGATCTGTTATCCACCAAACACAGCTCAGTTATCACAACTACCAGTGCAGAAAATCTTATAGAGAAAAAGGTTGTGTAACATTAACAGATGATTATTATTCTATGACTTGTGTTATTACCTTTACAACAGCTCAACAGCAATCTCTGTTCACAAAGCTTTCAGTTACTCCCTAATCTGCACAGACCTTTTGAAGGTCAAAACAAGAGAGAAACAGTTGGTAAAAGCTAAGAAGCAAAACAAAGCAACAACAGAGAGATATTATAGTTCTTCAGGTGGTGATCCAGAACAGTAGAGACTCCAAGCAGGATCTTCCATTCCACCACCACATCCCATTCCACCATTCCCAACAGCTGCCAAAAGTTCCACAGCTGTTTGGAATATGGTTGCAAAGAGTGGAAAAGGGACATTCTAGTGGGTGGGGAGGGGAAGAAAGAGAGGGAAGAGGACAGACATGGATGCACTGTATCTGCAAGATCCACAAGATGTTCCACACACAGCAAAGTAAGTCCACTAGATGGACCATGATCCTTTCTAGCTGAAAAATATTCTTAATGTAGAATGGTAGGCAAGAATGCATTACACACTCCCTCTTCACTGTTTGACAGGGCTTTGGATGGATTGAAGGCTCCATTCTCAGATCCTTTAGGACTGTGCCCTCAACCACGACCATGATTCACCCCCACAAATTCTTCTGTGCAGCTGGGCCTAAATTAGTATGTAGCTCATTTAGCTCCTTATGTCCTATTCAGTGGGTGATAAAGTGACACATAGATGGTACATTAGTAGCAAGTTCACAGATAGTTGGGTAGTTTCACATATCATTCAGAGAACATATTTCCCCTGTAGACACCTGCATTTTATTTCAACAGAAGTTTCAACTACCCTGAAAAATTTCTTAGAACAGTGAGGTTTACATTGTACCAGTAGAATTCATCAAAATTGCTCACAAATTTATCTTGGCACCATCTTTTGACCTTTAGCATAGCTTTGTACCTTTTCCTGGAAAGACGAGGACAAGAAATTCACAAATAGATGATAATGACTAAAAAGAAAGTCCAAAGAATGCCTATATCTGCAAATTGCCAGTCACACCAGGAACCCCTCTTGGCGAATGAAGCCATTTTTCAGTACAAAAGCAGTATTTTTTCATTATTCCTCTGTGAGAACTAGAACAGCACCACTAGGTACTGTTTCTTTCTTTCCACTACCAGCCATTTTAATTCATAGTAATCTGAAACTCTATGACATGCAAGCAGTAGTAAACTGAATTAAAACTAGATTTTCTTAATGGTCTGTGCTAGTCTTAATTATAGAACACTATGGCATTGATAAGACAACCTTTAAGAATTTCAGAGACCTGGAAATTAATACCAGTTAAAATGTTTACCTGGCAGTTTTGGGATTGTATTACAATGTGACATAACTGACATGAGAGAGCATTTCTAAACACATTTCATTCAAACTTACATAGATAACATTGGGAAGCACAGTATGATAAAAGAAAACTGCTCCAGTTCTAGAAAATGAAATGTTAACCTTCCTATGCATAAAAGGGTATTTGAAGTTTCAAAGCTCTTCTGCAAGTTTTAAAGAGCTGCTATCAAGTAAGTGCAGAAGGAGAAGATGTGGCCTTCTTTATAGAGCATGTGGGCCATGGTGAAAATCTTTTAACCTTGAACTTTTCTTATGTTCTTGGACATGTTTACATGTATTTATGTGCAATGTTAACATGCCAGTTTCTCTCTTTCTCTCTTTCTGTGTGTGTTGAGATATATGATATTTTTCTTTTTGACTTGCTGAATGTGCAAGTATGCTCTGTGTGATGCTCCAACTGTAAGTATGTGCCCACTGAAAAAAAATTCACATTGTTGAACACATGTTCACATTCATCTCATTCCTAATTTCTAACTCAATGTGTGCAAGTTTCCTAATTTTTACAAATGTTCTTGGCAGAGTGAATCAGCAGCACTTTCATTTATGGAGGAAAGTTGTGCCAATTTTGGGAGATCTGTACAGCTTCGGGGTGATTTGTGCAAATTGCCCATTGGAAAAGTCTATTTCCAAGCAGTTCCCAGGGGCTGCTTTCCTGTGGGTGGCAACACTGAAGGCAAAGTTGGTGAGACAAAAGCAAAATGGATGGAGTCAAAAACACCTGCTAATTTTAGCTCTCATTGTCAGTAAGTAAGCCTTTGAAAAGGCATTTCAGCTTTTTAGAATGTAGAAAAAAAAATTGCACAAAAGCCAGGAAAAGGAGATAAAGAAAAAGAAAGATTGAGAGATTTAGGCGTTTCTATAAAATGAGTAGCACTTGGTTGCTCTTGGCAGACAAATGTGGTCTTCCAAAAAAGCACTTCTGCAGTGCTAGGTACTGCGCTCACACAATGTTTAGACAAATGGATGAAAAGGAACAAAGTGTTATAAGGAATGACAGACATCTGCAGCATTTAGAGAAGTGGAAAATGGATTTTCATAGTTTGCTGAATACTGCCTGAAGTTTTCCTCTCTCTCTATCATTGTTCATGTTTAGGTGGGTATGTTTTTGTTTTCTTTGTTACCAGATTTATTCTTTGTCTATATTTTTGTCTAAATGTCTATATATTTATTCTTTGTCTATATTTATCCCATGAACTTATTTTTATGTATCTGCATTCTCTAAGTATTGTTTATTTATCAGATAAAACATTTATTTACTGTCTTTCAATCAATAGGGTTGAAATGGGGGTTCTTCCTTAGCTTGTCTGCAGTGACAGGCTAAGCTTTCCCTTCCCAAAAACTGCAATGCATTAAAACTGCCCACCACTCCCTACTTTAATGAAGCTTTGGTAAGTCTGATTGAAGAAAAGGAGGAATAAGATTTGTGTGGGGGGCAATCATATTGTTGAGCCACATGCCAGCAGTAGGGTGGCACCACCCATTTTGGAATGTGGCTGCTCCCACTGCAGGTATGTGTTCCCCGACATGCTTGATTGGAACTAATTGAGACCTTGGCTTGAAAAAGTTTTGTCACCCCCACAATAACCTTTCATAGCTGTGTGCTGGATGCTTGACATATTCATGATGGCTAGTTCTATCACTGGCTTTTAATTATGATAATTATGTGGAACTCCTGTATGCCTCTGTGTTAGGGTTGCAATGATCCTGTGGAATTTGGCTTTCTTCTGCTTGTTGAACTTTTTTCTCATGCTTAACACTGGTTTAGTAAGCAAGTCAAAGTCTGCAATCATTCATGAATGTTAGCAGAACTCCTCTTGTAAAGCATGCCAACCTTTCTCTGCAGCACTTATGAAGTCCACAAGTCATGTGTTCAGAAGAGAGATTCTGCTTGCACAGTATTCACATGGACTCATTCCTGGTAGACACCTTTGTGAACACCCAGCACGTTCAGTGTCAAGTCTGATTTAGGCCAGAGTCTGGTAAACTGAGTCAAAGGAATCTGATGAATTCTCACCCCCAAAGTGCATTCTGCATACATCCTTAGTCTGAATTTAATTTGCCTGGGGAGCATGGAATTGTGGCTTCTGGGAAACATCTTAAAAAGAATGCTGAACTAGACAACAATTTAGCTTATCCAGAAGGGTGTTCCTAAACAGATTTCATGCAGCTGCTAGCTTTGTTGAAACCCTTGGGCTGGAAGTTCCAAATTCTTCAGCTGAATTGTTTGTTTCCACCAAAGAGGTTGGAATGGCCTAGAATAGGACTTCCCTACCCTACCCATCTCCTCTCACAGTTCTGTGAGAGCATATATGTTGTGGGATAGTGGTTGGCACAAGTTTACTAGTTAATCTCAAACTAGGTGGAAAATTGTACCTGAAGCTACTCAATTTAATCCAACACTCTAGTCACTGTGCCACACTGGCTTTGCTTAACTTTCTTGCTGCTAGAAGAACCCATCTCCATCAGTTATGATCCCACCTCCATTAATCCAATAAATCCTTTAAGAGTATATTCAGACACTAACACTGTACCTTCACTGGCATTTTATAATCTTAAATTATGTGAAAAATTGGAATTGAGAAATAAGAGCAACATTGAAAAAATGGTTCTCAATTTATGTTGATTGCATTTGGATGTATAACAACACTGCAGATAAGGTAATAAAAAATCACAACAGACCTCAAGCAGATGTTTCATGACATTTGAAAAGCAAAGTAAAGCAAGATGGAAAGTACTGGGGAAATATGTTTGCATGAATAAAATCAATGACAGTTTCTCCACATTTAGAAGGTTGAATGGAAAATGCTATCAGGCTCCTATGTTTGGAATGTGTATAAGAGATTAGCTCATCATTAGGAAACATCACTTGCAGTCGATAGAGGGGGCACCTGTTCCACCCCTATCCTTTTATCCAAGGATTTCTGTAGTGGCATAACAATGTTCAGCTGAACATGGTAACAATGGTCCATGCTTTGGCTCCATGCTGTTGCACAAAGCACTGCAAGAGATTACAGCATCACTGCCTTCCTTCCAGAACTTCATGGAGATATCCGTATGGGAGAAGGAAGAGATATCGAATCCATCCCTCTACACCTCTCCATGGGCAGAATTTTTCATATTTGCATTTTACATGCCTTTGTAGTGCCAAATATCATGATTATTATAAATCAAATCCAATATCAGCCCAATCCATGCAGAGCTTGCTTAACCAGACTCAGATATATGATTTTTCGTTTCTGCTGAAACTCTGAAACCCATGGACTTCATTAAACTCTGAATTCATTATATACTGAAACTCTGAACTGGTGACCAACTACAATGCAAGTTTAATTGTGAAACAACTTTGGATGTTCTTGGATATATTTTGGGGAATGCGATATAAGGCTTTATTTGAGAAGGGGCTCTCAAGGCTGAGTGGTAGGTAGGGGGGATGGCATGACTGTAGATGTCTAATTTGCTAACTGAAACAAATTTCCAAGGGGAATGTTGAGGTCCTAGTTGGAACAAAATATCTGAGTCCAAGAAAGAATGTTTATGAGAAAAGTTCTCAAAGATCTGGGGCAGGGATCCTTGTGCAACTCTAGTGGTGAAGAGAAAAACCACCAGAAGACTATTGTTTATTGAGGAGATAGGATGGTGTGACACAATTGCTCCTTCTATTCCTATGTCTCCTGGAAGACCTTAAGAATAGGGCCTCCTTAAGACCTGGTTAAGGCTGTCTGGCATGCAAAAATGTGTTATTCTAAGCCAGTTGCTGATTAGGATGGTATGGCCTTGGAATACAAGAGAGTACCATAAACAGTGTAACTTATCTGTTAGATTGTGCCTAAATCATTGTGAGACTTGCAAGCTGCAAGTGTGACTAATTAACTGTTTTGGATAGACCATAGTATTCTACAGCAAACAGCACTCTAAAATTTAGGATTAAAAGCCTCACAGCTCTGCCCAAGTTGAGCTTCAACGCAGACCTAACCAGGAAAGTGCTGCATGTCGGCCACTTATTTGGGGTATCCTCATTGTCGTTTATTGGGGCTTCCGACAACTGAGGAAAGTCAGCTTGCTTGGTATTGTATATTTTTCATATTATTATGCCTGCTTTAGAATAAACTCTTTTTGACTTCAACCCACTTGTGTGCTTATTGCTTCTGGGTCCAAAAAGAACCCTTGCCTTTGGCAATCCAAGTGGCAACATGGATTGCCTGTAAGGAACCTATGGATTATTTTTGTATATCTACATATATACAAGTTGTCTAATGCTAAGGATGATGCTGACTGGAAGGAGAATGGGCAGTCCCTTTGTGTGCGGGATTCCTTTTATTCTGAAGTGTTTAAGAATAAACAAGGTTCCTTCTGCCTTGAATAAGAATTCAGACACATTCACAAGCAAAATGTATATGGAACATGGGAAGTTTTTCTCATACCTTTTAAACATTCTTTCATTAAGGAAGGCGGCTTCATGTTGTGGGGATATTGACTTTTATGCATCAGTGGAGATCTGAATTTGGCTTGCTTCTTTTTATTTTAAAGAAATGTCTATTTGCTGTATACATGGGGAAGAAATGAAGTAAAACAAATGTAAGGCATGGATCTCATCTCAAAGTTTCCTGTTCATGCCTTTCAAAGTTGGATCCACAGAGATTTCTAACGGAGGCCTTTAAGACAAAAAATGGAAAGTTCCAAGGGAAAAAACTTTAAATTGTTTTGGAATAGGAGAACCTGTCTTTCTTAACTACCAACTTGAGGAACTCTGAATGGGACAAGTGGCCTCCTGCTGCTGAGTGCAACCAATCTATAAGATACCACCTGCTGAGCTTACAATCAAACTGACACAAAGCCTATAATTTTTACAACAAAGGGAAGAGGTTCAAAATTACTTCAATTTCTTAAAGTTACCCGACAACTTCCAATACTGCATTAAGCAAAACTCTTCTGGAAACTGAATCTAATCTGCCCCAACGTATTTCATCACATTAAGAATACAACACAGCTACAATGTGAAGTTGCTGTATGTGAAGTTGCTTTTGTACAGTAGCCACGACACCATCTAAATAGTCATGTAAATAGAACATGTTGGATTCTTATAGAGAAAACATGCATAGGATACGATCTTGCTTAAGACCCAGGATAGTTACCAAGTGGTGTACCTTCTATTGAGTTCTTCAGACTCATCTTCAGGGCAATGGTACACATGCTATGATTTTAAGACTTTTCTCTTATGTCTAGCTTTGATTCCCTCACTCTCCAAAGGTATTCAAAGATACAACATATTGTAGAATAAAGAACTTATTGATACTCTACCAACAGCCACTACATGAAATTTCATATTCACAAGAACAGCATCAGCACATTAAAATCAGCTTATGGTAAGTTTTCCTTTCAACAATTAACATGGGGCTTGTAGAACACCCTGGACAGGAGTGATGAGGTTCATTGGAAATCAAATGTGTAATCCGAAAGGTAAGACAAAACAAACACTATGAAGTTGGAGAACCAGTGTGCTATTTTTCTAGAAATCCGATTTAAATGTAGTCAGATGGAAGAACTAATCACCCATTTCCTAGTGTTTTGTAAATGTATTGCTCTGATTATTGCCCACAAGAGAAAACACTACATTAGGTTACAAGGGAAATAATGCCAGAGATGAGGTCACAACATTTGCTTTAAAGATGCCTTGTATGAATATTTCACAGACATGGTAATCAAATGTCAGTCAGTACACAAACATATGCTACAGAATTCAGTTACAAACAAAGCCTGTAATACATGAATCTAAAGGGAATGTTAATGTTACTAGTTGATCTTATTTCAGCCATCTGGAACCTATGCAATGTAAAGCCTATTTCAATTCACTTGCTCCACTCTTCCTTTTATTCCCTTTGCTGCAGTTTCTTCTAGGGAAAGAAACAACTTAGTGCCTACACTTATATATAATGCAACTAATCTATTCAGAACTAGTGTAAAACCTAAACAATCTTAAAAATCTTAAAATCTCTCTCTTCTACTAAGACACTGCCGCACAAAAATAATCATTTTACTAGTATTTCAGACAGCTGCATGATGACAATGATCCATTCATTTTGCTGAGCTACTAGAAATACTAAACATACAGAATCCTGTTTAACAGGTCAATTCTTGGTGGGTTGACATCCTTCTGTCTTTCAGGGTGGCTTGCTGTGAGATCTGAACCAGATGCAGTTTCCACAGTATAATCTGCTAACCACATACAAACTACCATTAGAACCCATGGTTCATTGTTGGACTATTCAAGATGACTTGTTTTCAGAAAGGTTGTTGGGATGTGCAAGCCTGGAAGGGGGGGCCCATGCACGGCTGTCAGGACTGTCTGGCAAGAGCAGCAAAACACCCAGATGCTCTTCATGATCTCATTAATGCTGCCTCCTGCATTCACCTTCCCTTGCCATTTACCATACTCTAATATATCAGTAGGAAATGACTCCTCAACTCTTTTTGCAACAACAGCTTTTAGAAGGTGGTTTGTTCAAATGTAATATTATTTTTCCCCACCTTTGGAATATTTACCCAGATTTGATGTAAAAACTGTGTTTCTGACTGCCTTTTCAGAATTTGAAGAAATGGCTAACATAATGAAGGATTTGATTTTGAGTTCCTTCTGTATATTTTAGAGAATTTCCACTCTTTGCCTCAGAATGGAAAGGCATAGTCCTTTGTACATTTAGACAGAAAGAAGTCATGTAGCAACCAGAATTTCCTAGTCAGTCGAGTTTTCTTCCTGAAAATGAATAGATCTGCGCCTTTATTTATTTTTATTTTATTTATTAAAACATTTAGACACTGGCAACACTGATCCAAGTTAATGGAATGAAAACCTGGCTTTTTAAACAGGCACTTGGAGCCTCCTTTCATCAAAGGAGGAATTTACTGAGTTCCAAATATCCAGCTCAGCCACAATGGGAAAAGTCAAGTAGGCCTCACCCCTGCGATCAGTTTCTTCACATTCTCTGGATGACACACTTAAATATCCATTGTAACATGACAATGTGGTGTACTTGTTGTACTCATCCACTTTGGATTCTGTGACATGAATGACAAGAATGACATTTACTGTTCCTATATATTCACAGGACTGTATCAATATTCCTTTTTTTCTTTTTCTTTTTTGCACTTCAATCTAATAAATGACCAGATGCGTAGGAGCAAAAAGGAGTCTTGATTCATGTTTATATCAAGATTACATTTCATTCCATGTTTTAATTGGTGCACATATGTGCTTGTGCACATTGGCAGCCTGATCTGTGAGAAAATGTGGTGCATACTGAGAACCAGAGGATTTTATGTTCTCAGAAATGCTGTTTGTTTGTTTTTGCAAATGGAAGAATAATTGCTAACATACCAGTGCTTATCTACAGTTCATATGCATCCCTAATTAGAACTTCTCTACTGGATTAGAAAAGTATCACTCCAGTGCCAGCATTAATCAGCCTGATGCCTTTGAGAAGCTCAAAACATGGTAACCTCTCCCCACAGATCCACACACACACACATTAGTTGTCCTTATACCATCTGTTTCTAGGGCTGCAGGCTTATTGGCACTACCTGGCAGTAAGCCTCACTACTGAACTCAGTGAGATTTAATCCCAAATGGGCATGCATTTTACATTAGCACTCTTAGAGACATACAATTGCGGGTGTGAACCTACATTGATTACTTCCCACTGACCAATGTCTCCTCCATGCTTTTTTTTTTTTTTTTGCCTTTGTTCATGGAAATGCCACTCTGCTTCATAGTCAGAACAAATGGCATCTTTCCCAATTGTGTCAGACATCTGTTCCATTTTGTCCAATGAGACCTACTCCCAGATAAATGAGGATAGGATTTAATGCTGGCTCCCTTGGACCAGTCACTTTCAGTGGGATCCTTCCCTCAATGCATGTACTTTTTCACTACCATTGTCACCAACTGCTTTTTCTCCTCTTTCTCTTCCTTTTCGTTAGCATTGCTACAATTTGCTTGTTGGACAGAAAGAGATAGTGAGAAAGGAGATGATAGTATCTACTGCTCCTTCTTCTCACCACAACTATTTCTGGTCCAGAGTGAGAAACAGATGACCAAACAGGTTCAATAAGGATGAGGAGAAGTATCTTGTCAGGGGGACCTTGCTGAGAAGTGTGCCATCAGCAGGTCCTGATCCACATCTGATCTTCTTCCTGACACTAGTCTGGACAACATTTTTCTTCCCCATATTTTATGAATCACTACAGTTAATAGTACTTTTCCATTTCCTCCAAGCTATAATGTAAGTTGAAGGATCATTTTCAATAAACAGTTAAAAACAGTTACCTCCAGGGCAGTCAATTTCATCTGGCTTACATGCTTTGGTAACATGTTATTATGATGTGTTAGAAAACACTTCTCCCAAGTAATATATAAATTGCCTTTTTGATCTTATTTGAGGGAAACATTGGCAAACTATTTGAAAACAACATAAGGATCTTCCATAAAGTATTAACTGAGCTACAGCCCTTTCCCTTTAGGGTCTCCTGTTTTTTATTCGCAACTATAGAGGAAGCACAAAGAAAGCCAGCCTCCTGTTAGAGGAAAAATTGATGTTACAAATGCTTTGCATAAGTGCATGACATGAAATGAAAGCAAACCCATTTTCATTGTGTCCCACTGAAGTATACTCTGACTTTCCTGCAGGGATACTGAACAACTATAATGATGGAAAAGGTCAAACAGAACACAGTCTACTCACCGAGAACAACCTCTGGAGTGAAGAACACAAATCTTTTTCAGAATTTTCTCTGAAAATCTCTCTCCCTTTTATGATATCTATCTATCTTAACCAGTGTTATGGCTGACTTTCCGCCATTGATTTTCAAGACAGCAAAAAAACAAAAACAAAAACCAATAAATAAAAGAAACCTAAAAAAACAATAAAATTAAATAGAATAATAATTATAAACAGAAAATAACAACATAAGAACAAAACAGTACAAACTACAAAACAACATGAGATGGAAAACCTTGGGATATCCCATGCTGTAGCCATAATGTTTGCAAGTGGCTATGCCATAGTTAAACATATTACATGATAATGACCATGTCCACACTGTACCTTTCCTGTTGGTTTAATCCATCTACTTATTTTCACACAAATGATCAAGCTTTGGCAAAGAACCCCAACTTAGAAATGTTCTTCCCCTTCCCCTTCCCCTTCCCCTTCCTAAATGTGGAATTTACCTTGAGTGGCATATTCAAAAGAAACATTCTTGAAGTAGACTCCCAAAGACCAGAGCGTATTTGGTCACTACTCAAATTACTGACCTCAACATGCAGGCAGGAATGGCAGTTGCACCATATAGCTTATTCTCCTTAATATGATAATCATCCCCAGGTTATCCCATGGTAGGAAGTCTACTCACAAAAAGCTGTACGTACATTAATCTCCTCTGTTCTAGTTAAAAAGCCAGGGAAGTGTCCCGCTGTTCCATGCTCCTTAGCTCAGATATGTGGTTTAAATACCACCTGAATAGAACTCAATTCCTGTTATAGTCTGTTCTTTGAATAAGGAACTGAATTCCACTTAGTCACTTCCAAGGCAGTAGGCTGACTGCAGAGAGAAAGGTTTATAAAGAAAAGTATGCATTGATATACTCTATTATAGTTTGTCTTATATGTTTATACTAACATCCATGTGAGTGATCATGGTAAAGAGAGGATTTATCAAATTGCAGTTGATGAACAGTCTATCTTCAACAGGTTATTTTGGGAAAGGTTAATTAAAACTATTTTGTTTTGCTCTACTCTTCCTATATGCTTTGAGACTCCTTTGATCGGTGCATTTATTAAAATTTAATTAATGAGCTAATTAAATATCATCAGAGAGTCTGGGCTGAGAGACCAAATTCATTATACAGAGCTCCCCAGCACAATTTTCTTTTTCTTTCTTTCTTTCATTCATTCTTTTTTAATGTGCCAACTTACATCATTGTCAAACCTATCATACCAGCATCAGGCAAGGTAATGGGAAATTCATACAGCCAGCTTTATGCATGTGGCTGGTTGGGGTGACACCTTTTTATACAAAATCATTGAAGATGAAGGTTTATTGGCCATCCATAAAGATTCGTTAAACAAATGTACTTGATACATTTTGATCTTAAAAGATTGTCTGCTTGCTTTCATTGTGTTCCTTCGTTAATATAATGCTTTGAAATTCCCATTTTCTATCTCAAAGCTTTTAACTTCTTAATTCATTTCTAGTGGGACATAAACCAGAAAATAATGTGTAACACCTACAAAATTTCATTGAATATGACATGTAGGACGCTTATCATGAACAAGAGAAATGAACATGTTGAAAACAAGGGGGCAGCATAAAATATGGTCAGAACTATTATTAAAATGATTGGGTTACTTCAGCTACATAGCTTCAAGAATTGCAAGCCATTAAGAGCAGTGTTGTAAGGTACTTCTGGAGCAACTGAGAGAAGGTAGACGCTTTTCCAGAAACGAGTTTATTGAGAAGGTTTAATAACATGGCAATTTAAAGCTCAACTGCAATGGTTACTCCAGAAAAGGAAAAGAGTTGGGGGAAGAGGCAGAGGGAGATCAGATAAGTTTACATGGCAGTCAGCCAGTGCAGTAGCTGAAATTCAATCCCAGGGGGGGGCAGCTCCTGCCTCCTTTGCCTGATTCTCTCTCATTGATCCACACACTCACCTGGACATGCCCTCAGCCAGCTGCTCCTCTTCTTTGTTTCCTGCTAAGCCAAAGGACCGCTGGCCCAGATATAACTTTTGCCTCTGCTGCACCACCAACTCTGGGGCAACTTATAAGATGCACACCCACACCTCTGCCTTTCTCCCCCTCTTCCCACTGCAGATACAGTGGAAGAGTCTGCCCACCTCTGCAGTCAGCTCACAGAGGACATACATGTCAGCAGGCTGTGTCCTTCACTGACCTCTCCTGTGCTGTAACCACAGCCAATCTCATGCTGTGTCCCACACTCACACCCTCAGGGAGGGGGCATAATTGCCCTCACTGTCTCATGGATGGACAGCTCTGGGCGGTACCATTCCCTCATGCTAGAGCGCACTGTGAGTCCTTCATCTGCCATTGTTCCTCACCTATCTCGAACCAGCCCTCCTTACAAGAACCAGGCTGCTGTTGCAAAACAGGTCTGGATTTGTGCAACATCACAGTAACTCAAGTGCAGGGAAAGTGTGTGTTAATAAACCTAGTGTTCTCTGCTGGTGTGTAAGTTCTGTGTCTGTACCCACATACTTTCCCCAACCTCACATAGTTTCCTTCCCAGCACTAGCACGCATTCAGCCACTGTTGGGCTGTTCAGGAATATTGCCCATTCCCCCACATATCTCTTGTGCCTCCTTAAGAGACAAAGGGACCAAATATTGTTCCGCTTCAGTAAAATACAAAGCAAATCCTTAGTGTTCAGTGCACTGCTAGCCATGGCCTCTCTCTCACGCACTTTTGGGGTGAAGGCAAGAACTTATACCTGGTTTAGTTATTAGAAGTACAATCTTAGTAATGTTTGCTCAGGAATAAAACCTATCGCATTCATTTGGATTTCAGCCTAATCCTGATCAGAGAACGCTGTGCATGTGCACTTCACTAAAAGGTTTCCAGCTGGCAGATATAGCTGGCCAGAATCTTGTGGTTGAAAAGTGAATTCCTGTTGCTTAGGGCCTAGTATTAGCTTCATATATGCTCATTTCACATCTGTTCAACCTATATATTTGTAAGTAGATTATTTATTGCAATCAGCACCATATGCCTCCTGCGCTTTCTACTAAGAAAGGATCTGATTCATAAGTTGCTCCCCCTGGAACTTGGTATTGTTCAAGGAAGTGGAAGTGTAAATCAATAGGTCTTTGCTTTCTAAAATGAGCCACAAACAAGAGCAGCAAAACTGAACTTGTTTGAAATACATCATGAATTGTACATAAGCAAGTTAATGTTAAGATATCGCTGTTGTGTGGCTGTTCAGTTTGGTGTATATTGCAATAGTGTCTTCACTGTGTTTTAATTTTTGTAAACTGCCTCAGGATATTCTACTATGGCATTGAAGTGGTACAGAAAATTGTAAAATAAGCAAAAGACAACATGGTGGTTACAGAAAGCTTCAAACATGAAAATCACTGGGACCACTATCAGGCACCAAGGACATTAAGGATTCAGGGATTGCCTTCTTGTCATTAGGATGCGTACGGACACTGCATCTACCTGCTTTCTGAAGTTGTAACAGGCAATTGCACTCCATAAGCTACACCACCTGAAACCAGTGGTATTACCTGCAGCACAGAGCCAATGACTGCAGCACATACTATCCATAACACATACTCAGTAACTGGCTTCTGTTCTGTACAATGTGCTGGGCGTATTTCTCACAAACAAAGACCTATGCCAGTATAGTGCCACTTTGGAAAGCAGGTGGAGGATCATGCAATCCAACACTCTTGCACATGTTAATGAACAAGAGTGCAGTGTTCCTCATGCTTAGAATGCAGTTGAGTGCTACACACAGTGCAGACACTGTGAGAGGAAGAACACCAGTCTGAAAAGCCATGTGTTTTATTGTTTGCATCTGTAGTGCACGAACATGCCACAAGTCTCTGTGGTACAGTAATTAAATAGGAGAGCATGCTGCCATTGCAGGTCACTTTTCCCCATTTTAGACTATTATGGGTGGAATCCTGTGTCTGGTAGATGCTGTTTAGGTGATCACAAGAAAATTCAATGGACACATGCTCTGTGGTCAGAGCTTGAACTCTAAGTTTGGAGTGTCCTGATATAAAATACTAATATAAATACTGCCCTTGTAGTCATGATGCTTTATGTGTTGTTTATAGCTCCAAAGTTGCAAGACTGATCTTGCTGCCAGCACTGGGGGAGTGAGGTTCTTTGGAGGTGGGAGGGGACCAGTGAGGCTCTGCTGGGATGCAATTTATCTTGACTATCTTCCTTGCCAGAAAGTGCAAAAATGTAGACAAGTTTGAAAGGAAAGATCTGATGGGATCCCAGTAAAGGTATCTCTACATTGTTTGCTATTTTCTGCTGTTTGTTTGCTATTTCTCCAGACATTATAGCTTCCAAGTCTGTATCCTCTTTCAGCTTGTACGAATCTGGGTAGGAATTAGCTCTGTCCTTCAGCCCAGCCACTTTACTGAAGGCTTATCCAGTAGGAAGAATTGTGTCTAAGCCTCCAGTTCTGTTCTTCCATACTCCCTGTTTGCTCTCATTGTGATCTGCTGGTTGTTCTACAAGAGTCCATTGTAGACACATAACTGGTCAGGTACAAAGGCCTGCGTCAGAATCCCATTTCCCTGAGAAGAAGCTGGTTCTAGATTCAAAAGGTTCTAGATTCAAAATGTGTGATGTATAAGAAGCTATTATTAGGGTTAGGAAGAGAAAGATGAGCGAGGAGAAAAGAGGTAGATTGACTCCATAAAGGGAGCTGCAGCCTTGAATTACAAATGCTGAGCAGGGCTAGGAAGCACAGGACATTCTGGAGGATATTCATTCATAGGATCACAATAAGTCAGAAACAATTTGACAGCACATAAAACAACAATGAATCCTGAAAATTCTTTCTCCCAGGTCTTTTGATCCCTTCTCTTTCTCTTCCATGCAACTCTGAAGGCTTAGATTTGCCTACTTCCAGGCCCTGCAATGTGCTTGAAATCTTAGCCCAACGTATCCACCCAAATTAATTATACATATTTGTAGCTTCTGTTTTCTGTTCACAGCAGCTCTTGGTTCAGATATGGGGTGGGGGGATTGTTTTTATATCTAGTCCTCACATGTTATAATCCAATGCATAGATGGCTGCATATCCATTTTGTTCTATTCTTTGCCTTTTTAATATACCTATTAATCTTGCATGAAGTGATTTAAATAATAATATACTTTGTTTAAGTGGTTTACTATTATTGCAAGTAAATTTGCATGATTTAATTCCTGCTTCAAGAAAGCCATTTTTCTTTTGTGTATACTTGTGTGTACATGGGAGGTTGGGAGAAATCTGCCTACATTTCATATGAATAATGTTAAAATGTTACTTAGGTGTGTGCATCTGAAGTAGTTTGTAATTAGACTATATTTCAAAATGCCCTATCTGGCATACACATGCAGAGAAGCCACATGTTAATAAGACATTAAGGAAAGAGATGTGTATTGTTAGTTCTGTCAGCACTTCTGGCAGTTGGAATGTGTTGAAGGCATCGCCGCTAAACCAAACCATCCAAAACTTTGAGTTTTATTGCTCACACTTTCTCCAAATGGATCACTCTATTTGTCCTCACAGACAAGTCTATGTGATTCTTATTATTATTCATATTATGCTTTGATTCAGGACATACACATCTGATTGTTAACCACCCAGGAGCTTCAGCTGTTGGCAGTGCAGAATTAGTTCATTGGAAATGAACATTAAAGGTCCAGTTTTAACATGTATAGCTTTAGGCTTCATTTTAAAATACTCTATATGGATATTTGGGTCTTTAGCAAGCAGGTCAAATCAACAGATTTCAAGATAAATGCAGCATATGGGAGTCTATACTATATTGCAAGAGCTTGTCTATTATTTCTATTTATCTGCACTTTTCTACTGGAAGCAGCCATGCAGAGTAACAATAGGTGGAATTTGTTTCTTTGAAAACCAGTTTATCTTCATTTAGGGGAAAAAGAACCCTGATTTTAATCATGCACAGAAAAATTGCTGACACTACACCTGGTTTCACAAACTGCGCAGAAACCATATGTCAGTAGACAATCAGCTCTAACTTAATTAACCTCTGTTTCAGGATCATTCCATTGGTTTAGTTGAATCAGGTAAAAAATACTGCACATATTCTTTCTAAATTAGGACAATAAATCTCTATAAAAGTTGTAGATCACCTCACTTTACTATGAAATGTCCAAAGATCATAAAGCATTGACTATTTTATCATGCCAGTGATTAATTGCATCTAGATTTTTACAGACATTTATACTTGTTATTCAATTAAGTGTTTTGGAAAGTTTATAATATTAACTTCAAGGTATTAATTAAAATTATTTTAAGATGTTGGGTACAAAAAGCTGAAAAATAGACTAAATAATAA
Organism: Varanus komodoensis; assembly: GCF_004798865.1. NCBI lineage: Eukaryota > Metazoa > Chordata > Lepidosauria > Squamata > Varanidae > Varanus > Varanus komodoensis. Next base: position 2,763,760 of record NW_025335589.1, read on the forward strand.
ACAGTGAACATTAAATAATGTTAGTACTGAGAAAAAACATGAGCTACAGATAAAAATATTTGCTTGTTTATTTAAAACATTATTTAAAACAGATAAAAATGTTGACTGGATGATCTATAAAGCATGAATAGGAAATAGGATATTGAGAGACAAATTTTAGAACATTCTGAACTGATCAGAAAAGATTAGGTAGAAAATAGTATGGCATGTATTTCTGCCTTTATTAGTATGTTATGGGTAGAGTTTATTTGGGAAAATTATTCACAGCATGGAAATAAATATTATTACCTGCTAACATTAAGCTAATCTTTAAGACACAATTATAGTTGCCAATCAAAAAACTGGCATCCTGGATGATGAAGAATGCTGTTGAGGTGGGTGAATAGCTAGTGATTTTTGTGGCAATATCCAGCCTCTGGAATACTCTCTCAGTGCTTATTAATCATGTTGTAATCTTTTAGACACGAGTTACAATCTTTTGCACTTCTCCAGTTCTCTAACACTTCATTGTTTGTGTGTTTTCCTCCTCTGATTTAAGAATTGCTTTTCCAATTTCTTGGTTTATCTTTTTTGTTTATTATTTGTTTAATGTTTAACATTGGCTCTTGGTGATTGATATTTTGTAGCAAAGGACAACATGCCTATTTAATATTAGCCCTGGTAACCTTTGCTGGTAAGAATGGACAGTAGATAGAAAAATGTGGGAAAACATAGCCATGAAGGCCAGTGTGGAGTGGTGTGGTGTGGTGGATAGGGTACTGGGGACCCAAGAAATCTGGGTTCTAGTATCTACTCAGTCATGAAGCTCACTGGGTGACTTTGGGCCTTTCAGTTACTCTCAGTTCAACCTAGAGTTGTGATGATTCTCTCCAGAAACCATTCCTTTCTATACTATTCTATTCTTCTGATGTCTTTTCATTCTCAGCCCTTGCTTAGGAAGTAAACCAAGCAGAGAAGAAGACCATGAACATTTTTACAACTGACAATTTTCTTCAGCAGTACATGTAGCCCAAAGAAAGGCTGCGGTTTGCATGCATGGAAGAGGAGTGTTGCTTGTGCAGCATTCATGCAGGCTGACTTGCTTGTGGATGCTCTCATGAACCCTCCGCTTGCTCACCTTGAAGTCAGACTGACTGCCCCAAGAAAGCAGACCAGAGCTCGGTGAGATGAGCCCAGGGAATCGGGCATATCCCTGCCCTCAAAACAGATTCCTCACACACCCTGAGCCCAACCTTCCTCACAGGTTCATTGCTGGGAAGAGAAAATGCAACTATTTAAGCTGCCTTGGCAAGAGGATAAAAGGTAGAATAGAATGCAATGTGATGGTGGTGGTGGTTGTGGTGATGATAATGATGATGCAGTAACAGTAAATCATAGTGCAGAGGACTCACCTGCTGCCTGAAATTGCTTTGCTCACCACCAGCTGAGTTGGAGCCTTTAAAGGTAGCTATATAAACAAATTAATTCTACAGACTGCTATTTCACTGGCCCATTTGTACAACACAGACAAAGCACAAATGTACTAGGACTTCTGAATAAACATGCTTAAGATTCTACTGTTAGTTATTAGAAAGTAAACATGAATAGCTTTATTGCTTATTAGATATTCATTCCAGCTGCTCATCTTTACCACAGACTTGACCTCCATGACTTCCAACCCATCAATTACTGCAAACAAACAAGCATCTAAGAATAAAGGCATTGTCCATAAAAATAATGATCTACTTCTTGGAGGCAAAAACATCAGCTGAAGGTTTTCTACTTTTTAGTTTAAAAATAAATTGCAATGTGCATGCAAGGGAACACTGACACAAAACAATAAAATGTTCAAAGAATGTTTCTTATTAAAAATGTGAAATGGATAAATTAATTATATTGAACACACAAAGAGCAGTGCATGGCAATACTGTAATTGAAGATTTGGTCTTTTGTAAAGTATTTGTACGTGATATATGGTTAGAATGTCCAACAAAGGTAACTTTTAAATAGGTCACCAGATTTTTTTTGCTTATTTGGGTTTGCCATCTCTTGCAATTATGCATGAGATTCCTTGTTTTGTTAACTGTAAAATCCCTGAATTTTAAACCTTATGTCCCTCAGATTTTATTAGAGAGTCATTGTTTCAGTGGTGTTGAATTAACTCATCACATTGATGCAAATTACAATATATGAAATTTACAAAATTTGGGGAGCTGCTCTAGAAACCTTATGTTGGTTTAGTTATAGTTAAACCCACATAATTGCCATGGTTATGGTCTCCTGCCAGTGCCCTCCCCCTTAATCATCCTGCCAATTGTGGTTTTGTGAAGGACTTAGTCTTACACAACCACATTTCCCAAAGCTTAGAGATTGGCTTAGAATGGGGTTTTTTTTATAGTGCAGATATAGGTAAAATAATATTTGCCTGAGTCAAGGGATTTACTCCACTTCATGTAAAGGCCAGCTTCAAGCTAACACTTTAAAAATTACTAGCTTAAGAATCTCTTTCTGTTTGTATAAGTACCAAGCACATACAGAATTACCATTTGCATTGACCATGAATCACAAATTTGATTCCTCATAAGATGGTCTCCAAGGAATCACTGAAAGATGATGGACAGGTAAACGTTCCAATGGTAAGAACATGGTTTGACAAGAATTTTTGATAATGATGAAAAATGGTTGGTGAGTCATGAGTTGTCAACTGCAAGAGGACTTGAATACCAGAAGGTTTCAACATGTGCTTGGGAATCTTAGAAGCCAGAGGTAACAAGGAGAGTTTGAGGCAAAGGAAGACTGCTGTGAAGCATTTGTTCCTGGATATGTGAGACTGGCTTTATTCCTGGATGTTTATTCCCCAGGGACTGTGGAAGGAAGGACAAATTGGGTCTGAGGGGAGAAAAACTATTGAAAGCATATTTAGTTTTCCTCAGTTCTAAAAGGAGGAGTACTTGTCTGGGTTGCCACCTTTCCAAAATGCTTCTGGCTGCTCACATAACATCATTCCATTAGAATAAGTTGCAGAGGCATTCTATGGAAAAAAGATGGTGGCAACCACATCTGTCCAGGTGAGGACTTATCTTTCCATCACCAGTGTTATACTATAAACAAAGCCAATTGAAATATGAAAATTTTCCAGGGCCTCACCGGCACTACTGTTTGCCCAACCATGTCAGGAAATGATGCTAAACTTGGGTGTGTGTGTTTCCCAAAATGGGATTGGGGCAGGTTTGAAATCACATACCAGAGGGTAATTTGGCCCTATCAACTATGGTAACGCTATTAGATTGTTAGGAATATCGCAATACTGTGCACACAACAAAATGCAGGCTATTTGTCTAAATCGCTGTACCAAAAGAAAAGGAAAAAAAAACTTTTTTGTTTAAATTATCTTCTTGTTTTATATCTGTCATTGTGCTATCCAACAAGAACACAAGGTAGATGGTTGGAAGGACATTTCGTAACATACATGCATTCACAATAAGAAAGTATGCCTAAATTTTAAAGTTTCCCTGAAAAAAATAATAATTTTAAAATAACCATATATGAACTTATTAAAACACACACACACACACACTTGATCTACATTTTGTGAAAGTTGGCACAGAAATAGAAGATATAAAACACACACACAAACATACACACACACTCTAGTGCCACAACTCATGCAATACTGATTCCACTCCAGAGTCAAACACAGTTACATTGTTTAATCATTAAATACTTTTTTAAAATCTGGATTTTCCCATAAAGTTAATTTTGCATGTGAAAATATGTCAGGCTACAACTGGCATCCAAGTAAGCACTGCAGCTCCATAGCAGCAACAATTGGAGGTATGATATTTTGATACCATAAGAACCCAATGTCAACTGCTGGGGAAGAAGATCTAGAAATGAAGATTCCAAAACTGAGCAGGAAGAGGAAGCAGGGGATTGGAAGCGTGCAGTCCATTTAGCACAAACAAACTGGACTTTCCAGAATCTGCACATCCCTTGTCCCAGCACACATCCCTGTGGGACCCTGCTGTCTCCTTTGGAGAATTTACTGTTTTCCCCTACTATCTGTCAGCTGTTCTTCAACCAATCCTAATCTCTTCAGCCTCTGGGACCTTCCTCTGAGTGCCAAGTCCAAGGGTGGTAACCAAAGGAAAGGGGTTTCTTGGTAGTGTTCCTGCCTCTATGGAATAATCTCCTCATTGTGGCCCAGCTGGTGCTGAATCTGTCATTTTTTTTTGATGCCAGGTTAAGGTTAAGCACTTCTGAGATCTGTAAAGACTTCCTTGGCCACCCAGAGCGTTAAGGAAGATCACTAGGTATTTTGTAGAGTCCCTTTTGTTATTCCTTGCTCTTATCTGTTTTAGCTGTTATAAACAAGTTAATTGTTTTCTGATTTTAATTACCTTTTCTGTGTTTTTATCATCTCCTTGTATGGACTGTGTAAATCACTCAGAGAAGTTCAGATGTGGAGAGGTATAAAAAAGAAATAAAGAAATCCATACTTAAAGTCCTGAGATGTAAGATGATATCTCTTCTTGTTCCATGACTACTCAGTTTGCTCAAGCATCTTTGGAGACAGACTTTGTCAAAAGCCTTTTGGAAGTCCAAGAGAACAACATGTAGCAGATCACCCTTATCCATATATTTACTGGTATTCTCCAAGATCTCTAAAAAGATTAGCTTTCTTACTGTAGAGGAAGCCATGTTGTTTCTTACTCTCCAGCGTTTGTCTTTCTATATGCTTTCTATTTTACCTTTGTTACTGCTTTCAACCAATTTACACAAAGCAGACATTAATTCAACAAGCCTGTATTTTCCCAGGTCTCCCTGAATACCTAGAAAAAGGGGATTACACTGGCTTATCTCCAGTCCTCTGGTACAGAAGCTGATCTTAGGGATATGATGCATATTTTCATTAGAAGGTCATCAGTTTTATATTTGACCACTTTAAAGATGTGGGGAGGGGGATGAACTAGGCCTGCTTGATTGAGTAACTTTCAATTTCTTAATAAGGCTGTGTACTTAATCTTTCTCACCACTATTTAACTCAGTTCCTCAGAGTTCCTTCATGATAGGAGTCTGTCCTATATTTTCTAAAGCAAATACAGAGGAAACAAATTCATTCTGTTCCTCTGCAATCACCTTCTCTTCCTTTACAAATTCCCCTGACAGGTCCAGATAATTTTAGACTGGGGACTGCCCTATCTGTCCTTGCCCCATCTGAAGGTGCTCAGATCCGTTATGTTGATGCAGGCTGATAATATCAGCAACATGTTTTTGTCCCAAGACCAAAAATTTCATCAAATCATTTCAATACATCAGGATTTTCGACAATCCTAATGATGAAAAATCTGTGTATGCAAGTAGAATCTCTGAAAGTTTCTTGGGCTTATAATGAATTCTGGTACATAACTTCCTATTAGAGGTGTATATAAGATTTGACTCAGACCCTGATTAGGCACTTCAGAAAATGCCTCATTTCTGCTCAGGCCAATTCAGAGACCATCTGCATCAACTCAAGTGCCTAACCCAAATTGAGGTTCAGAAATTCAGTGCCTCATTTCTCCCATTGACTATCATGAAGCGTTTTAAAAATGCATTTCAGTTTGCCCGGAATGTGAGCCCTTATACTGACTCTAGCTTATAACTATAATCTCAGCGGTGGCATTATCATGACCCTTCACAGCTCTTGCTATGGAAACTTTCAGTCCCTGAAACAGAAATAATCTTGTCTGAGAATGTCATGAACAACTAGTGGTTGTAGCAGGAAGCCCCTTCTCAAACTTGAAGTTGTTCAGGTCTTAGATAGTGTCTTTTTATTGGACTGATTTCTGTCTCATGCTAATTGTGTTTTTAATGTCTTATCTAACAGCTCCTTTTTTTTCTAACAGGCCCAAAGAACAAACTACAGTACAAAATGATGACTTAAATGACTTATTTAAAGGTTTTGTATCTTTTCAAATGTACATATTTTCAAACAAGAACAACATTTGAGCAACATTTAAAACAAACAAACAAAAAATCTCCAAGATGATATGGGATATTTTTATTCAATATTTGTAACATTTTAAAACTAGATAATCCAATTAATGTAAAGTTGTGGTTATTCTGATGTAAGCAAGTACAGATTGTGTTGTGCTACATCATCCTGTTTATTCTGTGAGTTACTCTTTTTTTTTTTTTTGAAAAATTTGCAAGCTTCTATTTTGAAAAAATCACAAAGCAGGCAACAGAATGATATGGAGTTTAAATAGTTTTCAAACAGAATGTTCATTGATCTTTTAATCTTCTAGTTTTAATTGTAAGTAAAAAAAGAGGGCTGCTAAATAATACATCTGGAATTGAATTAAACACTCATGTTTGGTGTATGACTTGCATAGACAATATTTCACAAAACTGTTAGTCTTCATAGATGTGGTGATGTTGATTTAGACTGTTAGTTTGACTAAGGCAGATAAAGGACTTGCACAACTATTGCCATAGAAGCTGAGCAATCAGACTGGACCATCCTATTACATGCTGTGAGCTAAGTTTCCTCTCTTCATGGATCTCTCTTGCAAAACATTCCTTGTGACCAAAGTATTTTCCAGAAGCACAAACACCTATAATGAATCCTTGACCATGCATAAAGTGGTTTGTTGAACCCAATCTAATATTTACGTCTAGGAATGCTCCTTATGAGTATGTTTGAAGAGAGGTTCTTTGGAAATGAGATCCCTCCTCTCTCCATGCTGATCCTGTAATTGGGCTGTCCTCCTCTGCTGAAATTGCATCACGGGAGAGTTGCACCCACCTTCCCCATCTCTAAGAAACTCCCCTGTTCTAAGCCTCTGCCTGATAACTGTACTTCTTGCTTATTCTCAGAGGCTGCCTGAGCATCTAGGGAGTCTGGTCCCGAGGTAAGTGCCTCCACTATTCTCATCTCAACATCTGGAGCTGGCCTCCATTCTAAGACCTCTGTCTGCTCCTCTGAATCCCAATCAGCAGGACTTGAGAGCGCCTGCCAAGGGCAACTGTCTTTCTCACTCCCAACAATACATATGCTCAAATTAGAACAAGCCTAACAACAATATTACTTTACTTTTAGAAGGACCTGAACACAAGCTTTATTTAAAGGATCTTGTAGGCATCTGGCAAATGCATGAGGGAGAATACACTATAAATGGGAGTGAAAGCTGGACAGTAAAGAAAGCTGATTGGGGTGGGGTGAAGATTAAAGGGAGAAGAGCTTTGCAAATCCCTGGACTGACAGAAAGACCAACCAGTGTGTCTTAGAGCAAATCATGTATTCATTAGAATATAGTAATAAGGTTATAGGCAGTGAAAGTACTGCAGATAATAGAAAAGTTCCTGGATATATAACAAAGAGCTCATCCTCCAAAGCCATGTGCATGGATAATATCTAATCCAAATGAAGTGCCTTTCACTTCCAACAAAACACTTAAGTTTCCAATTTAACTCAAAGTGACGGTTTGTATTTGCCTGGGCCATGCCCAAGGTTGTAATTTTGGCTCAAGAATAATACACAATGCATACCATCAGAAATGAAAGGTCCCTAAGCAGCACATAGGGTGGAATCTGTCTGCATAAAGTTCTTAGTTGCAAGTGCAGAGACAGATCATCATAATTAAGATATGCCCATAAATAATTCCTAACTGAAAGGAGGCTAAAAGTCAGCAAATGAATTATTCACTGTGAATAGTTTGCCTAAATCTAATTACTGCAATCATTCACCAGATAACCATTCATACTGTGTCTGTGTACATGCATAATATAATGTAGGTTGTACTATCTTTATTATTATGAAGTACAGTATATCGAAGGAATTGTGCCCAAAGGTGGTTTTTATTTGTATTTCTCAAACAGCAGCCCTTGATCCTCCATGGAAAACATATTTTGAAAGCAAGAAGAATTTCATAAGCACTTACAATATGACACGTTGGCCAACTGATCAAAGGTAAAAGCCAAAACTTCCACTGCACACACAGTGCAACCCTAAGCACACTTGCCCAGAAGAAGGTTCCACTGAGTGCAATTATAATTCCTCTATGGTGTGCTTAAGATTGCAGTCTAAATAAATCCTTGTCTTCCATCTGTGCTCATTTTAAAATGTTCATCTTTCCTTTCACTTTTCCTTTCCGTTCCCATCTGAAGTAGTTAACTAAGGTTGGCAGGCATTGGATGTAATGTTATGCATAGCTTTTGCTTTATTTTCCCAAAGCACTGTATTTTTTAAAAAGTGTAATACATCTACGTAGTGATTCTCTATTGCACTGTTCCCCACCACCACCACACACATATACTTCTCATTTTGATATTGCTGTCAGAAACTAGCTCATGTGGGGTTTGTAGATATATTGCACTATAGAAATAAGTATGAACTTCTGTGCTCTTGAGAACCACAAAAACAACATCCTGTCTGATTTAACTGCTCTTGAGTGACAGCACTTGTGTTATTTTATTCTTCTATTTCTCTTCACAGATTTTTAAACCATAGTTCATGGTGGGACATCCCTCTCTGCCTGTAAGAACTATTGAAATAAAACCCTACTGGAGTGCTTTGTAAGTTAGCACACACTCAGAAATACTTTTAAATATGAAGGACATTGATCATCTAAAACAGCACACTCCACAAACAGTGTCTTGGGACATTCCATCCTGTTTTACAATGCAAAATGAATCTGGACTGGACTGAATGTGGCAAAATGGAACACCCTACAATACCACAGTGATGGTCTATCAATAGTGTTCTGACACAGCCAGGACCCCCCAAACATAGAACTGAATGTTATAATTAATATGACAAGATCTGGAGGACCCGGCTGTCATAATGTCATTCCAGATCCCCTTGCCCATATGGATTCATTCAATAGCTGAAAAAACTAGGATGGATGGACAATAAGTGCCAGTAAATAGAAATATTCAGTGGCCTGGTTGCACAGAAATTTATATCCATAGGGTCTGCTTCATCTTCAAGGTTCACTATATAGAAAGAGAAGATGTGAACATAAGGCTTACCTTATGCTCTGCTGTACACACAAAAAGGCATATATTGTAGTATTAGTGAGCTGGCCCCAAATTATTCCATTCTCTCTCCCCATCTCTCTCCCGCCACCCCTCTCTCTCACACCTCTCTCATACTCTCCCTTTATCTTTTAAGAAAGACTCTGTGGTTCAGACCTGCTTGGAAGCTGGTCTGAATCCCTCTGCTCTGGATGCCCTCATTCTTAATCCAATATCTTTACGGGCTGTCTGTTGGCAGTTCTGTAGAAGTAGCAGTCAAAATACAGAGAACGAATGTCTGTGCACCTGCAAACCTCCAACAGAAAACTATAGCCACACTTTACATTTAGTACATGATTTCATTAGGAAAGATTTCAGAAATCAACAATAGAAGTCATAAGCATAATAATAAGCCTATCTGGAAACAGTGTTGTTAGCAATTTATCACCTTGCAAGAACTCCAGAAAAAGATTTACATATTACAAAGTCTAGAAATGTTTTTTAATACAGTGTATAAAGAAGAGAAACAGGCAGGGGTGAAGAAAGTTAGCATTTTCTCTAACTCCACCCTCTTTTCCAAAGCTTTATTGAGCCAACACTTGTGAATTTCCTATAGGTGAATGACACCATGTCAAGAGGAATGAAGAAAAATTCAGGCAAATTTCTCTCTTCCTTACATTCATTTAAACTCCACTGGTTGGTCAATGATTAATCTCTTAAAGGTAGCAGATGGAAAATTGAGCTTGGGTCAGAGTTCCATTCCCCATTGCTCAATCCTCTCTGCTTGCTTTGTTTCCTCCTTCCTATTTCCAACAACTGCTCCTTACTTGCTCATTTTCCATACTTCCAATCTTCATGCCAATCTTCCACAAAATCCAGTTCAGCTTTTCTCCTATATTATCTCCTTCCTTCTTTCAGTTTTTCCTAGCTACTTTTCCCTCTTTCTCACTTGTCAGTTTACTTGACCCTGTCTCCACCAGGTGTCTCTCCCTCCTTTAGTCACATACACACAGAGCATTTTTCTGCTTCCACTTTCAACAGCATTCTTGTCTAAACCTCTGCTTGGCTGACCAAGGATGTCTCCATATATGGCCCCATGATTAAACCAATGGTTATAAGAACTGTGAGTACTTTCAAAACTTTTAATAGTTATTTACGATGCATAACCAACACACATCAATAATGAAGAAAGAACCTTGTAGATATTAAAATTACTTTTGATTAGTTTAAATGTAAACAGTTTATCCCTAGAGATTCAGTGTCTCTTCATTCTTACCTGGGTTCATCTAGTATCACACCAGTTTACAGTGTGCTATGCACAGACCTAGTTCTTTGGAGAAACTGACCAGTTTGCCTTCTCTTAGCTACTAGTTACGATCTTACACTTCAACTTGTAATTTCATCTCAATAAATCTATACTACCTCAGAGGAGCTGAGGACACATTGGTGCCAGGTGCCTCAGTGAGGAAATCATTCAAAAATTGGTGGAGGCCACTACTGAGAAGCTCCTCTTCCATGTGCCCCCCCCTCTTGGTTTCCCCTGGAAGTGGCATTTGGAGGAAGGACGCAGATGTAGATCATAACATCGAGGTAGAATGAGATTGGGAAAAGCATTCTCTCAGGTATCACTTTCCTAAACCATGTAGAGTTTTATGGGTTGGAACCAGCACCTTATACTGGATATAGAAGCATGTAGGCAGCCAGTGATGCCAGGCCAAAATTGGTCTTGTATGTTCAGACCTTCTAGTTCCATTTATTATCTTTGCTGCTGTTTTCTATAAAAAGCTGCACCTTCTGGGCACTCTTCTAGTGCAAGATCATATACAGAGTATTGTAACAATCTAATTTAGACATTACCAGAGTGTAAATTACTAAAATCAAGCTATTCCTTGTCCAGCAAGGGGCATACTCTGGCCACCAGGAAAAGCTCATAGAAGACACTCCATACACGGAAAGCACTGAACCCTCAAGTGACAAAGATGGAGCAAGGAGATTCCTCAACCTATGAACCTGCTACCTCAGGTGGACTGCAATACCATATAGAACACCTTCCATCCGGTCAAAGAAACCACCAAATAAAGCATCACTGACTTGTCTGGACTGAGCTTCAGTTTATGAGCCACCATTCACTGCCCTGTTGCAGCTAGGGAACAATTAGTACATCCACTTCCTCATCAGATGAAGATGGAATAAAAGAAGTTCAGTTGTGGGTCATGAAGTGCCCATGGCAAAGCATTCCAAAATTCTGGATGATCCCACAGATGCTTGCAAAACTCTGTAAAATTCTATGCATTTGGTCAGCACTGTAATAATAATTGTCTTGATCGAACTGAAATGGTGGATATAATCATACAGGAGCAGTAAAACTACATGGTCAGTTAGAAACTCCATAACTATATGTCTGTGCTAGTCTTTTTTATATTTTTCAACTTCGTATATTCTCAGATCATTCCATCAATTCCTTAATAACTGTCTTGCTGGTGTGACAATAAATTAGTCTAATAGTATCATGTAGTTTACTGGGTGCTGAAGTGACACAAAGTATTCCAGTTAAACTGTCTGTTCCAAAATATTTCCCTGAAGTCTTGGCCACAGAGTTTGAAGATAGATCACAAATATGGACTATACTGTTTCTTAATAGTCAAGAGTGTGAGGCTGGGCAGAACTAACATTAAATTAAATTTGCTGGTTCTTTGAAGCTGGGAGGGTTAAGATCCCCATGGACATGAGAGTAGAAGTGTACTTTCCTATGCAATTATGGGAAATAAAACACATACTTACATGCTGGATAAAGATTACAAGATCTCTACCCAGTGTCTCCAGGAATGGGTATAATCAAAATAAGTTTTTATCTTTATACGTACAGAAGCAATAGAGAGTAGTGTGATTCATATTTAAAAACATGCAAAGTCTGAAGGAATTGTCTGTATATTGATATGCAAGCACTTAACATTTTAAATAAGCTGTGCATTAAAAAAGGAAAATGCTTGTCCCTACATGCAAATTACACTGGTCATTCATCAAATAAATAATAATACATTTCAAATCCAAATTACTTCTCTTTGCAAAATATAATGATGTTAATGGAAAATGTCCTGATAAGTTCTAACCCCTTTAAAATTTCCAGTTCTCAAGGAATCTTGAGAGAGAGCTACTGTTTTAGTGGCATGGTCAAATATGTTGTAAATGTATGGAAAATGCAATTCAATGGGAATGGGCTAAGCTATGGGGGCAAAAAGGATGGGGAAGGCAATTGAAAAAAAAAAACTTCCCATGCTCTTTATTAAGTATACTTCTTTACCTGTGTACAGAAAAGCAAACAGTTGTACAACTGTTGCCAGGTCACTTATTCACGGTTGATTGGAGCCCGAGGAAGCAAACGGATTTTTCTTGGCTGTGCTGCAGGAGACACACGCCTGCTGCCCAATGGCTCTGTTCTCTCTGTAGCAGAGGAGCCTTGTCCCACTGCATTGCCTTGTGATCCTCACCCCTTCATTTCAAGATGCCACTTGCTTGCCTGTCAGACAAAGAGCCAGTGAGCAAGTAGACAGCGCGTCTGCTCCTCTTTCTTCTCACTACCGCCACTGAGCGGGCCAGAACAGCTGCAGTGGTGAACAAGGCCAGCAAATCTTGTCACTGGCCAAGATCTTTAGCAGATTCCTCTCCATGCCTACCTTTGCTGCCAGCCCTGCTCTGGTGTATAGGATGCTTGTATGTCCTACAAGTATTCATTGTTTTCTTCCAGTCACAAGGAGTATGATCTTCATAATGGAAAATCAGAGTATCAAGGTTTCTAGTCTGCAACCTGGTTCAAAAGTACTGGGATGGATCCAGGTGTTCCTTCTGCAAATGCAAGAGATTTTTCTGGTTGTGGAAGGGACTAAGATTTAGCAGAGCTCCTCACTGGAGCAAAGGATGGAGAGGCTTTCCCCTGTTACATTTTCCTGCACAATCTCCACACTGTTCCTGAGGGTCTTAAAGCCTTTGTTCACAGAATCTCCCACTGGAGGAAGGTGGGATAATTTTTGGAGATTCTTCCTAGTGCAGTTCCTTGTGAAGCTGTTCTACAAGGCTTAAGTTGCACTTTCCAGAACTCTGGATTTTGCCAATAAAATAGTAGGCCTATGATCGTAGACATGCATGGCTCTGGATTGTATATAAAATCATCATAAAGAGAACAATACCAGACTCCCTACAAAAGCAGCTTAATTCATTAGCTGTTTCGATCCTCTTCGGGGCAACAAGTCTAAATTAAACACAGCAGCTGTGCTTTATTCGGTATGAATACGTGTGCATTGCACTTTAACCTTCATCTGCCTATCTGCAACAGCCCTGTGAACAAGCAGTGAGCTTAAGTATGCAAAACTCAGCTCTGTATGCTCTCTGGGGAGCAAGGCTCTTGTATATTTCAATACCCTGATGACTCAGAAAAGTAGAGAGCATACTCAGACGAGAGGAAAAATGTGATATGCATAGCTCTTCAGGAACTTTAAAATTTGGTTAAAGGGGCATTCACTTCTGCATATTCAGAGTTTTCAGAAAGCAGAAGCTACCAGGATCACTTATTTCACACAGAATTTGCCTGTTTAAGCTCTGTTCGGGATTCTTAATCATAGGGAAAGCCTCCATGGATGCAGGAGATGCTCCTCTTCCAATTGAAGCCCTCCAGGAGTAGAGGACAATGGAAACACAAGAGAAGGAGGCGGGACATGTTCCTCATGCCATTACATAGTAAGGGAATGACCGAATAGAGCTTAGAACCTAAATAATCAGCCATAGAAATCACGGATATAAAACACAGCAATTAGTAGATTATAAGGCAAGAAATGAGTTAGGTAAGACTATTACTATCTCCTGCACGTATCAAGGAGGAGTTATGTATTGCATTGGAGACCAATATTCAAAAGTTGTAACTCATGGATTCTCTGCACATGGGTTTTCTGCAGCACACGTAGAGTAAAGCTGCTCAGGAAAAACTATCCAATATTGCTCTGTTGGTTGCACTGCAGATTGGTTGCACTGATAGATGACACTGCTGAGCTCCGATTTTGTTTATAACACAGAACAGGGCCAAAATCATCAAGTCATGGGATTATTTCTGGCAATTCTGTAGTGTGATTGGCATGTTATAAAAGTGATCATGCAATTTGCAAGCAGGCTCACTTAATGTTTTGCATGAGCAGGCTGTATGCCTTGGAGGTGCTGATCAGCATAAAAGTAATGGCAAATGTTCGATGCTTAGTCCATCTTCATCTTGTGCCCCTCTACAGATGAAAAACAAAGCAAAACAAAACCTTGAATTGTGATTGTTAACTAAGGTCTTGAGGGCCTTGACTGCTGGTTTGAAGAAGGTTGGCCCAAAGCTCATCTTCAAGAGCATTTTTCCAGATTAAGGCCATATGACATCATCAAAGCCTTTTCTGCAGCAAGTAACAGGATTGCAGTATAGATTTTGTTTTTGTTTTTTCTGTGCTTCAGATCTATGCCATGGCATATGCTACCTGCCAAATGCCAGTGTGGAATGAATCCTGTTTGTAATGGATTAATATACTGAGGAAGAATGGTTTTAACCTTCGAGTGAGAGCTATAGGAAAAATAAACATTTTTAATTAGACATATCAGATTGTAAAAAATAGGAGAATTCAGGTGTTCATCACTACAATCTTTGCATCATGCCATTTGCATTGAGTATCACAAGTAATGCTAATAGAATTACTGAAATATTACAAGCTTATTTTTCATGTCTCTTTAAAGAAAAGCAGGTAACATTCTCAAAGTTAGTTGTACCAAAGAATATATTTTACATTGTTTGCTATCATGAAAAATAGTGTATAAATGTACTAAACAAAAAACAAACCTTAATACCTAAAAGACTAGCATGCTACAAAATGTCAAGTCTATTAGTATTCCATGCAATTGTCTTTTACAGCCTTTTTCAGAAATACTGACTTATGGCAATATATAGCTGCAATCCTGTGCACAATTTCTTATTCCATTCTATTCATTTATTCTTGGGAATAAGCCTCACTGAATCAGGCATTCATGTCTTAGAGGCCCTGGATAACATCCAGGCTAACAGACCAGTCTTAAAGTAAGAAATACATAGTGAAGCTGGATTCCCTATTTTTTCTTTTCTCCTATTGACTCCAGTAGTGCAAAATTATTATGCCAGGTCTGGACTGGCATACTGTTCAGTTCTGCTTTTGGTCCATTGAAAGAACAAGGGAGACTGGATCTTGTAGATTCTAGGCCACCTCAAGACACCACAAAACACTGGGTTTTTGGTTCCATGAGCAGCAAAGCATATACAACAGGCCAATTATGATGTCGAAAAGAACTGCTTCTCTCCAGGAAGTGCCTCTTGGGTTAACCTCTTTCTCCATAAAGAGAGAGAGGTCCACAGTAGTCTGTCGGGGACAATATGATTGCCATTCAAGATTAGCTACATATATTTCCCATGGAAATCAACAGATGTTATGTCTTTAATGACTGGTTCCACTGACTTATGTAAACTTACTAAGTTTGGATTCAATTCTATGTTGTTCCTATCTATATACATACATCCACATGTTTGGAATAAGTATTTTCCATACTGGCATGATAAAATGAATATTACAAACATAATAAATTACACATTATCTACAAGATGTAAACCCCATATCCTGTGTATGGTTACTATGAGAGGAAAGTCCTAAATGACTTCACTGGGACTTACTTCAAAGCAGCTATGAATAGCAATACAGTCTTAAATCTTTCCATCATTCTTCTTTTAATAACAGATACCCACCACAAAAATAATGATTTGAAAATGCTCTAAGGCTGTCACTGTTTACAACATTCTGCAATATTATCATATTACACCATATCAGTTATTTATAAATTTATCACTGCAGGAAAAGAGAAGAATCAAAGGGGTCAGCATTCATAGCCAAAAAGAAGATATTTACTTATTTACTAGAGATATGAAAAATAAACACAGAAAATGAGTGCATGAGCTTACTAGAGGAATATAGAAAGGTATACATGATATACTGCTGAGATCAACAAAATCCCAAATCTGATAAATTTTACATTAGAGGAAAGATTAGGACTGCAGAGGGCAAAATGTGGGGAAATCATTTCTTACACTCAAAGTAGAAGAATAGTTTCCTGAAGTCATTCTTCATGATTCATATTAAGCATCACCAGATAGTCCTATATTTTATGGAGTATTCGTCAGCACTTTTTGTAGCAATGTTAAGATTGCCAACAATTGCCAAGTTGCTGTATTAAATCAGGAACAAGGTCCTCAGATGCTGGGCTTGAATTCTTTTCAAAGGAATAAAGCCCTCAGGGATAGAAGATGGAACACTTTTGAAAAAAAAATCCCAGCTAGCATAAGCCAGTTAACCCTCTCTGCTTGTTCTCTTTCAAGTATAATCAATAATAATAATTTGATTAACTTGTGGATCAGTTCCATATGTGCTACAATACCCTGTGTAGTCATTGTGTGGAGGAAGTAATGCTTATTTATATCTCATCTTTCCACCAAGAAAATGATGCTCAAGGAAGCTGAAAATCATAAAAAGCACTTAAAATTAGTTCATTGCAATAGCAAAATAAATGAATGTAAAAGCACACAAAAAACCCAAAATCAGAACAGTACCCAACTCAACACAGCATTTTACGAGCCAAAGTCCTGTTTGAACAGCAGTTTTGACTTCTGCCATAGGGACAGCGAAAGGCAGCCTCCCAAGCCACTCTTGACAGGGAGTTCCACAGCCACCAAGGAAGCCCTGTCTAATGTCACCATCAAACATGCCTCTGAGAGAAGCACCAGCCATCGCGCTGCTTGGTGCTGACTGACATGCGGCTGCCACAAAGCTGTGCGATCTGATTAGTTCATATGTTACTTTCACCAAATGGATACAATTGTGGGACTCTCCCATGTTAGGTATTTTAGCATCTCAAAAGTATAATAATGCATTCCTAATAGAAATTATGTGCAATGTTGAATACAATGTTTACATTAGGGTTGAGCCAAATGCCTTCTGCCCACCAGTCACACACATGTATATGCACACACAAGTTAGTCTGAAAAGAGAGCTTGTGGACATGACATTGAACTTTTTCTCAGCTCTGTCTCTTTTCTCACCCTCTTTGTCACTAGCTGACTGTTCCGGCAATGGCAAGCATTTTCCGTGATAGTCCCATCAGATATTGTCTAACCTGAGAACCACAGAGAAGCATTGCCATAATTTTGATGTAGCTGTAAGCTGTGGTTGCATCTTATTCACTGGGCCTTTTTACAGCCAGAAGATATAGAAGTTAAATCAGAAAGAAGGACATTTTTACTTAGCTCTCATTTGTAGACTTGGATTCCATGCAAAATCCTGATAAACCACAGTGTATTTTAGGTCTGCATTGGTGCTTCTAACCCTGGCCCCATATACCAATTTCAAAATATATCCATGCAATAACCCCATGCTCATTTTCCTAGGGGTAAACCCTGCAGAGACTAGTAGGAGTTAATTATGAATAAACATGCATAGCGTTGCTGTTAGTATGATTGATCAAGGACAATTTTCACTCATTTAATGTGATTGTGCTTACTGGGGTCTGAGTGCCAGAGGGAATAAACTATTCCCAGGGACTGAGCGGGGATAACCAATTGGCCACAGCTGTATTAATTTTCACTTGAATATGCTTTCTGGCAGCATAGGGCATGGATCCTGTCAAACCACCTGTCAGCTGTCTGATTTTCCCCTCCTGACAGGCATGTCCAGGAGTCTTATTGGTGGCAGGCAGAGCTCAAAGCCGACTATGGTTCAGACTGTTAATATCAACCCTCTTCCATCATTCCAGATGTGTCCTGCTCATATTTCCTGTGCTAGGATGGTCTTGGTGCCATGTTCTTGAATTCCCTTAAGGAAATCTCCATTGTGGGGAAAATACCTATTCTCTCTCACCAATGGATCCGGCCCAGTGCCTATCCTGCCTGCATAGTTGTAACAAACATTATAAAATTAATCTTCTACAAAGACGGTGACAGCCCAGATCAACATATTGACTACAGAATCAGTCTTGAAATGGGAAAGCATAGACAAACCCTGCACCATCTTTGCCACTTGGTTTGCAGCTAAAATTGGTTCCTATGCCCTTTAATTGGTGACTACTTCTGCCACTGCAAGACAGTTCAGTGACATGCAGGAATTGGTAGGAAAGCAATCAGCTGCAGCTGTGTAAGCTGTCAGCTTTTGGGGGGTTTGGGCTGAAACAGAAGACCATGAAGAAGAGAACTTTCACTTTGGCCAGTCAGGCTCTTTGGCCCCAGCCCCATCAAGTCCATTAGAGTGTCAGTTGGTTCAGCTGCCTTAACCCTGGGAAGGTATTGCTGCTGGAGCTGAGCCATGGCTCCTTGACATCCTTTCCAAATCATGGCTCCCTGGTAAGCAAGGAACTCTGCTTCTTGATAAATGTACCAGTCCTTCATGATAACCTGTATTTTTTTTTCCTCTCCTTTTCAAGCTGGTGCAGTACATTGTTTTTATTATTTATATTTCATTGACCTTCTGAAAGCTCATATTTTAGAGAGAAAAATAAGACTTTGCTAACATCCAGTGCATCAGTGGCATAGCTAGTGAGGGTATTGATTTTCTCTATTTATATATAGCATGTGAGATATTCCTGTGGCTTATTTGCATTAAGTACTAAAAGATGCCTATCTTGGCATTCCACATTTTAACAAAAAATGTATGTATAATTTGCTTTAGGCTGGGATAAACTTAAAGCTTGCCTCTGAATAAGTGGAAAGACCCTTAATAGGGCTGGTTTACCTAATGAGCAGCAATATAGGATGCAAAAATCAAGAACATAATTGCTTACAAATGAATAGTTAATGATTTAGACATGAACTAACAAGTTCAGTTGACTGATATAGGAATTCTCGACATTTATGAGCAATTAATAAGCAGAATTAAAGGTTTCTAGATGGATTGGGGAGGAGATAGAATGCCTATTCAGGTGTGCTGGTCATCACACAGGACGGGGGAATTGGAGGACACTTGCTGCCTTCAGTGTCATCCCCATAAACTGGCCATCCTCTTCCTTGCATTGGAAGGCAGAGATCTGTAGTAGGTCCCTTCTACGTGCATGTACACCTTCCATCTGATTTAAACTCAGAATCAGGCAAGGTTCTAAATCCTAATGTTTCATATAAGAGTACCTAAGCCCTGCTGCATCAGAGCAATCTTCAGTTTCTGTCCAGTGTGCCTTCCCCACAGTGACCAATCAGTTGCCTTGTGAAGACCACAAGCGATGCTCAGCTACTATTGGTGCACATGCACCTATCATAAAGCCTAATACACCTATCCTCCATTTGTTTGTCCAGTTCCTTTTTTGATACAGTACCAATAGGTAACAATTTATTTTGATAAGAGTCCAGTTGCTCCAGACTCAGATTAGTCCTGTTTGAAAACTGACCTTAAAGCAGTGTGGAGACTGAGAAGGACCACAGCTGCTGGCCCTGATCACAGTATCATTCGCCATGTCCTCTGTGCATGGGCATCTACACATGAGCAGCTGTGTATGTGCGGAGGTATTTCACTTAGTCAGGGCCCATGATGATGCAGGGATCCTGTGCCCAAGGAACACTTATGTGTGAAAAGCTTTATATTTTGATAATGATGGAGTGAAATTAAAAGCACAGTCCTGATCCATCTTCTTGTGGCCTTTAAAGCCCATGCAAGGGGCTAATATGTCCACTCTTTTTTGGATTGGCCTGATTGCAATACTGAGAAGGCGGTCTGTTTTTCAGTAATCCAGCAGTTGGAATGAATCCTTCAAGAGTGAAATCAAGTCTACTGATAATGCCTTGAATTAGAGAGAGAAAAACTAATAGGATGATAGAAAACTGGCTTTATTTGAATGTGACCCTTCATAATTAACATATAAACAGCTTTCCTGCATTCTGTTAGAAATACTGGATGTAAAGCAAAAAGAATAAAGAATATAAAGAATAAAGAGCTAGTTTATTTTGGTATGGTAATCAGGCTAGAACACAGCTAAATTCTTGCAATGGCATGGATGGTTGGCTTCTAAATGTTGGTTTCCCTGCATATTATTACATTTCTTCCTTTGGGGCATTTGAGGAGGAGAAACATGCTGATTGTAATAAACATGTATGAAATCATTAGATACTTAATGACAGCATAGTGCAAATACTGACAGGCAAAAAGCATTAATGTTGAGCCTTACACAGTATATTAGTTTTTAAATAACATTTGTTGTAAATCACATCAAATTCTATTAGGTTTCATAATGAAAGGAAAGCTTGTATGAGGTTTAAATGTATCCTTTTAAGAATACACAATCCCAATAGTTTTTTAATCATTTTTAATAACAGAAACACCTAATGCTCATTAGCTGTAAAAGTTACTTCACTAAAGTTTTAATGACTTGCAATTCCTAAGGGCTGTCAAAGCCTGGCACAGCAACCATATGCACAGAGTGTGTATTTTAGAGGTTGGTGAAAGAGATTGCCTACTTCTGAGCACAGCAATAGAAATAGAAAGCCCCCTGTTTTTGGCATGCAAATACAAATAAGAACAGCGCAGAAGCCACTTTCATCATTATCCTTCAATATTTGTACTACTCTGCTTCAGTTTTTCTAATACAGTTAACACAAGCTGCTGTTGATATTTCAGTCCTCTGACAGTTGTGTTTACTGCTAGTGTTATGTATAAAAGTGTATGGGCCCTGCTGAGTCAAAGCAGTTTTCTAGTTTGTCCAGTGTATCCTTTTCCTAAGGTAACCAATCAGATGCCTTGTGAAGGGCACAAGTAAGGCTCAGCTACTATCATTGCACATACACCTATCATGCCTGAAAGATCTGTCCTCCATTTCTTTGCCCAGTTGCTTTTTAATGCCATCCAACTTGCTTTTAGTGGCCACCAACCACATGTGGCAGTAGCAATGGGTGACAATTTATTTTTGGTTCAGTTTTCATAAGAGTCTACAAGGTTCACAAAGCTATTCATATCCAGAAGGGAAAGAACAGACAATTTTGAAAATAAGAATGTGGGGGAAAACTAAACCAACAGATTCTCCCATCCTTATGCAGCAGCAAATCCCATTACGTAATGGTAGGCCATGTGACAAAGTACTTCCTTTTATCTGTCCTGTATCATTTCTGAATCAGTTTCATTGGATAACCTGTAATTCTTGCATGATTGAAATGGAGAACAATTTCCTCTTCAGTGT
The DNA here is from genome assembly GCF_004798865.1 of Varanus komodoensis. Lineage (NCBI taxonomy): Eukaryota > Metazoa > Chordata > Lepidosauria > Squamata > Varanidae > Varanus > Varanus komodoensis. The sequence goes on from NW_025335589.1 coordinate 2,784,979, forward strand.
TGGTCCCATATTCAAAGTGCCTACACATTCCTCACCCCTGGTTTGTACTGGAGTTAATTTTCATGACCTGTGATATATATTTGTAACTGTTTTTGTTTTTGTTCCATACATATACCAAGAGAAAAGCTAATATGATCAGATAAAATGGTAATATTACACACACTTAATATAGAAATAGGTATAGCTGAGAAATTCAGTCTGTCAAGGGTTTGTATTTGTGCATAAAACACATCAAAGTATGAACGACTATACTCTTGTCAAACTGTTTAAAGAATGTGTGTTCATATTTTTTCAAAAGTATCTGTTTTCTCATGTGCATTTTTAAATGTATGAATACTGCCCGCTGCAATTTTGGGGGTCTGTGGATCACACAGCAAGCTCGTAATCTTCTTCAACTGAAGATTGTGCTCACGGCTGTTTTGTTCTGGAAAGTGCAGACAGAGTAAATTCTGAGCACAAATTAATTGAAAAGGATTGTTCATACATCCTTACTTTCCATTGCTAAAATGCAATTTTGCACACATTTCTCTCTCAAGTACTATTATTGTTAATAGCAGCAGCATACATATTTTGTTCTTAGTTCCCTCTAATATGCACATTCTTGTGCACATTTTTCTCAAGACAAGCTGAATTATAACTCTCATAATGGTTTGATGAGTTTTGGTTGGCCAAACATTCAATGTATACTGTGGAGAGATGACATACACAGAAATGGTTAGAGAAACGTGTTTCTGGAAAATGCACATAAGGAGTACAACTTAATCAACAGTATCCTACATTGCTATTGTACCTTCGCAGATTCACATACACAAGAGGAGCAAAGCACTCATACAAAGGAGCTTGTTCAAAAAGTAAGTGTGAAATGAGCATCAGCAAATGTTTTCTAGTTTGCAGAGCTTCCTTCCACATCTACTGATCTGTATCATTCTTCATTGCTACTCATTTCCAGATGTTTCCAAAATCACAATTTCTTGTTGTGCTAGTAGTTGGTGTTACTAGCAGTCCGGTAGCATAGGATACTAAATTCATGCCAGAATTTTAAAAAGAATGAAAAAAAATCGAGGCAGAACATTAAAGAACTTTTTGTTCAAAAAGCTGCTATCTCAGCAAGACTGATATTAGCAGATATGTCTGTCCCAAGCTCTTATTCTTTAATTCTTTTCGGGATGAGAAACTAAAAATAAGGCAGAAATCTCTTTGTACCTGTATGTGTCTGTTTGGAAAGGAGGAGTCAGGAAAATTATCTAATTATTAATGAGAGGAATTAATATTATCTGGTAATATAGCAGTGGCTTCAATTGTGTTCTGTTGGTTTTTGTTGGCTTTTGTATAATACATTGTTACAAGTCTAATCATGTGAATTTCTACTCAGTAGTTTCTCACTGAGTTCAGTAGACCTTACTCCTTTGTAAATGAATATAGCAATGTAAATCATAGTAAACTTTGTAGTAAACTTTGTAATCCATAGTAAATTTTTGGAAACATCTAGCATTTTTCCACTTTTTAAAATTCTTACCCTATAGTGATATTTGTGTAATATGATTCCTTGATGTTACTTTTATTTCTTTGATTTAAATAAGCCACTCGAGTTGGCTAACAGTACTGAAACCAAGGTTAGCAACAAAAATTAGTTAAAATCATCACACACATACATGCATCCACACACAAAACAAATAATTGAAAAAGAAGGAATAAAACACAGAAAGAAAATAAATAAAAATTACCCAGCCAAATAGAATTTCTTTCAGCAGCAGTCACACTTACAGTGCCTGCAACAGGTAGTGGCTTGATTCTTAGCTGACCACTGACTCAGTCCTTGTTATTCATGTAACTATCTATTCAGATATCCTTCTATTGAATGTAAAGTATTTTGCAGTAGAAATCTAACATTTTGGAGAAGAAATAGAAGCAGGTGTACTCTGTCTATCTTATCTATATCTGATCCAGCCGAGATCTATATCACTAATGTCACTCAGCTGATTCGTACCATTATTATTACTTGAAAATCCCTGATATATTTGATGTTCTTTAATGCAATGAAGAATAATGGTACAGGGCCTAATGACAAAAGAGGGGTTGGTCAGAACAGGGAATGTTCCCAAAAATTCCTGTGGAAGAGCCCGAGGCCTTAGACACAGCAGCATGGGGACTTCTGGATGGCATACAGTTTTAAGCAGCTTCCAAGCCTGAAACCCTTCTATAATACCTG
>NW_025335589.1:2787287-2860906 GCF_004798865.1 Varanus komodoensis
CAGGCTTTGTAGTACGTGAAAACAGAATTTCTAATGGCTGCCATAGATCTGGATGTTCTAAGTCATCCCAGATTAGCAGACGGGTTAAGGTCTATATAGCTATTCCATCACCAGTATATACATGAAAACAACAATAATTCAGAGTTCTTAAAAGACTAGGTATTTCTATAAAAAGTTTTTATATGCAAAGATTTCCTAACGCTGTCACAGGGACCAATGGTTTGAACTGAACTGAGTTATGGTGACCTGGGAGTCATAGTGACAGACAAACCAGACTATTTCAGAGACTTAACTCCTATTGTAGAATTTGTCTGGCATGTGACAAAGCAATTTGAATTTTAAATTATGTATGTTTATTATCCTCTTTGAGTTCCTACAATATAATTTGTCGTCATGCTTTGGTATGGATGATAATAGACCCTTACAGATGTCATGAGCTATCAGCACAACATTATTTACCAACTTGGTGGAAAAGTACTTAGAGCAACAGTTAAAAGGGTCTCCAGTCCATGGGAGCAGCAACTTTGTCTTGTTGTGTTAGCATGAAATGCTTATAGTATGCCATGGATGCTCTGCATAATATGTTCACAAGTTCTTCTATATTGTGGATTCACTGGGTTATGAAAAACAAAACTAAAATTACTTTTAGTTTGTTATTTCCCCTGCAAAATCCTCTGTAAACTTTTCATAATCCAACTGAAATGTGAATGGTATTTATATACTCATATTTGGCCTTGCCATTTAAATTAAAAGCCCTAAAGACAGTGAACAAATAAAACAGTATCAAAAAGCATATCTAAAATATCTGAACAGATAAAAGTGTATATATAAAAGGGATTTAGGCCTGTGTGTATTTATCTAGCAGTAGGACCCATTGCAATACAGTAGGACTTCCTTTTAAGTAACAAACAAAAAGTTATGTTACCACTTGGGAGAATTTATGCACTTGACTTCACTTTGTATCTAAAATATACTAGTGATAGCACAGATAAACATGCTTGTGGGTAGAATGTAATAGAGTACTGCCACTGAACACACACTCACACGGTACACATATGCATAGGCACATGATAGCAGCCATCTACCAAATAATTAAAGGTATTTGAAGACACAAAGATGAAGGTGACCTAAGGAAGATCTTCACATGCAGAACAGTGGTCCTTCAGATACTCAAGCTCTTGAAAATCAGTCCTTGATTAGAATGCACACAGTGGTCACAACCTAAGACTAACCTTGTATACGCTATGTTCAACATCAGTTGAAATGTCTAAGTATAATTATGTGATACTTGTGAAAGCATTTTATTTCAGTGTAGCATTTCTGGAGAACATTGGATTCTTTCCAGTTTATGTAACGGCTGCCCTTACCTGACAGTAGTCAAGGTCCAAACATCCTCATGTATGCACACATGCACAAACATGACAGATTTGGTCACTTAATTGCACCTCCATGTAAGATACAAAATAAATGTTTTCATCCTTGTACTAGCAGGACATCCTAGCAGGAAGGTGCATTTTTGCTCTGAAAAGAACTGAAGGAAATGTTAAACTTACCCTTTCCAACAACTATGTTCCCACACTTCCTTGGTCTCTTCCATAGCATCCCTGCATAGAAGTGAAACATTATGTGCAATGCCATGTTCAATATTACATTTTATTTGAGCTTCAGTCTCATTTGGAACTCTCCAGACACCCAGGAAGAAAGATTCAGATAGTGTGAGACACTATGGTACTACTACCCAGAAATCAATCAATCAATTATTCAATTCAATCAGTCTTGTTCCTTTCACAGTCTCTTGCATGTGGATATTTGTATGTTTAAAAATGGGGAAGCAATTAAGCAGGTCATGGGGAAACAACCATTTTCTTCTTTTTAATCAGAAGAAAGTCTTCTTGTTGAGAACAATGTGGCACCTGTACAGATCTGGGTTTTTTTTGGTCTTCATAAATCTTTATAGCTTGTAATCCTATTCATAATAACAAAAGATTAACAAAAGATTAATCAGTTGCCATGTTTTTCATTAGCAATGCATTGAAATTAGCTGATAATTCCAAGACATTAAGAACATGTAGCTGGGATCCAAAGAACAATGTTATTAGTTCTGTGTGCTGAACCAGGGGTTTGGTGTATGTTTCTGGCAGCAGCAACCCTAATCCCTCACAAAGTCACTGAGTACTATCTTTCTGAAAGTGCCATCGTATTATCGTATAGCATAGGGACATTTTCTTAAAGTAAATATTTTTTATAAAACACATTGGATCACGCACAAGCCATCCTGAACTCTTAAAACAGTTCAGGGCCTCTGTCCAATGAAGGAGATGCTGTGGGATTCTGTTTTTGCTTTTAATGCTACTTTATGGAATTCTGAAGTGAAGATTTTTTAAAAATAATAAATATACTTTTGATTCACATTAATGGCTTCTTGAGGTGGAGAAATGATAGAGAGCCTATTTAATTTTTTATCCCAACATTTACCATCTTTCCTTTTGCTATTATTTTTGTATATTGTATTGGGCATTTCACAGGAGAAATAACTTATTCATGCCAAGAAAAAACATAAATGGCTTTGTTTTGTGCTTCACTAAAAATAAAAAGTTAATGCAAAACATGATGCTCTTCTTTCACATTTACAGCTAAGTGTACAACTGAGCTTTCCCTGCTTTATGAGAGAGAGAGAGAGAGAGAGGGAGGGAGGAAGTAAAGCATCTCCTATTGAAGCAAGCACAGTGCAGCACAGCTCAAAGGCTAATAGGAAACAGTACTGGTACACATAAGGTTCCTGGTTCAATCTGTTCCACCTACAGTTAAATAGTTGGGCATGCTGATGTTCCTACTTCTACAAAATGCAAGCCTCAGGGATGTATCATACATTGCTAAAATATGACCTGAGTATAGTAACTCCCAAGTCCAGTTTTGGGCTTTAATTAGGCATTTGCAGTATTACCTATGGTTATGCACATATGGTTACAATACTGCATATAAGCAGCCTTGATGCAGTATTGCAGAAGATTTGTTTCTATTCTATTTACCATTGTGCTGTAGCACTCTACAGACAAGTACAGCATTACACAAGAAGAATGGTTGATTCAAAAGGTTTGGCTCAGCTCGGCTCTGCTTGGCTTGATTCGGTGTATAAATGTGCATATGCATAATAATAACACGGGTGAAAGTGTAAATTAACTGAAGGAATTGTAAGCTATGGCAAACCACTGACACTCTAATTCAAAGAGTATTGCTTCTAAGGTGGAAGAACCCAGATGACTTCTGTGCCTGCATGAAGGAACTTGTGAGACGTGGCGGGCTAGCAGACTACATGCTGCTGTCAGGCACACCTTGTCATCCATAGGTACATGAGGTGTGCCAAGGGGCTCTATAAACATACTGATTTATACTATTAATGAGATGATCTATAATGTTTAGTAACAATGGCAATCCCAGGACTTCTACATGTATGTGAAAACAGCTCCTCCTTGGAGAAATGGTCAGAAACCTTCCAGTCCAGAGGAACTACTCACATGTGCTTGGGTGTGATTTTCTCCACTGCATTTATTCACCTAGGGAGCCCTGCAAGAGTGCATGGCTATGTAGTCCCTTTCCCTCAGTGAGGCCACCTCAATCCAGAATTGCAAAGGCCTGGCATGGAAGGCAGAACTCCATGAAACAACAGAGAAATGGGCATGAAAAACGCAGTTATCCCGAATCCTTAATTTTATGCTCCATGTGTGTGAGAGACAGTGAGAGAGAGTTTGAGTCTATGTGTGAGACAAAGCATTGCATTAATTTGCATAACTGACACATTCATTGCATATCTGAAAACATACAAAATTCTGTTTTGTTTTGCTTTACACTTCTATAGCAAGATCAATAACATTATTAACAGTGTTAGTCCTTTTGCCATAAAACTGTTATAATTATGGGTTAGCATCTGTTTCTGTATTATCCTAAAACAGAAAAATACCTGGAAAACTCTTTAGCTTCTGTAGCATACAGAACATTCTTGTTCATTTTTATTACTCACTGCATTTCTCGAATGTCAGATTTCATACTGGTGTGAGCTTATATCCATTCTGATGTTCAGAACAGGACTGTGAATATTCTACTAATTTAAACACAAGGGAAATGCAGTAAAAAAGATTCCACATGTACTTTGGAACAATAAGTAATTCAGATGGTTGTTGTTTTTGTTACAAGTATCTTCATCTTTTCAGAAAGTCAGGGTAGTACTCTGTACAAAAGACATTTCAGAAGGGTCTCCATATTCATATATGAACCCACTTTCTAACTATATTTATGGCCTACAGCATACTGACAATTATTATATCCATTCCATCTACAATTTTGCAGATTGGAGGTATTATTCATTCCATCATCCACTCACTGCCAGAACTGGATTTTGCATCCATATGCATTTGTGTACATTTGCACATCTGAAAAGGCACAAAATCATAGAAATCCAAACTAATTTGAATCTAGTATGGGTTTCTCTGATATCTATAGTGATAATAAGTAGAAAGTATATAGGGTTTGATCCAATTTTGCAAGTGGGACTGCTTCCATCAGTGGAACCGAGTTGAGCTTTCCCCACATGCAAATGCAAGTGCGTTCTGGAAGGGTGGGAACCACTTCACCACAGATTTTCAGTTGGTGCAGAAGACTGAACGAAGGCAGAAAAATTATTATTTTCTAGAAGAATGTTGGATTGCACTCTTATACACATATCTAAATGACATGAAGTGTATTCCATGGTATAGTAAGAAGTGACATGCTTTGGGGCAGGATGTCTTAGCATACTCCTAAAACTAATGTATTATACATATTTTAAGTAAAAATAACAGAGTCTTGTGCCACCTTAAAAACTTCAGATTTATTACAGAATAAGGCAAACATAGCTCGCTCGCTCGCTCGCTCTCTCTCTGTGACCTTCTCTCTAGAGAGAAAGCAGCCAACATCAAAAGATGCTCTGTTTTGACCCAAAGATGTTTCCACCCTTGCAAAATACTTGTGACTTCTATCATGTCTCCCTTCCTGCTGCAGCCCTCCATACCTTATTCCTTAAATACCTGGATGGGAAAACTGGGTAACCATGCTAGTTCCATTTGAGTTACCATTGCTGCTAACTTATCCTTACCTCCATTTGTGCGTTTAGTGGAAAGTATGAAAAAAACCTGCCTGGCACAAACTTTAACATATTTTCTGTGCCAGGTTCTCCATGAAAGGGCATTTACTTTTACTATTGTATTCTATATTGGGGTATTGAGGCAATTGCTTAACAGGTTTGTGACTAAAGCATAAGCTGTTGTAGGTTGTTTTTTTTTAACTGTGGCTTTTAATTCTGCATTTTATTTTTTCATTGTTATTTTGTATCAGGTATTGCATTTTATTGCATTTTGTCTGCTGTGTAGACCTCCCAAGAGAGTGCCGGCTATTGGGCAGCATAGAAACGCACAGAACCATCATCTCCGTTTGAGTTCTTTCATGCAATTAGCAGTCCTGCATGACCAGGTCTCACTATCACCTGGAGGAGGAGCTTACATTCACTTCAGAGCATCTGTGAAATGCATGGAGGTCTGGAGAACAGAGTTAGTGAGAAGGCACAGATAATGGCCTGAGGCCAGCTGGCATAGCCCCTGTTCCCATCCACTTGTTCATGAACCTCTAGAGAAATGTGTGGGGAGCCCTTCTGCCAAGAGTGCATTCAGTGCCAAAGCTTGTTTTGCTGCCACATTATAGGAGAAAAGTTCTTTTTGGTCTTCTTTGTTTAGTAAAAGCTTTTTGCAAGCTGACCCCACCCTCAACTCTATCTACCACTCCTTCCCCCCCATAACCAGATGTTATAGATTAGAGCAAGACTTTTCTGTTGTGACCATTGAACAAATAGAGCTCTCTTGTTCTCTGACCAGAAAGTTTCTGATTATGGGTTTGGGAAGTTTGTGACTTCCGCTCCAAAGACTGACAAATTTTGCTTTTCTTCTTTTTTCATTCTGTATGCCAGAATGATTTGATTTTTGTTGATTTTAAAGTACACTGAGAATTGCCCATGCAACCTTCTGACTTCAGAGACAATAAAAGTAGCTTATACTCAAGCAATTGCTTATTTCTATGGATAACAATCCCAGACCACATAAAAGTAAAAAAGAAAAGATTATCATCCCACCCCCTGCACTGTATATTTGTTTTCACAAAGGCATGCACACCATTAAATTAAGTGATGGTGATGGTGAAATAGGTCAACCTTATATTTATGCGCTAGCCAGAAGTGAGCACACACTGCATACAAATGAATGCATGAAATTCATTGCAGGTAAATGAGTATCTAGGTAGAGGAGTCATGGAAAATACCATTCAGCATAGGATCTAAACAGTCCTTGGGAAAACTGAAGGTCCTCTTCTATGCCCAGCAAGTAACATCTGTATGTTTATTTTCGGGGCTGAAACAGGCTGATGCCAGGCTAAACTCACAGTGACAATTACCTGCTCTGCAAAGTTTTTATGTTGAGCATCTTTAGAATAAGGACCTTTGCTGTACAATTTTCAAAAGCTTTTTCAGTATATGGAAGTTAAACAGAAAGTTAGAAAACCTGAAGAAGAGCACATGTATATAGAAGGAAAGAGAAGAAGCTTTCCCTGATTTGGTATAGCTTCCTGGGATACACTGGGAAGAAGAAAATAGGGTAAGCTTCTGTTAAATTATAAAATGAAGCTATACCTTTGCATGTATTAGGATCATATATATCTATCTGTGATGGATTAAAAATACTTGTGCTATGTGACATACCAGTATATGAACTTTGCTCTATCCTTTGCTTGGGAAGCTTCTTTTTAAATACTGGACTCCTGCTCTACAGACTGAAAAGAATAAATCTTCTACGTGGTGCTTGTCACTATCATTTTGTTTTTGGTAGAACTTCTAAAAACCTTTCTAATTCTGTCAATGTTTTGTTTAGGTGCTTTAGTGAAAGATATTTTTTCTTTCTCCTCAATTACCAGTTGGACTACACAGTGTTAGAAGTAATGAAAACTAACATTTCTGGAAATACAAATTCTTCATTGAATATTGGGGCCCAATCAGAATTCCAGATATGGTTAATCTTCAAAGATGAATAACTCATGCACTGATTACCAGTAGCAAATTCCTGCAAACCAGTCAATGTTACAATCTGAAAAGTAACTCTATTTTCAATACTCTGTTATTACCACATTGATATTCCCTGGGGATAACTGAAAGCTATTAACTCAAATGTACATAGGGAGAAAAAATGTAGTATATACATTTACCCCCGACTGAAAATGATGCAAAGTTCGCATTGGTGTTAATACAATTGGGTTGTGCCCAGAGTATTTAAAATGCACATTAAGCAATATTAGTCACTTGGACTTCCAAAAGACTTCCAAAATCAAGCAAATATAGTGTTCACAGAGCAGAAAGGAGAAAGTATGAAGAAGAGCATTTATACAGTACATTCATACAGAAAGTATATCTCCCAGTAGAGTAATATAAACAGTGGGATCCCACAGAGATGTGTATTATTAGGACCAATAATTTTCAATTTGTTCATAAATTATTTGGTATTTGGAGTGAGCAGTGAAGCATCCAAGTTTGCTGATGACACCACATTATTTAGGGTGGTTAAAAAGGGATTTCAAACTGGAACAATAGACAACAAACTGGCAAATGTGGTTAAATGTAAGCAAGTATAAAATAATACATGAAACAAAACAAAAAAAATCCAACTTCTCATATATGTTGATAGGTCTGAGCTAGCAGTGATTCATGAAGAAAGAGATCTTGGGGTTGTGGTGGGCAGCTCAGTGAAACCTTCAAACTAGACTGCAGTTGCTGTGAGAAAGGCAAATTCCATGTTAGATATGATTTGGAAAACTATTAAGATTAAGCTGCCAGTATCATACTATCCTCACAGAAAACTGTGGTTAAACCTCACTTGGAATGCTGTGTACAGTTCTCATCACCTCATCTAAATTATTATAGAGTTGGACAAAGTTCAGAAGAGGGCAACTCAAAAGATCCATAGGATTAAAGAAGCTCTCCAGTAAGAAAAGGTTCTAACAGCTGGGGCTACTTAGTTTTAGAGAACAGGCGAATGAGGAGAGACATGGTTAAAGTGTGCAAAGCTATCTGTATTGTGGAGAAGGTGAATAGGGAGACATTCCTTGTCCCCCTCTCATGATAAAAGAACTTAGTCATTGCATGAAAGCAGCAAGTAGAAGATTAAGAACAGATAAAAGGTTTCTTCACACTGTCCATATGAAATTCTCTTCCATAAGATGCAATCATGGCCACCAATTTGGATGGCTTTAAAATGGATAAATTGATGACTGTAAATTTTGTTGGCCAAAAGGTTCCTGCAGTGTCAGAAGCAATATGTTTCTGTACATCAGTTGCTGTGGAATATGGGTAGGGTGCTGTTATGTCCTCTTTTGGCTTTCACAGTGGGCACCTGGTTGGCTATTGTGTGAATAGAACACTGGACTAGATGGAGCTTGGTATGATGCAGCAGGACTCCTCTTATCTTCCTAATGTTCTTACATACAAATATCTCCTTTCTTAGATGTAGAAGCCATTTTCAGAGCAGGAATGATGATGCTATGGAATTAATTTAAACATCAGCCAATGTAATAACAAGGCATATTAGCACACACTATTAAAGAAATGAATCATGGAAAGGAACATAAAAAGAATCAAAGCTCTGTAGGAGCATGTGGTCAATCAAAGAGATGAATTGCAGTATATTGGAATGTTTCTGTGTGTGCATGAGTGCAGTGCTGCAGGTTAAACGTGTGTATTTTTGCCTAACATCACAGCAAAGGAAGGAGACCTTTGGATTACAATATTAATTTCCCCTCTCAAGTGGCTGAACTGATGAGAGGAAACGGCAGTGTCTGATGTTCCAATAACTTTCAAATGAGTATGCATTCTCTTCAGAATAATAAACTGTGAAGGGCTGAAATTTACCACAACTTGTAACCTACAATTCAAAAACAGAACAAAAGAAATGAAGCAAACACAAAACCCTAACATGTTTCTCTTATAAAATACCATCACCAAAAGCCTCCCCTTTTCTCACATACTGTCTGCATCTGGCACCAACTGTAGCCTCCTCTGCACATATTTTTGCTTCAATTCCATCTGAAAGGCCTTTTTGGTTCAGGTCGCCCATGTCCATGATCTACAAAAGGAAGTACCACAGAGCATATGAAGAATACAAATGGGTCTTCACATGAATGGTAAAAGAAAACAGATGTAAGAACACAAGTTCTGAATTTTTAAGGCTATGCAATCTGACTGAATGTCATAACAAAATAAGCCAGCTATTCTAAAAGGGGCTTGAATAAGATGGTATATTCTCTATAGCAGTCCAAGGCACTTACCATATATAATATATAAAAGTCCCTATTTTTATACATGTCAGCTGATGTTCTTTTAACAGAGGTCTGTCTGTCTGCATTTATCGCAGCTCTGCACTGTTTCTCTGTTGAAATAAACTCCTAGAGCAATTTGCTAGGATCAGTAAGACACAATCCCTTCCTGTAGACTTTCATCCTGAAACATGAAAAAGAAGGAAAGAGATTGAGAGGAAAGGGAAGAAAAGCAAACTACCTCTACTTAGGAAACTGCAGATAGTAATTTGGCAGGTCAGGAAGCCTGAGGTGGGACTGCTGCTTCTCACTCAGATGCTTCAGCAGTGGCACCTGTTAGGTGGAGGGAACAATGCTCTCAGCTGGAGTTGTATTGATGGAGGGAGAAAGCTCTTGATGCCAGTTTCTCTAAATGTCTTGGTTTTCCATTCCTGAATTTGATTTGTGTCAAACTGCATTGTTTTCCTAATCTTGAATTTAGTTCAACCTGAAAATTGGGAAAAAGAACTCTGCATGAAAATTTATTCTAATGCACACACTTATTTGCATACACTTCTTTCAAAAATGTTAATTTTTGCAAGCAATTTTCCTAATATATTGCACTGGTGTGTTATTTTCAGTAATATGCCTATTTTATTTGGCATTTTCTCTAATATGTACAGTTTTTTCCTGACATGTTTTTGATTGCAGAAGTCTATTTGAAGAATAGGAAGAAATGCAGACTCCAGAGGATAACTGTGTTTCAGTTTGCATATTGGTTCAAAATCAAGCGCAGATTCAAATGCAAACTGAGAACATTCTTCCCCACCCCTAGCTGTGTCTATATATGATAGTGGAGTGCTGAAGTGCAGCTTCTTTTTCCTCTGGGGATAATAATGATGGCAATTGGTAGCGGGAGAGTATTTAGGCACAACAACCACTTCTGCACATTATCATTTAGAAATGGTAAGTGTCTGGGGTGTGCCCTGAATAGCTGTTATTCAATCTCTTTTTCTTACACTGCAAAAACCTATTGAACAAAGGCAACAACCATGGCTTTGATTTGCAGACCTGGTCTGAAACTCCCCTTGAGGATGGAAGCAATAATATAACTATTTACAGAATGGGGATTCACTTCATATGAAAGGCAAATGTGTTGTGGGAATAAAGTGCCTTCACTGATTAGAAATTGGCTAGTAATAACTAGGAAGAAGTTTTCATGTTATTCAGATTGTTTTTTATATGGCTTGATTTGTTTTTTCAAGGTGTAATGTTCACATTCTGCTAGTTGCAAGTGCTATTATAAAATAATTTGCTAACACTTCGTTTTATGTACTATATACTCACCGAGTTGTAATACACAACATGGGGATGGTCAAGAAGTTCAGTACTGTTTACATATCGCATGGAGATGCTATGATTGCAACCCAAATGTGAGTACAAGCAGGAGAACATGATCTCTGAAGGGGTCACAGATTCCTGAATTCATGACCTACCTTCCTTCCTTCCTTCCTTTTATGCTTTGTTCTATGGTAGGAAAGTACTTATTTTTGAAATGCTCTTTTTGAAATACATACCTTCCCCATACAACTATACACACAAACAAATGTGGAACATGATCTACTTAATTTCTATGCCACCCAATAGCTGAGATTTTCTGGGTTGTTCATAACAAAGAAATAAGATGAAATGAGCTGCAAACTGGGTTTTAGAGAATGTTAGTAATAGCTAAAGTTACTTGTTAGCATATCTGGTAACAACTGGTTGGTGTTATTGTTTTTAAATGCTCATAGCAGTCAACAGGAGACATGAATCCTCATATTTCTGGATCTTAGCTTAGCTTTGTATGCAAGTTTAAATGGATGAAGTCTGAAAAACCATGACAGTGGAAATTAAGGGAACACAGGAAGGATTACTTTCTATTTGAAATCCTTCCACAGTTCTTTCTTGCAAAGTTTAAAACATGTACTCCTGATCCTTTTGCCAAAATAATAAGAGAAACTTGCACATCCTGTATGAAAGGCCTAGTATACTTGTGATCTTTCCAGCCTATTGGAATAGTAAACAGAACATGTTAATATCTGTTATCTATCATTACTAATTAAATACTAACCTAAATGAATGTTTACATAATGGTCCAGGAGAAATCGTACACAATAACAGCTTATTATATTAATTTTTCTCTCTCTTCATGGTTCTTTCTTTCTCAATTATTACACAAAAGTCATTTATGTGCAATTATACAGAACTCTAGGCAGGCAAAAGTTTAATTATTTCATTTATTCGCAAGAGTTCTTGTAGATTGCCATTTTCATATCTACAGAGTAATAGTCAACTTTCCTCTTTAATTTTGGAATTCCTGTCTTCAGCAATTCATGTGACATTTACACACAGTAATATGCCTGTTTCCAGAAGCAAATAGTGTACTCAATGTTTGTAGGTTTTTCTTTGTTAACCTTTTCTGTGTTTCAATGCTTTCTTATCAGAATCTATCCATCATTGATTTAATATGTTGTAAAATAGTATTTTTCATATTATCCACTGGAACTGAGTATTTCCTCTCATGCACTCTACTACAATTATGTTTATTTGGGTGGAGTAATGTTTATTATTAATGTTAATCATTTAAAAATCTTCAGTGAAAATATATGAGTACAGAACAGTGTTTTACAGATAAATAGCCATTGAGGTAATTTGTTTACATCATGATTTGACCAGAGGAGAACCAATGCTATAGTGGTTTTGTGAAATTTCAAGTTCATCTATTGGATTTGAGACCTTGGTTGTTCATGTCTGCATCTTCAAGCAAGCTCGCTTTGGAGGACTGGGCGTTGTTATACAGAGTCACAGCGGCTCTCAGGTTCTTATTCGGGAACATTTCCCAGGCTTTCCTTAAATGAACAAAGACCTGTGCATACCAGAATATGCTGTGCCACTGACCTTTCCCTCCCACCATCTCACCTCATTTAAAGTTATCTTTACTCAAAGCGTTGCAATGATCACCTTTGGCATTAGTCATGATACCATCTTTAGCATGAATATAGCTGATGTTTTCTTGGCAGTACATGTGCCTGTGTCTTTGTTTTGGCAGAGCTGTCATTGACCTGGGAAACTTGTTTAGATTGCTAGTATTCTAATTTTTTAAAATTCTAATTTCATTGCGTCCTTTGCTGGAATTCAGATGCAATGCTAAATGAAAGGGTCAGATGTCTAGATTTTTTTAATGGATCCAATAAGGCTGTATTAGAGAACAAGGCAACAGATGTTATATTCCAGAATCAGAAAGTAGTAGTGTAGCTTTACCTGGAGCTAAGCATGTCTCTGTGCTCTTGTCATGACAGAACAGAAAAACTGTTTGCATATCCTGAAAGCTGTTCATTTCTTTGATATTATTTCATATACCCTCCTTGACACTGAAAATGGATTTGAGTAAACAGTTCTGGTGAATATGAGTCTGAACAAGCATTTAACTTATGTGAATGGCAGCAAATTCCCCTCAAGCGTTGCCATATGATGTATGTTTCGGACTTGGAGATTACAAACAGCCATTTTCTGCTTACTCTTATAAGCACAGTTCAAAATACTAGCAAGGAAACTCACTTAGGAAGCAATCTTTAGTGCCTGCGACCAAAATTATACCAGAGGTTTATAGTTTATGGAGGGGAAGGGGGTGTCACTCATAAGCTTATCTTCATTCCACTCATGGCATCGCTCCTGCATCTCCACTAAGTTAACTGATGCAATTTCTATCAAATTTAGTACAGATCAGTAGGCTGTGATTGTGACCTTATTCAAAACCACCTCATCATCTCTCGCACATTTTCACATATCATGTGTCCTGGTACTTTAAAAATTACTTTTAAGGGATATAGTACAAACAGCATAATTTTTTTCTTTTTCATTTCTAAGTACAAAAAGGAAATGGTACTGGTTTGCATTTAACTTGTTAGAGGACAAGCCATGGCTTAGTAGCACAGCACATGCTTTGCATGCAAATGATACTGAGTTCAGTCCCCGGCTTCTCCAATTAAAGGGGTCGGGTAAAGACATAAACACTGCTGATGCCTAATCTCTAGCAATAGGTTACCAGCCAGAGTAGAAAATACTGAACTAGATGCATAAGGCTGCTTCATTTGCAGTTGAAAATGATGCAAGCTTGAAGCATGCAAATACTTCAAGAAATAGCTGACTGACAGAACTCACCTTCAACAGTCCTTTACATGTTATCTATAAATAGAAAATGAAGTATGCAGAGAAGAAAGAGCGATTGTGCCTCTTTTGCTGCAGTGCGTGAAGTGGGACTCTTTGGGGTCAAATAACTCCTTGCACTAATGGCATAGCAGGTAGCAGAGTCTGAGCATTTTCTTTAGTGTAACTCTGCACAACCCTGACCCAGACAGGGACCAGTGAACAATAGGCAGGTTAGATCAACTCTTTTCCCAGCCATTTGCTGCCCAAACCATATCCTGCTCCAATGTGGGGATTGCAGAAAAGGAAAGCAGGGGAACAAGTTCCTCTCTCCTGGAGTTAGCATTTTATTTTATTTTATTTTAAACCCTCCCCCACCATGGGCTATATGTGTGGAAAGTGAAATACATTCATGAGCAGGTAGGTTCATGCCTCCAAAATTCAAAGGAATATATTCCAAAGGAAGTCACACTAAATGAATATGCACCGAAAGCAATGTCTTAGGTCAACTTCTGGCACTATGAGATAGATACTTATTCAGCTGCTTTACAAGCTAGCATTTGTGAACTAGTTCTGTAATATTTTAGATTTTATCTCTGCTTTTTTAATCTGAAAGGAAATCAGTTTTTTCTCAATCAATATATATAATATTTACACACACACACACACACACACACACACACACACACACACACGCACATCCCTTCTCTCATGAGTGTGTGTGCTCTGAAAGATTGCAACACTTTAAAAAAGTAACTGTGCTTTTCATTTCCCTTACTAAAATCTCCAAGATAGTGTTCATGCCATCTTACAAGACATGAATCCAAAATTAAACAGGAAAACACCTGGTGCAAAAGCATACTGCTTTTTGGTTCTAAGAAAGTCAGTGAGTGAAATGTTGCACAAGCCTATGTCTAACCCATATTTATGACAATCTCAGTTGGATGGGTAAACCATACAGGGTAAGGGCCATATTCCTATACATCAGGGGTTCTGAGCCACTCTTAGGAGGCGGAGTACATTACAGTGGTGGGTGGAGCCAATAGCAAAAGGGGGAGAAGCAAAAAGTTGTTTCTGCCAGTAACTAAGCCTTAGGAAAGCCATTTCTAAATTTTAAAATGGGAAAACACCTGTAAAAAAGCAGGGACATGATGAAACATTTGAATATTGGGGGAAGGGAATGCAGTGTCCTTCTGGAGAACCCTAAATAACTGGACAGGGACATCCAGAGAGCTGGATTTGGCGCTTAGGTATTTGCATCCCTTCCACCTGGTAGTCAGTACATATGATGGTACTGGAAGTGTGCCATTTTGAGGATCATGAGTGGCTATTCACAGTTCACAGTTACCAGAACGTATGGCTTTTTAGGATACTGAATTTAACCTTCCCATAGCCTCGATCCAACAAACTAGTTCCATATACCAATGGTAGGTTACATTATTTGAATACTGATATTTCAGAAGTGATGGACATGTAGCCTTCCAATATGTTGCTGGACTGCAACTGTCATCATCCCCAGCCAGCACAGATAATGGTAAAAGATGATGAGAGTTGCAGTCCAAAAGTGGATACATGCTCAGCTACCCTGAATTGGTTTGTACATACTGTGAGGTGTGCGTGCACAACAAATAGAAATAGATATTAAACAAAAGTAAGTCCTTGTCTATACATTTATTTCTTTTTATTACTGGTGATAGATGCTGCAAGTTTTATCTTCTCATTGAGAAAGGATCTCAATCTATCACAATAATTGGGAAAGCATATTTCTCCAATATTCAGAAAGGACACTTGGATATTTTGTTACTTTGATAGTAGGTATGGTATGCTTTGTACTTACAGTACATTCTACTGTATTTCAAGCAATTTGTATTTTAGGTGGGAATAATGTAATACAAATATTTCTGGTTGTTCAATACAAGGTTTTATTTATTTTTTTGCTTTTGAGCATTGTGCTGCTATGGCACTGTTCTGGGAATATAAGCAAAATAGAAAAAGATAAATATTATACCTGCCTCAGGTTAATGCAAATGCACTATGTCTTTTCCCATCACTTCTCTTGATGGTAAAATGTCTTAATAAGCATATTGCTTTATCCTGCCAGAAAGCTTTTTTTAATAGATATTTCTGAGGTACTTTGAAAGCAAACACAAAAGAGATCTGCTGCTTATCTTTAGATAGGAAAGAGAGCCATCTTTAGCTGATGTTTTCTTGGCAGTATGGGCCCAAAATTTATAGTTTTAGGAGGATCCTTATCATCTGTTTATAAATGAGACAGCCTGAAACTTTAAAGTTTTGGCCAAGGGATGGGAAGAGCTAGTGTGCTGTGTCCAGAACCAAAGCAGAATAAGCTCATCCTTAGTAGCCAACCTTAGCGAGACCAATGCAACTTTCAACTTTACAGATTTTTGTTTGTTAAACAGAATTGTCCTTGTTCACTCAGCCCTGTGTGTCTATTGCCTCTTTATTTATAGCTGTGGGTGTTAATATGGCTGTCTAGAAGAAGCAACGCAATATTCCTCCCCTTCTCTCCACAGTACTATCTAATAGTACAAACTGAATGACATGAGTATCCTTGCACTGTGACCTTCCTCAGTCCCAATAGTATCAACCAGTGAAGGAGATAAAACTAAAGAAGCAGAGTTCATTACACTACGATGCCACAGCATACTAGATACTACACAGAAAGAACAAGAAGACTGGTTTTCTTGAAAGACACACTTTTTGCTATTTTATACAAAGCAGAATTTCAAGGAGGCTTTACATAAACATCTTACTTGACAGTAGAAAGCTGAAATAGTTCCAACAATGTAGATGAAAACTAGATTCGCTTTCACTGGGTAGATGGCAAGAAACATGAAGGTCTGAACTGAAATTGCTTGGAAAGTTAAGGCTCAGATACGTACAGGATACATACATGGGTGTAGATCCCCTTTCAGAAATAATATTCTCCAGACTCTTCCTGTTAGTGTATTTAGCTAATATTATTTGGAACCACAGACTTAGAAGGAGACTTGTACAAGAAGGAGACTTGTAGGCCATGACAGGAGTGGGACAATGGCAGATTTTGGTCCATTGGTAGCTTTCAGAAGATCAGCAAGGTTTCCTGAAGCCTGATGCGTTTAACAATATCAACAACAATGCGATCTTTTGTCGGAGTACCGGCTCCGACAATCGGCGCGAGAAAGTTTTTATGAGAAAGAAAAACTGCAGTCAAGAGATTAGGTACAAAGCATGCTCGGTTGAGTTCTCGGGGGAACAAAGGAATTCGCTTCAAATTCTTCTCTCCCCGTCACCACCGGCACCTCCATTTATTACTTCCTAGTTTGTTACATTTGTATTTGCCTACAGCCAATTACCGTCGAGAACAGGGCAGCCAACACCCTAGTGCATTTGCTCAGACACAGAATACAGGAAGCTTACACATAGCTTTATATGGTTACAAGCCTTATATGGTACACAGGAAAGTACAATACTATTGGCTGTCGCAGCGGGCGTAACTACAGCGAGACGCAGCGCTGCTATTGGCTGTCGCGGCGGGCGTAACTACAGCGTGACGCAGCGATGTTATTGGCTGTCGCGGCATGCGTAACGACAGCATGATCTAGCAATGCAGCAATGAACTCCCACAATCTTTTCTGCATCAAGCAGACCTGAAATGAAGGAAGGTCTTGCATAAAAATTGAAGTGGACTTCTCTGTAAAGGACTGTGAACTCAGCTAAGCTTTAGTACAGGAAATGCTGTTTTAGATTTGGAATATTTTCAGACATATCCCTTCTAAATGTATGCAGATTTAGTTATATCCAAAGCCTGATTTTTGCTCACCCTTGTTATAGGCCAGTGATGTCAAACCTTTAGAGACCAAGTGCCCAAACTGGAACCTAAAACCCACTTATTTATCGCAAAGTGCCAACAGTGCAATAAAACCTGAAAACTGACAGTTTAGTTTAGAAAAAAAATCACAGCCAGTCCAAGCAAATATATATATATATATATATATATATATATATATATATATATTATGTATATCCCCTTGGCAGCGCACTGACTGGCCATGAAAAAGTACAGATGAGTCATGGCTAATGAGGTAGTGGCTTGTGATGTCATCAACGTGCTGCTACTCCTTTCCAAGCATGTGCGTGGTCCCTCTGTGCACTATTATCCAATGCTCGGCTGCTAGGGTGATGCTGGGACGACTTGGCCTACACTGATGCACACCCCCAACCCTAATATAGGAGTAAAGTTCGATTGAAGTAGTCCAATTTTGAAAAAGCCTTCCTTTAGTAGATTTTTCAGCATAGCTGAACTTTTGTAGTATATTTTTATTTAAATAAAAAATTTCAACCTAATGTAGCAGTAAAACACCATTGAAAATAATGCAATTTTGAAAAAAGGCTTCCTTGAGTAGATTTTACTGCACAGCTCCACATTTCTGCCCATTCTAAACACATTACAGCCATCAAAATCATGCCAGGACACCTTGTTCTTCTAACCCTAACTCTATGCTGGTGCACACCCCTATCCCTAACATAGGGTGAAAGTTCCACTGAAGTAGTTCGATTTTGAAAAAGTCTTCTTTAGTAGTTTTTTCTGCACAGCTCAACATTTCTTCCCATTCTGAACACATTCCAAGCATCAAAATCATGCCAGGACACCTCATTTTTCTTACCCTAACCCTACCCTGGTGCACACTCCTAACCCTAATATAGCAGTAAAATACCATTGAGAGTAATGCAGTTTTGAGAAAGCCTTCCTTGAGTAGTTTTTACTGCACAGCTCCACATTTCTGCCCATTCTAAACACATTACAGCCATCAAAATCATGCTGGGACACCTCCTTTTTCTAACACTAACCCTACTCTGATGCATACCCCTAACTCTAATATAAGGGGAAATTCCATTGAAGTGGTTCGATTTTGAAAAAGCCTTCCTTGAGTAGCTTTTTCTGCACAGCTCAACATTACTGCCCATTCTGAACACGTTCCAACCATCAAAATCATGCCAGGACACGTCATTTTTCTAACCCTAACCCAGTGATGGTGACCCTTTTAGAGACGAAGTGCCCAAACTGCAAGCCAAAACCCACTTATTTATCACAAAGTGCCAACACTGCAATTAAACCTGAAAACAAACACTGCAATAAAACTTGAAAAACTCACAGCCAGTGGCAGCACACTGACTCGCCATGCAAAAGCTCGGACAAGTCGTGGCTAATGAGTCGCAGATCGTGACATCATCGCCTGGTGTCATTTCTCCTTTCAGGGCATGCACGTGGCCCCTGTGTGTGCTGTTCTCTGATTCTAAGTTGCTGGGCGATGCTGGGGTGACTTGGCTCGTGTGCCCACAGAGAGGACTCCGCGTGCCTGCTCTGGCACGCATGCCATAGGTTCATCACCACTGCCATAGGCCATCCAACTGAGACCCCTGGTTGATACAGACTATGCAGAGTTAGAGACCTCCAACAGATAGCTTTGTATCATGTTCTTGAACGCTTCCAGAAAGGGAGAGCTTGCCACCATCCTGTTTAATTGATTGCACTATATAACTGCTCCTACCATCAAGACATTCCTCAGAGGCTGGTATATTACCCCTAATGTTTAACTGAAATTTACTATCCTGTAACTTCAGCCTCTTAGATTTAGTTCTGCCCTCTGAGGCTGCAGAGAACTAATCATTGCTGACTGGTGTGACTACCTTTCAGGTATTTGAAAAGTAGAATCAAGCCCTTCCCCAGTTTTTTCCAGGCTAAAAATACCCAGTTCATTTAATATTTCTTTGCAGGACTTGTTTTTCATACCACGAAAGAAGCTGGGCTGGGAATCTTTTTCATGAAAAACCTCATTGGGAAGAAGCTTTTGATGGGTCAGTAATTTTGAAGAAGCAAGCCTCTCTATCCTGAATGTTATATGATCGCTTGTCTGTTTGAATTATCTTGAAGGGTAGTAGGTATGAATAAAAGCCCCAAGGAGTTCCAGGAAACAAAACCCACCTGTCATTGAATTTTATGTGCACATACGTTTCAGTATTCCCAGACCGATCACTTCTCCAGCTGATCTGGAAGACAGTCTGCCCACAGTGGCTTTGCTGGAGCCCTGCTGGAAGCCTGTAGTCAGCTGTGTAGATCACCAGTTGTCCAGCTTCTGTGTACCCCTTGTAGCATGACGAATGTCCCTCAGCTGCCGCCGCCTTTTACAAACAACCTAGTTCATTCTTCTTAAGATATGCCTTATTCCGTTTTATTCATACTGCCTGATGTCATTTAGACCTGGATTTAAAGTTCCACTTCAACTTTAATACATCTTGAGCTGTTTTGCCCTGTCTTGTCTAATGTAATCAACAGGCGTTGGTCTTTTGTCATTGTCACTTCATCTTCAATGTACAGGGAGTGTTCGGTGAGCAGAAGTGTGGAAGCTGCCTTATTGCGTGTCACCTCTGACTTCATGTAAGGCAAAGCACAATAAAACATCTGAGGTTGTTTTATTACTTACCCAAAAATGTGTCAAAATAACAATTTTCTTCATATTTTTCCTTGATTTACAGACTGACCTGAGTTCGTAGAAGCACCTTCTGTAGCCACAATTCCTTACATTATAATATAGCAGTATTCATGTTTGTTCATTACTCTATATCTGCATCAATCATCTATGGCACAATATATTCTTTACTGTTAGTTTTACAGGAAATCAAAATAAATTTTGTATGTTTGAAGTTTAAGCAAAAGGATATGCAAGGTTGCTGTTTCTAGGGAGTAGATATAGTAGGAGTTCATATACCATCATCTATATATCAAATCTTGTGCCTGCATTCCAGGAACTGATTTGCCTCTGGACCATATGCTGCGTGTGCCCATATGCAAGCCCTTGATGGCAACAACTGAGAATCTTCCTTTACTGTAGGAATATGAAGAAATAGCTTGTTGCTCTTTATTCCTGTTTATCCCAAGGTTTGCAAGGCAACCACAACTTGGACAGCAAAGTGCATGGAGCAGCACTGGACTATGCTACAGCACCTGACATATCACTAATGCTACCTCAGTATTGTAACCCACGATATATACACTCTTCTAGTTTGCCTTATATTTTAACAGCAAAACATAACTATTCAAACCATAACATGGCTTAAATCTTAACTGAAAACATATCAGAGGCAATGGGTTAAAATTCTGAGGCTGACCAGGTTCCCAGGATTTGATGGAACTGATATGTACCTGAGGCCACCAAAAGTCATAGCTGACCATGTGCAAAGTTTTGTAGAAGCCAAAATGCCCCATGGTACAGGAAGCCATGACATTGCTGCAAGGCAGCTGCCAAGAAAGGACATAAGCACAATGCATGTGAAGGAGAAAGCCATCTCTGAGGGGAGAAAAGGAGACCCATTGGTACTCCTCCTCCACTCAGCTCTGACAGTTTTGACCATACAGATGCATCACTCTGCCTGGCTAGGCATAAATCTTGTAGCCAGAGGTGAGTGGGGCCCAGAGCAGCTAAAGTTCAAAGACAAAGAGTGAGGGCTGCAGCTGGCTGAACTTTATGAATGAAACATTCATTCCGGCATGAATGGAATTCTGGCTTACAAGAAAAGGCATCTATTAATATGCTTTGAGAGGAGGGGATATAAATGGAAAAATAACAAAGACCACTGATTCTGTCATTTATTTAAGCATTTTGCAGGCTGAAAATTTTGTGATCAGTACACAAAAAGAAGATCAGTACTGTCAGTGGCAGTACTTCTCCTTCCAATAGATGCTGCCATGTCTACAAAGTTGATTTTATAGTGGGGAGCTCATTTCTCAAATAGTGTGGTTTTGGTCTGAAAGGGTTAACTTGTGGGAGTGATAAGCACAAGGTTGTAACTCATCATCCTGCACTCCTCTTTGTAGGAAAATGGCATCTATTGCTCTGTCCAAGGCATCTATCTCAAGAACAAATTGCTTACATGGATCCAGCTGCAACAAGAGACAGTCAGAAGTAAATAACTCCTTTAAAGATTGAAATGTGGTATGAGAAGGAGGTGTGAGGGGAGTGACAGACTGATTTTCTATCTTTTAACTAAATCTGCTTCTAGAGTTATGAGCCATGCCTAGTTCAGTAGAAACTTAATGTGAAAATTGGCAAAGCTTAAAAGGTTTTGCAACTCATGTTTAGTATAAGGTGCCTCCCATGATGACACTGCTTGGACTTTTTCTGGTTCCATCTTGATGACTTGAGCTGAAATTTAGGCCTAAAATGGTCAAGGGAGGCAAATCAAAGGCACATTTCTCTAATTTGCCCAAAGGGGCAGTGTTTACATAGTCTTTGTAACACCATCTTCACATGTTATCCATGCTGTCTGGGATCTGCAGAGTAAAGTTATTGAGGTCTTATTGTCAATAGGATACCCTCAAGAAAGGCAGAAATCAAAACTTCACAAAAGCTGGGAAACCACTGAACAATTAATCATCAAGGAAAAGAAACAGGACAAGGGAAATGACTGTGGATAAACTGGACAAACTTGAAGGGCTCAACTGGGACACCAGGAGGACTGGATCTGACCCCCAGGTAAATCTACAGGAACAAGGGTCCTGGTTATTTTACTGCCAGTGGCTTTTTACGGTATCAGGCAAGGCTCTTTCCTAGTCTTCCTAGCATCCCCCCCCTACACACACACACACACACACACACAGAGAGAGAGAGAGAGAGAGAGAGAGAGAGAGAGAGAGAGAGAGAGAGAGCACTGAATTGCCTATTCCCTCGCTAGGTGTCTGTCTCCCCATAAATTTCCAAGAAGAGTTATTTCAGAAGTAAATTATGCCTGCTCAAACTAGAGCAGAAATGTTTGCTGTAAAAATGAGGCCAAAAATATTTCTAAAATAAATGAGAGAAACTGAGAAATGAATGACCTCATTGGTGTTGGCTGAGATACAAAAATAATCATCATTATTGCTGCACTTCCTCTCTAATATAGTTGTGGAAAGCTAATGATGTGCACTCAAGTTTATGAAAGTACTTCCAAGTGGCTCTTATAACTTCCTTTTATCGAAGATGCTGGTCAATACTTTAGAGTTCCTCTGAGCTTATGAATTCTGATCAAGCTATAGAACAGAAAAGATAAAATTCCTCAGCTAATTACATGCCTGAAGGCACATTAACAATGCAAGTGTCAGTGCCGTGCTAGAAATTCATTTTGTATTTCTAGCACGGCACTGGTTAGCAAAGCTTTGAATGTGACAAAGCAGAAAAGAGTAATATTTGTTTCAGGAGCTTGTTCTGCAGAGATAATGCAGAACCTTGGACAAACGAGAGCAGAAGACCTTGCTCCTTCACACGGTGAGCACTAAATCATGTACAAAAGTGGCCATTTTGGCCAGGTCAAAAGAGAGAAAATGTATTCCTGAATCTGTGGAGACAGATTTACTTAAATACACAGCTGTGTGCAGATGGGTTCTCGAAATTTTCCACCCTATTAATGGGCAAATAAATTCACCGAATTTCCCAAGAGAAGAAATTCTCAACTGTTTCCTCATTGGATGGCCATACATTCTCAGCGGGTGTCGCAGAGCTTCTGTCTTTCCATTCATAAAAAGTGTGTGTGTGTGTGTGTTCCTCGTTTAGCTTAAAGTTCTTACTTTAGGAGTCAGTAAGTAGGCCTTATTAGAGTCATGTCAAACTTTCTGAATAGGTACAGGGTGAAGACCTTTTTATTTTCTCAGACATTTGAAGAACTTTGTACTGCACTTTACATACTCTCTTCTACTGCTGGTTTTAATTCAGTTCTATAATGTTGTATGGGTTTCCTATGGATATTTTCTACACTCCCTTTATTTTTTGAAATACGATTTAAATGTGATTGAATTTGGCTTGTTGACTGTATGCATTGTACACCATACAGAACAGCACTTCCAGTGTGGTTTAAAAAGACAGGCCAAGCAATTCTAAGCCAGGAAAACACAAAACAATTGGTATTTTGAAGAAAGGTGTGAAGCCAGTGGAAAGGGAGGATGTGGCAATGTGAGGATAGTTGAAAGGTTGGACTGGGATTCCAGTTGGATTAAGCCAATTAGTCTGTCATTCTGTGTTCCTGCTCTACAGCCTGACACTGACCCCTGTCACAAGCTCGGGGAAAAAATGCTTTATTTATTTCATTAGACACATTTGATGCTACCCTTCAACCTTTTGGGGATTTTAGGGCAATGTATAAGGATATGAAAGAAATAATATGCATTCAAAAAGGAAAAAAGATGAAATAGAGATAGTGTACTACAATGGGAACTGAATTAATTTATTGAAATGTTCTTGTTGCTAGTTGCAAAGTCACGTCTGACCCATTGTGACCCCATGGACAATGTTCTTTCAGGTCTTCCTGTCCTCCACCATCCCCTGGAGTCCACTTAAGCTCACACCAACTGCTTCAGTGACTCCATCTAGCCACCTCATCCTCTGCCATCCCCTTCTTCTTTGCCATCAATTGTTCCCAGCATTAGGCTCTTCTCCAGTGAGTCCTTCCTTCTCATTAGGTGGCCAAAGTATTTGAGTTTCATCTTCAGGATCTTGCCTTCTAAAGAGCAGTCAGGGTTGATCTCCTCTAAGAATGACTGCTTTGATCTCCTTGCAGTCCAAGGGACTTGCAGGAGTCTTCTCCAGCACCACAATTCAAAGGCCATAATTCTTCAGCGCTCAACCTTCCATATATATAGCCAAATATTATCTGGGTATATTACAGAACAAGACAAAGCAAATATAATGGTAACAATACAAAATACCATAATTCTAACAACAAATGATAAGCATGCAGCATCTCAAAACTTCTTATGCAGGTTGTGAGATAGAAGAAGTCTACCATCAGATACATGTTTAAGAAGACTCTCTGGAGAAGTGTATAAAATGTATTTACCTTTCTAGATTTCCCCATGCACAAGAAACAGTAACTATGCAATAATGACTGATCTGAGACAACAAATACCCATATAAGTATTATTTTTTAAAAGGTGTAACATTTTGATATTGTTCATAAAACTTCAGCACTCATCTATGCTGAAAAATTCCTAACTTTGTGCGTGTGCGTGCGTGCGCGTATGTTGTGTGCACAGAGCTTTATGAAGCTAACTCTGAAATATACTATACACCTGTGTGAACTGCTGTGTTGATACATTTTAGCCAATTTGCATACCGTTAATGATTTCAGCTTCAGAACACAAAGTCTTATTTATTATAAATGATCACAATATTCTGCTGACTGCAAAACTAAAGAAGACTATGATTGAACATTCCAATTGGCATTTCTTGCTTCTTCTAGTCTTCTTTATTTTAAACTTGCTTATATACATGTATCTGAGTGTTTTTGCAATTAGCAGCAAAGACATGGCAATTTGAGGTATTAACATCAACAAACCTTGCTGTGGCCTTGTCTATTACAATATATTTTCTCTTTCAGTATAAGAAAATAATGTGCCATTTTAAGTAACAATCATGGGACTGAAAGCCAACTAAATGATCTGCCTCACCTGGGATCCAAGCTCAATACTCCACTAAAACATTAAATTGACCTTCCCCATTCATTTTCATGGTATCCGTCAATGTTAATGTCCTTTAGCTTTTCACATATTTATAATGCAAGAGCAGAATCAGGAATAAACAATGTGGTGCCATACCAGATGTTTTGGATTGCAACACCAGTGTAAGGATGAGTTATGGGTTATGGGTTTCATCTGTTTGGTTTTCATAAGAATTTTCCCAAAATTGCAAAGTTCTCCAAATTCAGGATAAGGTGTCAACATTTTTATTTTTTTGGAGGGGACCAGAACAAGTCCCCAAAGAGCAAACCTTAGGGGATATGAGAGAAACTAAAACTGACAGCTTTGTCCAAACCAGGCTCTACCCTTTGAGTATTTTGCTCAAGTCTGAGTCAAGTCTGACTTGAGTATTTTGCTCAAGTCTTTGAGTATTTTGCTCAAGTCCTGTGTATTCAACCAATTAGACCACAGGGTTTTGTGGAGAGCGGCTTACAAGCCTTTCATCTTTATCAGTTGTGTTGCAGGCAAGTGCATAATTGTCATCTTTATGCTCCAACTAGCTGCACCTATTGAATTTGCCAGTACAGGTAAATAAGAAGTTCACTTCCATTCCTTTCTGACAAGAATATCCAACATTCTCAAAGTTCTTCACATCTGGCAGAGTGTGAACTGAAGATTTTCATTTTTAAAAAATGGAATCTGCAAGAAAATGAGCTGACAAATCAACTCATAATCTTGTGCTGTTACCAATTCTGGCTGGTAGGGGAGAGTATTAGTCTACAACATCTGGAGGACACCAAGTTGCCTATCTCAGAGACAGATTAACTTGATGTGCGCAGTACAAAATCAGATGAGTTATTGAATCTGTTTTAAAAAATGAAGGCAAAATACTGACTCTCACTGGCATAGCTCTCACTAAGGTGATTAACCTTTGACTTGAGCTGTAACAATTTAAACTGCAGCTGGGATCTCACATGATTAACTATTGGTTCATAAAAAATATCCTTGCTCATAGAAAAATAGATGTCAGAGAGAGAGATACTAAATTGGCCTTCTCCTTGACATGCATGCTTTCTATATGGTAGGCTTGCATTTTCTTTAAATAACTTTAAATCATTTAGACATCCCAATTTGCTGCCAGGGCTCAAAAAAGGCTCCCCACTTTTGTGGACCCATTCTCAAGCTATGGAAATGGTGGGGTTTTTATCAGGTGGAAATGAAAATCTCCACACTTTTGGAGGTGAGAGAGGAAACCAGCATCTGCATTGCCTTTTTTTCCCCAATAGAGATCTATCTTCAACTTATGATCCAACCTGTGTGTGTTCAGACAGAAAAAACTCACGTAACTTTCAGAAATTCCCAGCAAGTCATGGAAAATGTGCATGTGAATACACATACATTTTCATGCAAATAGAAAAGAAGCAAAGCTTAGAATCTGAGACTTGGCTTGGACCAAGCTTCAGTATTAAATACAGGAAATTTCGCAAGTTCATGTTACCTTGATTTGTAAATCCTCAGCAGTAGTCTTATTTCAGTAGCAATCTTATGGCCCCAGTCATGAGGGTCTGTAGCATACTTTGGTCCTTGAGATATTCATATCTGCGGTCAACACTATAGCACAGCAAGGAATTGGTACTTCCCTTCCCCTGTGTCAGCTGCTTTTGGAGGTTGGGAAAGCAACCTCAGAGTAGGGTTCCAACAATCCTCCCCATAATCCACCCTTGTTCTGTTTGGCAGACTTCTTCTCATGCTCAGTCCTCACTTAGGAAGTGATCTGAGTAGAGGAAGTTCGTGAATACTCACAGAAGCTGCTGCAAATAGCAGCCTTCTTCCACAACACTTACATTGCAAACAAAACTCCTTGTCATGTGCACTGAAGAAGGTGCACTGCATTTATGAAGGGCTCTCTTCCTTGCAGGCACCCATGGAACACTCAGCATGCGCATCAGACTCATAGTCATGGGAGAGCAGGCTGGAATCTGGGGACCCATCCCCAGGGCATCCTATGGATTCCTACCCCAAAATGGTTTCCTCACACATCTCTTGCTCAGAATGGGTAAACAGAAGTGCTTTAGAGGACAGGGAGGAGAAGAAAATGGAAAGGCCAAGGGACAAGTCATCCTGACAACTCTCCAGCCTCCTACTTCTCCCTCCAAAATGAGTCAGTTTGGCAAGCAAAGAAGCCCATCTAGTAACAGGCAGGAGAGGAGGATGGGGTGAGATCACTTCTGCAGTGCTTCCCACCCTGTGTTGGAAGACCATAAGCCTTTGTGTTTGGCAGCTTGCAGGCATCATGCCAGGATTCTGTCCATTTTAACTGAAAGTTAATGAATAACCAGACCCAGATGCTTTCCAGCCTAGGTATCTAGATCTTGAATTAATTCCATGTGAAAATGCTCATCCTCTAACTTGCCCCTAAGATCACATTATAGGATGGCTAGCTTAACTGTCTGGGTAAATTCCTGGAAAACCTTATGGAAGATATAATCAGAGTCAACTGATTATCAATAAATAAACAATTATATAATAAGTATTAAATATACATATATAGAAGGTCAAGTGCCTAGACTTGTGCATATGCTCACTATGATTAAACACATGAACAGGATGATCTACTAGATGTTTACCTGGATTCCCAAAGGGTCTTTGACAAAGTCCTTAACTGAAGTCTCATGAGCAAATTTGGAAGATATGTAATAAGAACAGAGTTCCTCTTATTGATCAGTAACTGCCTAAGAACACAGCAAAGAGTAGGAATGAAAAAATTCTCAGTTGAGGGATGTAAACATTGGGGTCCCATGTGGATCTGCACTGCAATCAATGCTTTCCAATATATTCATAAATAATCCAGAACTAGGATTGGGCAGTGATGTAGCCAAGTTTGCCTCTGACACCAAATTATTTAGGGTAGTTAAAAATAACATGGATTGTGAGGAGCTCCAAAACGATTTCTTCACACTGGAGCAAAGGGCAGCAGGATGGTAAATGCAGTTCAATATAAACAAGTGCAAAGTGATGCACTTTAAGCAACAGAATCTCAGCTTCTAATGTAAGATAGCAGCGAATGACCAAGAAAGAAATCTTTGATAGAACATTCAGTGAAAAGTTCAAGCCAGTGTACTGCTTCTGTGAAACAGGCAAACTCTGTGTAAGGCATAATTAGGAAAGAAACAGAAAATAAAACTGCCTATTTCATACTACCCATATACAAATCATTGGAATACTGTTCACAATTCTTGTCACTGCAAAAAGGGCTATTTTTGAGTTGGAAAAAGTGCAGCGAAGGGCAACTCAGATGGTCTAGGGACTGGAACAGCATTCCTATAAGAGGAAAGGTCTGGAACTATTTAATTTCAAGGAGAAGTGACTGTGAGTGGTATACAAGATGATGCATGGTGTTCAGAAATTGGACATGGTGACTTTTATTTTCTTTTTCATACTACTAGAACCAGAATTAATCCCATAAACCTGACTGATGGCAAAGTCAGAAATGATCATCATTATCCATTTCTATACTGCCCATAGCTGAAGCTCTCTGGGTGACTCACAACATTTAAGTCACCCATACATATTTCCAGCAGGTTCTATCCTGCTTAGCTTCCAAGTTTAGGTGGGATCAGGCACTTCAGGCCACGTGGAAGCTTTGCTCCTTCACATAGCATAAAGTAGAATTCACTTCCACAAGTTGTAGTGATAGGAACCAATTTGGATGAATTTGAGAAAGGCTTGGACAAATACATAGGGCAGCAGACATTCAGTGCCCGCTAGTCCTGATGGCTATACGGTATTTCTAATATAAGAGACTGCATGGCTATGTACATGAGTTGCTCAGGGAAACAGATGAAGATACTGATGCATTCATGCCCTAGTTGAAGATTTCTCACAAAGACCTGGTTGACCACTGTGGGGACAGAATGCTGGAGCAGAAGGACCTTGTTCTGATCCAGCATAGCTCCTATATTCTTGGCATAACCAGAATTCAGGGAGAAAATGGATGCAACAGCTTATATTCATGAAATTTATACTCAATTGCATGAAACCTTCAGTTACATCAACTCCTTGGATTGGGTCCAGATTCAAGTTGCATGACTTGTGTTGGTGAAAGTGGAATTCCCACTCCTTCTTTTCACAGTAACCCCTCCATGTAGAAACTGTGTTAGATTCAGTGAACTGTGGGGAGATCAGAAGAATCCACCCAAATTAAGTAAAGGACTTTTAGTGAGTAGACCTCCTGCTGTCATGGGACATCCTCTCCTTCCATGGAAGGCAGACCCTGGATCCAACTGTATGTGTTTATTCCCCCCAAGAAACAAATCTGAAAAGTAAGCCTGAGAAGATTTTGCATTTTGGTGCTTCAGTGAACATGGAAAACCTTTAACAAAACATGTCAATCTAAAAGTTGTTATTGTTGAAGATGATGTTAATGGAACTATAGTATACAGAATGTGCTGGAGTTCTCTGTGGGATTATAGCATTATGAGATATGAGCATTATAAAAAATAGAGGATTATGCAAAACTGAGAGCCATGAAACCTCATTTTGCTTCCACATACAATACACTAATTACTTTATTTATCACATTTTACATTAAGAAACCATTGGTAAAACTGTCCCACCTTTCATGTATTTTTATTTTATTTTTTTCCTTTTGTTTGATGGTCCCTAAAATGATTTTCTGATTTGAACATTTTCCCCCTAGAAAACCATCACCTGCTTCTTTTTATAGTATGCATAAAAATGAAATGGATGTTGTAGAAAAATAAATAAATTCACAATGCACTATAAAAACTCACCATTCTTCCTGAGAGGATGATATTGCAGCTCTCTTGGCTCCTCCCTTCATGAGGGCTTCTCATCAGGTTTGCAAATCAAATAATCAGATTTATATCTGCAAAAAGTTAAATCACCAAATATTTATCTAAGGACTGCTTCCCATATTATAGTATTCAGTCATGGAGATACTGCAAAAAGACATTTTTATGCCTAAATTGCTAAAGCGTTTATATTTACTTCAAGAAGTCTGTTTATGCTACAGGGGTACTACTGAATTCTAGGTAGAATCTCTGTTGAAAAACACTTTAAAAGAAATTTCATGCAAGATCATCCCTATGATTCTCTTTTAATGTATTTTTTCATATAAGTTTATTCATTTTGGATGTGGAAACTGATATGCTGAGCTACTGATCAGTGTCTGTGCAATCTTTCTGAAATAGGACAGCAGGTACCATTCCTCACCCCTTGCCTTCCCTATTATGTCTCCCACTACCCCATTGCCACTGAAGAATAAAACTTGTTTTCTGATGACCAAATAACAAGCGTCATTTCCTTAGTGTTCTATCTAATACTAAGGAGAGACGCAAGAGCATTGAAAACATAAAATAAACCTCTGTCGAGAAATTCAGAATTGTAAAAATAAGCCTGCAAGTAAATGTTTTAACACCAGATGTCTTACGGGGTGATGTGAGTCAAAATAACAATGTACAAAAAGTAACCTAAAGTTTTTGCTGATTATATTTTCCCTTTTTTGATGGATGTGTCCTACTTTTATTGAGTAATGTTTCCTACTATGACGTTTTCTGTTCCTAATCATTACAAAAAGCTAAACCCATCAATTGGCTGTACATGATAACTGGCACAGCTGGTCCGAACTGGAAACAGGATCTCTCTGTATTGGGAGTGTGCACCTGTGATAAACAGTTAAACAACAACAACAGCTTTGCTGGTGTTGCCTGTCTTTTTCAAGGTCAGACAATGAACTAGGAAGACTTTTCTTTGATCCTTAACACCATCATGCATGACCCTCTCTCCTAATCATCATGTGAACAATTTACTGTCCCTCCCACCCTGCTGTTTGGTATATTGCACTCTACCTCTGGAGAAAGCCAGACCTATTAATGATGATGTTTTCCTGTCTTTAAGGACTGCCCTGTTTATTTGGATGAGGAAGCAGGTCTTCCTATACTTCGTTTGTATTCACAGAACCTTTCTATTCATTGGAAAGGAAAGAGCAGATCACAAATACAGGTGATCCATGTGCATGTTAGACCATGCATTGGGCCCTGATGTAGTGCAAATACCTGCAATAACAATCTCTTGGAAAAAGTGGGATATAAATATGCTCACCCACAAATACAGAAGAATATTTTTAAAAGAATATGCACTGAAAATTCTACCATAGAGTTTGTTAGCAATCAGATGGAAGACAAGTGTGTTTATTAGATACATGTAGACTACTCTACATTCAAAACCATTGCCGTATCATTTTTATATACAAAACCATTCATAAGCAAATATTATGAAGCTTATGAAAACATTAAATGTATTATTTTTTCTGATTGCCAATGATATAAAACTAAACAAACCAATAAAGAATTCTCTTGCCTCCCTATGGTAAATCTCGGGAGGAGATGCTGCACTAGGTTCTTGCTTGGGTTAACTCAGTGCATTATCTTTTACCTAGAGCATACTTGTTTAAAACTGCACGCGGGTTTTTAAACACAATGAGGCATCCAAATTCCTAAAAGTCTAGCTGTCAAGGCCAAGATTACCTTTATGGTAATGGCATACTGTAAAATAGGTGATTTCTGTCTACTGTATATTTCATGCTCCCTAGTCAGGGCAGATTAACAAGAATTAAATTTCACACTAATCCACCTGAGGTCTGAAGTGTTCCATTAAACCTCACTGAATTACAGATTGCAAAAGTGGTTAAAGTGTTTTAATAGGTGCTATAATGGATTTAAAGTGCCCAAGCCAACATGCAAACCTGAAGAAAAAAATTACATTTAAATATGAAATTAAAAATGCAATTAAATAATTTCTACAGAAAAACAAATCTTTTTCTATCAATCAAGCATCTAATGTGTTTCAAAATCAAAACAAAACAAAAACTTAGCTGTCTGATCCTTCAAGACATCTTTTAACCTAATCGTACAAATTGTTGTTGTTGGTGGTGGTGGTGGTATTAGTCACGAAGTCGTGTCCGACCCATCGCAACCCCATGGACAACATTTCTCTAGGCCTTCCTATCCTCCACCATCCCCCGGAGCTCATACCAACTGCTTCAGTGACTCCATCTAGCCACCTCATTCTCTGCCATCCCCTCCTTCTTTTGCTATCTATTGTTCCCAGCATTAGACTCTTCTCCAGGGAGTCCTTCCTTCTCATTAGGTGGCCGAAGTATTTGAGTTTCATCTTCATTATCTGGCCTTCTAAAGATCAGCCAGGGTTGATCTCTAGGACTGACTGATTTGATTGCCTTGCAGTCCATGGGACTCGCAGGAGTCTCCTCCAGCACCACAATTCAAAGGCCTCAATGCTTTGGCGCTCAGCCTTCCTTATGGTCCAACTTTCACAGCCATACATTTCAACTAGGAAAACCATAGCCTTGACTATGCACACTTTTGTTGGCAGGGTGATGTCTCTGCTTTTTAATATGCTGTGTAGATTTGCCATAGCTTTCCTCCCCAGGAGCAAGCGACTTTTAATTACTTGTCTGCAGTCCCTGTCTGCGGTGATCTTGGAGCCCAGGAAAATAAAATCTGTCACTACCTCCATTTCTTCCTCATCTATTTGCCAGGAAGTGATAGGACCAGATGCCATGATCTTAATTTTCTTAAAGTTGAGTTTAATCATACAAATTAGATCTAAATAATAAGCAATAGTAATAATGTTGACTGAGGAATATATATGATACTTACCTAATTGGAATTATGTGAGTATCTTATTAGAAATAAGAAAGAAAGAAATCAGGCACCCGTGTATAACTTTGGGGTTCCATCTGAGACTTATTCTGGACATCTTGGACTTCGTACAACAAGGAGGGAAAGCAGCAAGTAGGTAGCCATTGACTATTGCTTTGATCAGTTCAAAATATGTGCCCCAGTTTACATATAATGCTAAACCAGGAGTTAGCATTACATGTATTCACACCTGTGAATCTGAGTATTCTCTGCAGGTGAGAAGATACATAAACTAATATTTATTTTAACATTCTTCAATTCGTAGGTCATCATTAAATGAAAACCTAGTATGAAGAACTTAAAGTTAAATCTGGAATATTAAACAAATCACGTAAACTATCCAGCTTTGTAGTTTGCTTGCTTAGTGATTGATTAGTGTCTTAGTTTAAACTAGGTTCCTGGTTTATACATAAAAACATTTTTTCTTTCTTTCTTTCTTTTTAATGCCTTGCAGGAGTGCTCAGGTCTAAGGCTTTGCTTGGCCTTTCAGAGGTGCATACACTTAAACATTGTTAGAACACTGTTTAGCATTACATGTGAACTGGTTTAATTAGTGGTGTGGTGGGGAGTGAGGAATGATGGTTCTGGATCCTGCCAAGCTTCTCCTAAATGGTTACTCAGATTTACAAATGAAGGTGTCCATTTTACAAATGAAAGC
Source organism: Varanus komodoensis (assembly GCF_004798865.1). Taxonomy (NCBI): domain Eukaryota; kingdom Metazoa; phylum Chordata; class Lepidosauria; order Squamata; family Varanidae; genus Varanus; species Varanus komodoensis. Next base: position 2,820,715 of record NW_025335589.1, read on the forward strand.
AACTATGAAAGAACAAAATGGCCTATTCATTATTGTAAAGTTGATTTTACTGTATTTGCTTTTATCATGAATGTTGTCCTGAAAGCTCCATCATTAGGATGACTCATAAATTAAATGAATGAATTAAAAATGATAACAGTTTTGTGTAATGCTTTGAAAACATTCTCCTGACTGAATTGTCACAATTATTGTCTTGGCTGCCTTGTTAATATATCTACAGTGAGTAACATTTTTATGGAAAAACTTCATTTTTCAATTCAGACAAAATGCTGACAACAGTGCACAACTGACAATGCAAACCATTCTCTGAAAATATATTATTTGGAAGCAGTTGAAGGATTTGCAAATTGGGTTTATAAGGAATCATACTCGTAATTCAGTATAGAAATGCAGATTATTCAGAAAGATTTGATGTGGGCCAGATTTAATGAGCTGAATCATAGTTCTGCCAAATACAATATATCCTGTCCAGAATGGTCAGAGTGATTTGCCAAGGGTACAAAACATCTGGCATTAACTCTCTAGCAAGCCACAACAACTCCAGGTCTAGTTCAGCACCAATGCATGTAAGCTACATTGGATATTACCCTAGAATATTTACTTCAAACTAAGACTCACTTTCCTATAAAAAGTAAGAGTTTCTGGTTTAGGTTGGAAAGTGCTTTCATCAATCCAAGGACAAAATAAAAATGTTACATGAATGTAGATTTATGTAGGGACACAATACGTTCAACTTTATAAGCATATAGCATCCTAGTACAGTGATAGCAGAGAGTTACATAATCCAAAGAATTCATAATTTGTCAAGATCATTTTAACCCATCTATAAGCTAATTAAGACATGTCATATGGATTGTGGAATCACCTTGATTCTACTATAAGCTGCAGGAGATGTAAGTGAACCTCTTGATGAACTGTAACTCAGCAGTTTCATGTTGTAGTCTCTCTTTGATATTTCTTGTCTCAAACAAGTCTCAGCAGTAAGAACAGTTGCAAAGTACCTGTGAGGCCAAAATGCTTCCCACTGTTCTGTTATTGTTTTGTATTTTAAATATCACTTTTACCAGTATCAGTTTGGAGCTCATGAATTGTTTCACATGGAAAATAACTTGCTTGTCCTATGTGGAATGCAAGAGGGTGTTGATGTCATAATATCAGAAGATAAGCAGATCATCCTTTTTGTTTTGGTTCAGTAATACTGCTTCAAGAGCAGATAAGGGACAGAGTTGTGTGGGTTTGTTATTATTATTTCATTGCTTTTCTATCTTGCCCTTTTTCCTCTTGTGAGAAACCCTCAGTGGCTTACTTAAGGCTGCGTTATCCTGTGAGGTAGTTGATCTGAGTGTCTCAGACTGTCCTAAAGTCACCCAGTAAAATTCATGGCTAAGTGGAAACCAGAACTCAGATTTACCAGGGTTCTAACATCACACCAAACTGCCTCTCTTGTTGCCAAAGCCAGCATCTATGTATGTGTGCTGTTATGTGGCCTGTTCCAGTGACTTTTAAAATAGGAAATGTTATTATTGAACATATTTTAGTGGATCAACAAGTTTCTAAATAAATTCTAGAAACACAGCACTTTAGATAGTGAAGAAGAATGTAAGAGTTACTTTAAACTTTTTATATGATGAAATTTAATCAGGGAAACACTGTGACTCTCTGATAATCCATAGAGGCACCAACAACACCAACAGAAGTTGGCACATTTTTATTGGAAGAACACTTCAGGGTAATCCCAGTCATCACATTTCTTTCCTAAGACATTTCTCATTTGTTCACCACATAGTAGATGTTTAGATTGTCAAACCAAAGAGAACAACCACAATGCTGTAAACATTGCAACCTGTTATTGTGCACTTGAAAAATAACTTTTCGACATTTTGCTACATTTCCAGATTGTCGTTCACTTACATTATGTTAGATTGCAGCATGTGAAGCACTGAAATCTCATGGCAGAACTAAACAAGATGTTCAGGAATGTGGTACAAAATGCCGTTGATGTGCCGGAGGTGGGGGAAGGAAAGCATATGTTCAAATGACTGTGCAATTTACATCCAGTTACCATACAGTAAAACTCTATTCAGATTGGATGAAATACCAGGATTAACCGCCAAGATAGTGGTATCAGCCATATCCCTGCCTTCCAAAGTAATCAATGAACTTCAGCAGGAAGTGTACATACAAGGCAATCTGTTAGCTATAGCACATAAGCATGTTGCTTCCTTTACTTACTCCTAAGTTGAAGTTACTAGTACTCAAGACCAGCCAAGTTATTTCGGGTCCCAGAATAATCTGCAAGTGTTTCTCCCTCTTTGTGGAAGTAACAATTCAATAACAGCCATTTTGCTTGTCTGTTTTTGCATTTCTATGCTGCCAAGCAATCCAAAAAGACTCTCTAGGGAGTGTACAACAAGCAGAAAACAAAACATTAAAAATTGTTATTAAAATATAAATAACCATTAATAGTAATAATAATTTAACAAGGATCATTCTAAACATATCAAGGTGAGAAAGACAACCATACTAATTGACTAAAATTCCAATAAAATTAATACACATCTAAAATAAATTATTTAAACCTATTATTAAAATAATTAACATTTTCTGCCTTTTCATAACTTCATAAATTAGTGTTTCAGGTGGCTACCTTCTTTGCATAAAGGCATGGCCAGCCCTGTTAAAAGTAGTCATTTCAGCAAAGTCAGTTAAGCTAGTAATTATGTACATGCCAAACCAGGTACTCATAAAAATATATATTTCTATACTTGGTTTATTTGCTGGTGCAGGGAATAATGCTAGGACTGTGGTGAACATTTGTTGGCTTTTAGATTCAAATGGTTGGATTCATTTGGAAAGGTAGAGGTATTCTTTGACTCACCTTGTTCACTTGGAACCTATTTGAAACTCCTGTTTATGGTTTAGTGCAATCTCCCTTGCCCACCTTAAATCCCAGGAACCATTGCCTCACTCTTCATTAACTTCACTTGCCATTACTGGCATAATCGGTCTTACATAGAAACACAGAAACATAGAAAGTGCGAGTCAGAAGGGGTCTCCCGGGCCATCCAGTCTGACCCCAGCTCCAGCCAGCTCTGCTCATCAACAGAAGATTGTTTAGAGCACAGAACTGACACCAAAGCAGTTGCAGGGTGGAACAGGGAAATACTCCTGAGCATGTCTCACAAGAGGTAGCAATATTGTCATGCTGTGAACCCTTGAAGGCAAATGGTTTGTTTGAACTGGTCTGCTTTAGACCGTGCATGTCAAGAAAGTTTGTCAATTTTGTCAATACACAGCCCTAAATAGATTAATCTTTTTTTTTAAAGAGACAACAATCAAAATTGTAGACATATTTATCTAGAAGAATTACAAACTATCACTACTATGTATGTGAGTTTAGAAACAAAGATAGCTGCAAAATTTGTTCCTTCGTAGTAAATAATGAGATGAATAAATCTAACATTTCTACCTGCAAACACAAAAACTCAGCTTGGTAACATTTCTTAGCCCTGAAGTCCACTATCTAAAAGCAAAAGGGTTTTTTGGAATTGGGTTTCTGGGGGAGAGTATATGAACCCGTAAAAATACTAACCTACTGAGGAGAATAGTCCCTCTAGCCATTGTATTGCCCAAAAACAATGTGCTTAATTCTATCTAATTCTTCACTAGGGAAACAATCCTGCAGCTAGATATCACTGGAGGTATGTAACACAAATGAATGTCTCTCCTCAGTTTGAGCCTATAAGCTCCCAGCAATTTTATGATTTATTTCTATTTATATGTATAAATGAAATAGCTCAGAAAATTCCAGTACATGTTAAAAATGTTAAACTATCCGTTACTGCTACAAGAGCTATAAATATATTCTTTGTTAGATACTATTCAGAGATCCTACTTACCTGTGTAAAGAAATGTACTTAGCAAGCATCCATGTATTTTTTACTGTACTGCATCTAACACAAACACTCACTTGACCCTTCACAACAGGTAGCTTCAAAATAACATAAAATTCAATGTACCGAGAAGCTAAACAAGTAGAGTGGTGAAAACAAATGACCTGTTAAATACAGAGGCATTCACTGCTCTGGGCCAGAAGGATCATTGGCCAGATACATGTATGGATGCTCACTTCTTGTTGCTCACTGTACCTGAGTTGTTGTCAAAGAAATTTCCAGCATTGTCAGTTTTCATGCAGTAACAGTAGGGCATCTGTTGTCCTCAGGTGCATCAGTCTATCAGTGTGCCACAGGACAGAATATGTTATGACACTGTGCAGGATTATACTTCTTTCAAAAGGGTAATGGGACTTGTTAAGCTTCTCAGATTATTTTATTTTTATACATTGTATGACATATAATGTATTTTAGTACATTATATATTACCTTAATCAATAAGCATCTAATGCAAGGACTAAGTCCTTGGGGAAGTACGCTGGCTTGTAAGAATTGATTTAAAATAAATGGTTCACAAGTTCTCTTAATTTTTCTGGGAGGTTCTAACAATGTTCTCAGTATCTTACAAAAAGATATTCCTACTATAATAGTATGGAATATCCAAATTTATTTATTTATTCATGTATTTTATTTCTGTACCACCCATAGCCAAAGATTTATAACAAAGTATAAAAACAATAAAATGTAATAGATCAAAACATTAACAAGAATTAAAATATCTAGTATCTAAGCAATGACCCCTCTTGTGATCTTGCATATCTGTTACAGGATAGCTATTAAATACTGTGATTACACAGACAGACAGACAGAAGTTTGTGTGTGTAATTAATAACTGAGAATCTCACTGGAAATGCCATGGTTCTTTTGAACTTTTCCATACCTTCCCCACATAGGTTGAACTGTGATTCCCATCATTCCCAACCAGCATGGCTGATGACAGTTCAAATCTGGATGGTTCCACTTTATTGAAGTATGTTTAATAAAGTCCAGCCCTGTATTTTGTATATAAATAAATATTTTCTTCCTCTCCAGCATTGCCAGTAAAGAATAGCTTTTGTGACAGTTACAAAATGTCCAAAAGCTAAAACAAAAATCCCAGCCTCATGGCAGAAACACATTTGACTTCTATTAGTGAAATACAGATAGTGAAATGTATTTACCATTAAGGAATGAAATGAGTTAGATGCAATGAAAGTGAGTGAAATGCAATGAAAGAACATTTAGGCTGGTTAAAACAAAAAGGGCTTGTGAGGAGCTCCAAAATGATCTCTCTTAACTGGAAGAATTTCATCAAAATTGTAAAAGTGGTTCAATTTAACAAGTCTAAAGTGATGCACACTGGGGCAAAAACTCCCATTATATTTCAAGTGCAAGTTGAAGTGATCTGAACTAGTGCTGACAAAGAAAGAGATCTTGGGGCTGTGGCGCACAAATGCATGAAAATGTCAACCTGGTACATGGCTAGTATGAAAAAAGGAACATTGGATGTTAAGGGATAGGAACTGAAGATAAAACTGCCAGACTTAAACTAGAATTCGCTTCCCTAACTTGTAATGACAGCCACTAATTCCAATGGCTTTCAAATGAGATTGGATAACTTCAAGGGGGAGAAGCCTATCCATGGCTACTGGTCCTGATGGTGCCAGTATCAGAGGGAGTATGTCCATGAGCACTAGCTGTGTGTGTGGCAGGGGGGTGGGTACTGTTGGACACATGCTCTGCAAATGTGTTTCCCATTGATAGCTGGTTGACTCCTAGGTGAACCAAGTGTAGACTAGGTGAACACTTGGTCTGATTCATATGATTCTTAAGTTCCTGTGATATGTACTATCATGTGCAGCATTTAGCTGGAGGGAGGTGCAGTAATGAAGAATTACTGTGATATGCAGTGGACATTTCACAGTTACGTGGTAAGACAGTGTAGGCAGGAAGGTTCTGGGATTACTGCAGCCTTCCAGCAGGGGAATGAAACATTTAAGATGCTCCTTCCAGATAACAGCATGAAGCCAGTTGGGAAGCGGCAGGCCTCATTTTCCTCCATACCCTTCTAATTCAGCACATCAGATGTACTCTCTCAGTACTTCCAATCTGTACAGAATATAACAACAGCTGGCTTTTCATTGTAATTGTAGTGCATTCTTTTAACTGTAGTCCTTGCTCCATTTCTGAAAACTTGAGTTGGGGTTATCTGCTTGCCTCCCAAACAAGTTCACAAGATGGTAAGAGTTACTACACATGTTGTTCTTGCACAGTAATACATATATGCCACCCTTGTGTCAAAATGTCTTTCTTTTTCTTTCGGCATTTCAGAATTAGTTTGTCCTTTCATATTTGTTAGCCCTTCCTTACAAGCCATGAAAAGCACACCCCTATTTCTCCATGCATGCCTGTAGATATTTCCATGTGAATACTGCTTGAAGTTATTCCATATTGTTTCTATTATAATATAGTTAACAATTCATGTGGAGTGCCTCATTAATGTACAGAAAGGGGATTTTCCCCCTCCCTACATGCCTTTCTTTTTAGCATTGGTACTTAAATGAGTCATAGTAATTGTGCTAGACTTACATGCATAGCTTTCCACTTGAATATATAACTTTCAAGACTGGTCATACCATATAAACATTCTCCAATTTTCATAAGACATTTGAAAATGGGGAATATTTACAACTTACCCATAGGTTATATGTCTAAATTATTGCTTAGCTGATGACCCAGTGCCAGAAGGAGCCTATGAATAGAAACTGCATTTGGGTGGGGCAATACCCTCTATTTCTCTGGAATGTGACTCAACAGGAATTAAGAAACCAAAGGAGGAAGCTTTTATAGTAGATGAAAAGTTCAGGCTGAACCTATTAAACCTGAAGGCTACACAAATCTGCAATGTATTTGTCTGAAGCGTTACATATCATACTGGAAAAAATAGAGGTAAGGTGTTTACAGGGCACCTGAACAAATTTATGTTGAAATGTATCAAGCCAATATTATATTTTGCTTTAGATTAACTATACCACCTTTGTTTCTTCTGAACAGGGATCTGAACATGGGTCTGCTTCTGATCTGGCATTTTGGATATGCTATAAGTTCAAATATAATATTTTAAGTGTGGCACAGAGACAATAACTCATAAAGAAATACTCACCATATGATGATCCAAACTTGGACAGCATTTATGTTTTGCAAATGCTCCATGCCCAAGTTTAATAAACATGCCTTTTCCTATTCTTCAGTTGTACATTCTTTACTCTTTATCTGAATGTACATGCACATATTTTATAGTTTCACTTTCCTCATTATTTATTGTTTCTGTATTTATTTGTGATGTGTCCTATAGACTTCACCCCTAAATACATCATTTTAAAAGACAATTCTGTCATAATGACTATTTCATTATGTGTAATTCATCAAAGTTTATAGTTATATTAAACTATGAGAAAAGGTTTACTGGTTTTTTATCTTCATTATTGGCATAATAAGCTCTCACTTTTCTAGCATATGAAACAAAATATGAGATGAACAATGAGTATATCTGCTAAAATGTAATTCTTATTTGCTGTTTTTCTAATATTACTTTCCCAAACTACAAACAACATCAGTCACTGAAGACTAACTGCTGTGCTGTGATGCTTGCCTTACAGTCATGTTTTTCTTCTCTTGCAAGAGATATTATTCATAATGGAAATTGTAAATCTTAACTACTGGTTTCAGAAAATATGTCAAAAAACAAGTTCATGTTTTATGCCATGAACAAAAATAAAAGCAAGTGCAACGTACCTTATAGGAAAGAGGAAAAGGATGCAGCACCCAGCAATGAGTAATCGGCAGCTCAGGAACCACTGTATGAATTTTGAACTAATCAAAATGTGGTACTTCAGGTGTACAAGAAAGTGATTTGATGAGAGGCAGCTAGTGGACTTGTGTGCTCGAGGCACTGTAGAACACTTGTCCACTAACCTCCTAGGCATTATGTCTCATCCATGTCATTGTTTGCTCCTGCATCTGGATGATTTCTGTGTGGGAAAAACTGATACAACTTTGTAAAATTCAGAAAACAAAGTTTTAGTTTTCTACAAGTAGATATGTTAGAATGCCAGCATGTACATTTTTTCCTCATAAGATTGTTGTTGTTTGTCACAGAGCAAAAAAACGTTCATTTTTAAACATATCCTCTTCAGGTATCACATGTACAATGGTTATTGGAAAATGAAATAGCTCTTTCATATTTTCTCAACATTCTGTCTGGGAAATCATTTCATAATAAATGTAGGTAAGTATGGTTCTGTTTCAAACAATGTTCAAAGCATCATTCACACATATACAGGCTGATCGAGAACTTCCACCAGTTTGGTCATAAATGTTCAAATGTCTTCTGCCAGTAGAACTATACAGAGCAGTCTTTAGCCTGCTACCCTCCAGATATTTTGGACTTCAATTCCCACCAGCCCCATTGGATGGTCAGGAAAGTTGGAAGTCAAGAGTCCAATTCACAGTACAGAATTAGTGGGAATAAGGCATGGGAATTCTTAAAAGAATGGAAACCCAAAAGAGTGGAAGGGACAAGGACTTTCTCCTTGTTTCAGGTATTAGTAGCTGCTAGACTAGAAAAGGAGGATTTACAATGACACTGCTAAAAGAACAACTTGGAGTCCTTTCTTTTGTTCTTTTGGTATTGATGCATTATTCTAGCTCCTAAATGCGAGCTGAATTTGCTTGAAAAAATTAATATTTCAGTTTCCAATGGAAATGGACCTGACCCCAAACTCTAGCTTTACTGTAAAGATCTGAACAGAATTATCCACTCACTTTTGCACTTGTCATATGCTCCAACACATCTTTTGTCTCACAAATGTATCAAAGTAGGTTTACAAATTTGAGAGAAAATAGAACTAGAAATGAAAATATGCATTTAAAATGCATGTATATATTTAAAGGATATTTCTGTACAGATTTTTTAAAGTCACAAATTCTTGCATAAACTGGACCAGATAAACTTACGTCTAGTACTGGGCACCAAAATTTAAGAAAGATGCATAAAAATTTGAAAGGGTTCAGAGAGGGTCACAAAGATGATCCAGGGTTTGAAAAAATTGCCTTGTGAGGAAATCCTGAGAGAATAGCTTATGTTAAGTCTTGGGAAGAGACGACTACGAGGGGATATGATAGCACTCTAGAATTTCCTAAAATGGTTGGCACAAAGAAGAAGAACAAGATCTCTTCTCACTCATACCAAAGTGTAGGACATGGAATACTCAGCTCAAGTTGGGACAAACCAGACTCAGGCTAGATATTAGGAAAAGTTTCCTAGCTGTCAGAGCAATACGACAATGGAACCAGTTGACCTGAGTTTGTGGGCTCTGTCACACTAGAGATGTTCAAAAAACAAAAAAACTGGAAGGTCATCTGAGTGGAATAGTGTGAACTGGTGTTTTGTAACATGGCGGGGCTGGATTCAATGGACTTCTTGCACCCTTCCATCTCTACTATTCTATCATAATGCGGATTAAAAGTAGAGGAATCCATTCCTATGCTATACCTTCCATTAGTTCCCACACCACTGCTGACACCTGGGAAAGAAATTCCCTCCTTGATCCTCAGAAAGTGGTGACAGTGTCACTATAGATGCTGCTATGTGAGTTCCCCACAATTTTCAGGCCTTTCCACCTATCATAACAACACTCTAATTTTGTTGTTATATGTGCATTTCTCTCCTATCTTTTATAAGAAATTGTTCAGCAGTCCTTCATAGCCCTGTTTGTATACCTGTAATCTCCTTGTCTGAAATTAGTATCATCTGGAAAATCTAAGATAACTCAATGGCAGAAATAATTATATTCCAGTTTCTGTCGTCATTTAATATCAACTTCTTCTGCTGAAGAAATACTTTTCAAATAACAAAGAGTGATTTACACAGTGTTGTAAATCAAAACTTTCACTGGATGGGGAAAAATTGCTAAGCTACTGTTAATGTCAAGATTTCCTTATTTCCATTTATATTAAACAACAAAATAAAAGATCAAATTAAATTTCATGCTACATTGCAAGAAATGGCTTTAAATATTTGTACACATATTTACATAGATGTGTCTGATTAACAAAATACATCAGGTGCTTACAAATAATGGGTGATTTACAACAAGGATCCCTGCTGTGTTTGGGGATTGTAATTCACCGTATAAAAGCTGCCAGATTCCAGTTCCTAACAAGCAGTTCTAAAAGCTAGCAAGAGATGGGCTCCACTGCTTTATTTGCTTGTATGACCTTTCAAGACTAGTTTCCAGCCTTGTGCATACTCAAGAAATAGGTGTGGATTGTTGCTAATGCCACTTTCCACCAGCTTAACAATTTTGATCAGGATGACTGGGCTGAGAGATTATTTGATCAGTGATTATGATGCAGGTAAAGAACACTGGGGGAGAACTGCATGCTAATCTTAAAAAGATCTCTGGAGGTACCCTGATCAAATTTGCTGATTCCTCATAGGCTTTATAATGCCCACATGTAGTTTACTAGATATCAGTATCCATGCCTCCATCCTACCAAAAGGTTCCTATGCTTGTTTCCATCACCACCATAGACAAACACCTCATTTCTCCTTCAGTATTTTTTCTTCCATATCCAACTTTATATATTTAACTTTAATGGTCCATTATGGAAGATGTTCATGAACTCTCTTCACCTCCCCTCCCTCTCTCTCAAATAACCCATACACTAAATGACATTAAACTTCAGGCTATTAAGGCTGATTTGCCACAGTACACTATGACTTTTGGTTAAATATCCAAAGAAGTGTCAGTCAGGTACATGTACATGAGTTCATACTAATGTAGATGAGAGCACATGATAATAAGAGGTGAATCTCGGATTGTTTTGCATAGAAATGTGGAAAGATCACATTCCCCTGTGAATATTATCATGCTCAAGAATTCCAGTGGCACATTCAGCCACAATGGCTATCACACATCCACTCCACTATTGGCGAAATATACTTTTGACATGAAACAAAACCTACCGTATCACACTCTACCCTGATTTTACAGCATTCTCAATCATGTGGAGATCTCAAGCATAAATGTGACAGGAAATAATTATACACTATCTTGAGATAATTATAAAACCACCTGGATAAAGATTCTGAAGGACTTAGAGATATGGTCTAAATTATCACTTCCATGGCTTGAAAGAATCTCCATCATAAAAATGAATGTATTACCAAAACTTAACTTCCTGTTTCAGAAGTTACAAATTATAATACAGGGAAATACTTTACAAGATTGGCAAAGGCAATTGGATGTTTATATTTAGAATGGGAAAAAACTGCATGGATTAGAATTAAAGTACTACAAGATGAAAAAAAGGAAAAGAAAAGAAAAAAAAGAGGCTGTATTGCAGTACCAAACATCAAATTATAGTATTAGGTAGAGGGCCTAGTATGGATTACAGACTAGATTTTTTATTTCAAGATGAAATAAAGATTAAGAATTATAATGGAAAACACTGAAAATGCAAAGACATAGATGGGACGTTTTACCATATCTGGTTGCCATGTGATAGAATTTTTTTTTAATTCTCGAAAGATACATGCTGAGATGCAGAAAATACTCACAAATGACTTTACAATGAATGCCAAGAACATGTTACTGAGTATTGTCCCACATATGGGGGTTGCACTCCCTCTTAGGGACAAGGTTCGCAGCTTGGGAGTGCTCCTCCACCCGGATCTTTCACTGGAAGCTCAGGTAACAGCAGCGGCGAGGAGCGCTTTCCTCCAGCTTCGGCTGATTCATCAGCTGCGCCCCTACCTGGAGTACGACTGCCTTGCAACAGTGACACATGCGCTGGTGACTTCCCGGCTTGACTTCTGTAACGCGCTCTACGTGGGGCTACCCTTGAAGACGGTCCAGATACTTCAATTGGTTCAAAATAGAGCTGCCAGGCTGCTGATGGGGACTGGACGTTATGTTCACATGACTCCAGTTCTCCGTCAGCTTCACTGGCTTCCCATTGAAGTCCGGCCCCAATTCAAGGTGTTAGTGATGACCTATAAAGCCCTAAACGGCTAGGGTCCTGGTTACCTGAAGGAGCGCTTACATCCATATATGCCCAGCCGCCCTCTGAGATCGGCCGGAGAGGCCCTTCTCCGGGAACCCTCCGTGAAAGAAATTAGGAGGGTGGGTACTCGGAGGAGGGCTTTCTTAGCGGTGGCGCCTAAGTTATGGAATGTGCTCCCCAGAGAGGTCCACCTGGCGCCGTCGTTATTTGTTTTTCGGCGCCAGGCAAAGATCTTTTTATTTAAGCAGCATTTTAAATGTTAATATTATTGAATTTTATCTGGCCAGGGCAGCTTATTTTATATTGTATGTATTTTATTTTAATGTTTATATTTTTAATTATAATTATTTAACTAATTGTTGTAAGCCGCCCCGAGGCTTCGGCGAATGGGGCGGCATAAAAATGTTTTAATAAATAAATAAATAAATACTATCCCAAAGGTTATGACAGACTTATACAAATATATGATAATAGCAGCAAGAGTGATAATTGCTGTGGAAAGCTGAAGATTGCACATAGTATATTTTTATTTAGTATCTTTCCATCTGAGAAAATATTGTAGCATGGGTACTAACCAGATGTTTTGGAATGAGAAAACAAAATAAAAATAGGATAAATTAAAAGCTACTTTATAAAACAAGCAAAATAGCATTATTGTGAATGAAAAACACCCATGAAGCACCAAATGCTGTTTGAATATTTGTCTGCTTCACTAAGTTTATAAATGGGTTTATCTATCCCCATCTTCTTTTACAAGATGGAAGTGTGTCAATATACATAATGTATAGCATTTAAAGTGGTTCCAGGTTTGGGAACACAAATTGCATACACAATAGAAACAGTCTAGAATAACTATCACTGGTAAAGAAAGGCAAGGGTAGATTTGTTCCAATGTGACCCATTTCTTTGCTTTCATGATGCTTACCAAGTTCTTTAAAGCATCCATCTTGTCAGTTTCAAAGATGAAACATATTCTTCACTGTGTCTAGCTCTTTCCCTAGATAAATTAGCCTGTCATGGGCACCTTTAGCCAATGCATGATATGCCTAAACACAGATAGAAGTGTTTTGCATTGCTTGTGCTTGCTTTATCCAGGAAAAGGAAATATCCCAAATTATGTCACAGCCTTCACTGCTTATTGTCTAACCATGCTAAAGCCGTGAAATGCTGAGTAGGATTCTGTAGAACCTGTGGACATTATTTTATTATGAAATTATAAACACCCTGAACTTAAAAAAATTCAAACTGAAAAGAGAATTGGATGCATTTTTCTTTAATTAAAGAATCAGCAGCAGATAGTGCATACCACATAAACCACAGGGTAAACTGGATCAAATAATAGCAAAGCTGGGAAGAAGTAGTTTGTGTTTGCCTGATGTTAAACACTGGTGTCTTGAGTTTTTATTGTGTTTTTCTTCTTTATATTGATTTATTTCCTAGATATTGAAGGGGTAGAATCCATAAAAGCAAGCTTGTAGGCAGCTGCCATGGTTTGACAGAAAGTATGTAAAAGTAGACCAGTTCACTTTTCCCTAGGTTCATGCCATTACGTGTAACCAAGCACAGCTTTTGAAACCAGATTGAGGCTTACCGTTTCCTCGGCTATCAATGGCACATTTATGTTGAGGACAAGGACTTGCCTTGTGAAGGATTAAGATTTTGACACTGCCACAGTATTGACACCTTGAATTCCCACATTGCTGTGACTTGAGAATAATTTTGTAGGACCTGACAGGACATACTGCAATTATCTGGTTCAGTGGCACTCGCATGGTTAACAAGTAGCATCAAGGTAGGTATTTCCTTCAAGAAATGGAAGTTTGCTCAAAGGGGATGAAAGCAGATAGTAAGAAAAACAAATAAATATTTTGAGGAGCATATCACTTAACAACCCCAAGGCCAACAATAAATCATTTTTAAATACATCAAAAGGAAGAAACCAGTTGGACCACTGGATGATAATCTAATTAAAACTAAATAGAGATAAGGAGATTGTAAAAAAGATGAATGAATTCTTTTCATCTGTCATCTGAAAACTTACATATTCAGGAAGGAAGTTGAAGGAATTCAGGCATGCAGTAGTGACAAAAGGTAAAACTGAAAATAAATGAATTATTGGGCCTAGAAGACTCTATCCCAGAATTCTTAATAGCCCTAATATAAAATTGCTGATCTTCTTGCAACAATATATAGTATGTCCCTAAGATCAGTCTTTGTACAAGAAGACTGGAGAATGGCCAATTTAAGAAAATTTTAAAAAGGGGATCCCTTAGTTTAACATCTGTTCTGGGCAAATTGCTTGAAAATGTCGTTAAAGATAAAATCAGTAAGCACAAAAAGGGATAAGACCTGCTGAAAAATAATCAGCATTCAGTTATTTGAGAGTGTCAGTAAGCACAAGGACAGAGACAATCTGGTAGATGTTGTTTACATGGACTTCCAAATGGCTTTCTACAAAATATTTCCCCATAGATTTCTGAGCAAATTTAGCATTCATGGAAGGGGAAGGGGGTATGGATAATTAAACAGTTAAAGAACAGAAAGCAGATACTAGGAATAACTCTATGGCAGGTAGGGTCTCACATGGTTCTATAGTAGATCTAATGCTTTCCAACATAATAATAATATTATTTAGAATTAGGCATAAGCAGTGAAGTGGCCTGATTTGCTGAGGTGGTTAAAACCAAAAGGGAATATGAGAGACTCCAAAAGGCTCTCTGAATGGCAAAAGCAATTCAATGTAAGCAAGTGTAAACTAACTCATGTTGCCTCTTGTTGTTGGGTAATTTCTGTATGGTAATTTCAGTGCCACAGGGTGCAGCCAAGTCAACCAAGGGGAGGCCCTTTGTACCTACTCCCATTTCCTTGGACAATGAAGAGAGTTCCACATTTAAAATCCTCTGTAAATAGAACTGAACAAAAATGGAAATTTATTGCAATGTTTAGGACTAACAATAATTTTAAAAAATACAGGTGTGACACCAAATGTCCTCTAAATCTGAAAACAAAGTAATTTAACCAATGAAATCATTTCAGGAAGTCTTGAAATGAAGTTAGATATTCTAAAATAAAAAAAAAAACACATGAACGGAATTGTGTGACTTCAGTGTTTTAACAAGTGCACAGGTTGGCCACAATTTGCACACATTTAAGATATTTTGCTATGGGAGGACTAAAGGCATTTATGGGACATTGTATATGTTCAGCTGCAACAGGGAAGAATTTATACAACATCATTTTTTGCTATTGTTTTACAGTAAAAAATGCAGAGGGACATGTGTATTATATTCCTATCCATCACAGTATTCAGTCACACCTTGTTGCTCTAGCCATACTGACACATTGGGCATTCAAGATAGCTTTTCAGAATGTAGCCAGATTTAGGTCCATTGGATACAGGGCTGTGCAGCCTGCACAGCCCTGATCCTGTGTATGTTCACTCAAGTTATTCCCTTACTCCGAAATTACAGCCTAACCCATTCAGCAGTTTCCCCTGAGATTCTATTTTGCATTTACATGAGGTTAAAAGGAGTGGACAGGTATGTTTCATCCAGCTTAGTTGGACATCCCCAAGTCTGGATCCATTCCAATGTGTTTAAGATTCTGGGCTCTATGCAAACTTAACTTGGGAATGAATAGCCCTCATTAAGTTTTTCCCTCACAAACACACATGGTTATGTTTGCACTACATGATGTACAATGCCAAGATCGTGAGTTTGCAGAAAGTGGGTGTACTTAATGCAATATATTCAAGTAAGAATTTCCACTGAAAGGCTATAGATCCTAGGTAACCTATGATTACCTTTAAGTGACTTGGAAAGTAAACATGATTATTAATCCAAACCAGCAACAAAGTAATTGCCAGGAAACCGATGTTTTTCACTGACTTTTGCATTTAATTGATGCAGGAAGGAGGGGTACACATCTACCATAATGAAATACAGGGAAGTACAGCACAGTTACCTGAATAAAAGCCTTTTTAAACTCATTAAGCACACAATTACTGCAGAGCTTATTATGTGTTAAAATCTTGACATCACTAGCAGATACCTATGAACCTATTTGAGAAATTCAGACATAAATATTGGTTCAAATAGCCTTTTGTCAAAAGATACATGTACTGAGAATCTGGAGAAAATTATGTTGCATTAGTAGAACGCTGAAGTGCAATGCTGTATTTAGCTTTCTAAGAAATCTTTTTTTTTTTTTTGACACCCTATTTTTGTATTTGTTAGTGGACACATTTGGTACTTTGAGAACATCACATGTGCTTTCTCCAAATGGTTACCCAGTGAGATGGCTTGTCCACTCATACAATAGCTGCCATGGTGACTGGTCATGAAATGCCCATTTCCATAAGGAAACTGAAAGAAAAATAACTTGTCCAAGAACCTCACTACAAAGACACATTTTTGAAGCAGACAAAAGGTAGTACTGGAGGATAGTAGTTGCAGCATGTAAGGAATTTTGGAGTAGTGATCCATTGGATTTCCTCAGCTCAGCTGCCTGTACTCTAGCCTACTTTTACTCTGCCCTGCTTGTGCCAAACATCTGTATGAGTGACCAGTAGGAAGCAAGTCCCAATAAGGCCACAGTGGCAACTTGTGTACATGCCACCGGCAGGCAGACTCTGTGCTTCCTCTTGTGCAAGAGAAGTTTTGCTTCCTCACACATGATCTGCAGGCTTTGCATACTTTGTACAAAGCATTTCAGGTAAAGATGTTTTTCTTCAAGCAGGTCTTTGGCATGTAAACTGATCTGTCTCTGAAGAGAGAGAGAGAGAGAGAGAGAGAGAGAGAGAGAGAGAGAGAGAGAGACCTTTGAAGAGTTATATATATATTTCTCCTATTTTATGTGGTTTTGTTTTATGCTCTGCTTTGATTATGTTTACTTATTTATTGATTGCTAGCAGCCTTGAGCACCATCTGGGTTGGAAAGGTGGGATGAAACCTATGGAGATACCTTAGCTCTTGCAAGCCCTTTTAGCTGCAATCTCTTCTTGTATCCATTCCTTTATAAAGTGTGTGAAACTGGCAGGTGGGAGGGCTGGCAACAGTGGGGAAGTTTTCCAGGACTGGAAACTCTGGATCTTTACCAGAGAACCCCTCACAACTTCTTTCCAAAAAGGAATCAGAAACTTCCAAGCCCGCTCCAAACTATGTTGGAATATTTTCCCATTCCTATAAACTACCACATCCCAAACATTCATGTGGATGACTCAAAGGATTTACAATTTGTTAATTGTACAATTTATGGCATCAGCCTGAGCATAAGAGTCATCCTCTGGTTTGTATCTGCCTGCAAAATTCTAGCCCAGCCCCACATCTGGTGTCTCACAGATACATTGGGCTACAACTCCTAGTATTCTGGCTAGGAAAGGGACTTTCAGTCCCAGACATGTGGAAGGCACCAAGTTGTGATAACTAAACCAGACAAGGACATGAGGGAGCAAGAAAGCAAT
This sequence comes from Varanus komodoensis, assembly GCF_004798865.1. NCBI lineage: Eukaryota > Metazoa > Chordata > Lepidosauria > Squamata > Varanidae > Varanus > Varanus komodoensis. Next base: position 2,838,178 of record NW_025335589.1, read on the forward strand.
TAATGGAAGAAAGCTAAAATTTTGCTATCTAATTAGCTAATTAGATAGCTAATTTGCTATCTAATTAGTTGTACTGCACAGCAAGAAAGGTGTTTTATAAAAACGTACTTGGAAGTCCATGATAAATATTCCACTTAGTGTGTTTCAAGTTGTGCAGGCCTAGAGGAAACTGTAGTGCACTTGGATTTGGAGAAAAAAGTTTATCAGTTCTTTAATTCTCATTTATTTTCTAGTTGAAAATGAAGGGATCATTGAGGAATAGGAAATACTAACAGGAATTTGAGCATGATATCTTTCTTCACCACCTTCCCCAACCAAGACTGGTTTTTGGATGAAAGTACAGAATACCTTCCCGTTCCACAAACTGCAAGGGACCTGTAGAGACCCAGGTTACATTAATACTGATTGCACATGTGCATTTTACCACTCAGCTTATTCATGCTGTCATTACACATTTGAATGAATATGTATGGGAACCTATGAGTGAAGAGCACTACAATGTTATAACTTGATCTAAGCACAATGATCTCCCAACTCCCAAACCTTCTTGGTGCCATCTTGAAATCCCCATTCCATCATTTCCTGATGAATGTAGAATGGGAAGCTGGTCTATGGACTTTGGCTCTACCCCACTGTCACCACATCCAGTGGTCCTGGCCCCTGACATCTCCATGTTTGCACAATATCTGAAGATGTGGTGAATATCAGTGCTAGACAATGCAATCTCATATTCCAATTTGTCAGGATATGGGCTGCTGTGATGCTAGCATCTCCATATTTGCAGCATCAGTCCCAAGACTTGCTGAAGTTCTGAGTCTACTGACAAGTGCTAGCTGGGAATCCTGGGGAAAACCTATATACAAGCAAGTTCTTCTTTCTAGAACTGGACTCAGTAACACAGGTCCTCCTGCTTGGTACTGTGCCTGCATCTTGCACCATGTTCCTGCTGTGTATCCTTCATCTTGCCATGTCTCCTACCTTGCCATGTTGCTGCAGTGTCTCCACCTTACTTGACTGTTCCTGCTCCTGGTTGCTGCCTTTCCATGTTGTCCTGCTGTTGTGCCTGCCTCTTGCCTGACCTGCATCCTGCTCCTCTGTGTATCCTGCCTCACTTTGTTGTGAGGGCTTCCTGTGAGCTGTGGTTCAGCTCCTGTGTCTTGCTGGACCCTTGCTGAATCTGGTTCCTGTTGTCTCATGTATCCTGCCATGCTGTGTCTCCCACCCCTGTTGTCCTGTCCAAGGTACCGGTACCTCTGTTTGTCCCTTTGTTCTGGATCCTTAGCTTGTTCCTGACCACATCCCTTTTCTGCCCTCATACATTCTTCTGGCTTCTGACCTTGACCTGTACCATAATTAAGACTTGGCCTTTCCATTAACCCAGCTTTGGACAATGTTTTTCCTGAGGTTCTGTTGACCTGGTCCTGGTGCCTCCATTGCTCTTGTCTTGTCTTGTCTTGTCTTGTCTTGTCTTGTCTTGTCTTGTCTTGTCATGTTCCTTCCTACTCACATCCTAATCACCAGGAACCTGGAAGGAAAATGAGTTAAGAGACCTCAAGACAGATAGATGATACAGGCTATTAAGATTCTGCCCCACAGTTGCTGAAGATTTTTACCTGCCCTAGGTAGGATTAGTGAATCCTTCAGAGGAAACAGATGTTAGGCGTAACACTAGCTCTGATGCTGAACTCTAGTACGATCTGCTTAGCAGCCTTGGTTGGCATCCAATCAGTGCCTCTAGCTTAGTTTCCAATTGTCTCCAATGTGTTGCTTGCTGACTTTCATTTCAACACAGAAGAACAATATATATGTATTATGTAAATAAAACAAATGGCTCAATGGGAAACCAGAATCCACAAATTCATCACTTTGCCCACCAGTCAGAAGTCCCCATTTCCCTGTAACTTCCCAATAGACTAGATGCACAGCGTGTAGCCTTGAGGTGCTGGAGTGCACAGCTTCAGGCAAGGGACTTGGTCTCCTAACTCCTGCTAGCAGTCAACTAAGGGGCTTGCTTAGTCATTTGGCAGGATTGCTTTGCTCTTTAGTTGCTAAGATGGCTATAAAAATAAAGCATCCCTTGCCTAGGAGTTTTTCCACCAAATCACGATATTTCAAAATGTTGCTCATTTCATAGAACCTCAGTGTGAAATCACCAAGTGCCACTTTGTTATGGTGAAAAGATCCTATATGCTTAGCCAAAGTATACAACTAAATGTGATTAAAACAGCAATTGGGGAGAAATCATATATAATTTTTATTGTAACTTTCATAAGTGTTTTCAGATTGTGAGGTTATTCCTTTAAAAATCCAGGGAAAGTGACAGAAATTATTATTCTTGTCAGCATGGGCCATTCTTGTAATATTTCACTAGTGCTGAACAGTTTTTGTTGCTTCCTGTCTCCTACTTGCAGCTATTTTGTCATGGAACAATTAGCTTTGAGTTGAACACAGTGGTTGCCAACGTATGAAATTTAGTTTTCCTGCTGGGTAGAAAACTGGGAAAGATTTCCTGCTGTACTGCCAAGCCTGAGGTGATCATCAGTAATCCCGTAGGCTCCCTCTGCTCTTCTGGTGATAAATACTTTGACAGATTTGGCTGGCTGTTGATTGTTTTTCTTCTTTCTGTTTTATGTACTGGTTTCAGGGAGGGGATCTTTGATTTTTCTATTCAGAATTAATTTCTTTTGTATTCTACAGCCTTTGATGAGGCTGAAGATCCTTTTTTAGCAGTCTCTATGGCTGCAAATGCTTTGCAGCATTGTTCAACACCATGGGACTATTACCTAATATATGCGTATTTAAAAACTGGCACACATGAGTGGCATTTAGGCATAATGTATGCCCTACAGTATAACCAAAGAGGCAAACAGACACACATCTTAAACTAAGGAAAATTCCAAAGTGACAGCAATAAAAGAAATGTTTATGATAAACTATGATTTCTCTAAAACCTAGAATGTGCACCTTTGTATTTAGATCCCTAACTATAGTTCACACAAACACAAGTGTGGAAGAAAATATTTGGATGAAGTTGTAGTGGGGAGAGCATGGTGTGTTGCTATGAAAGTCCTTGCTACTCCTTCCAGTATGTTCTATAAAAATTGATTGGTAACAACAAAAATCCAGGAACCAAATGGACAAGAATATGGCACAGTTTCTCCCTTAGTAGTTTCTGTTGGCTAAGAGTTGCGGATGGTTAGCTAATGAGCACTAGATACTACCCTGTAGTTATGTAGGGCACTACATAAAAGTGCAATGTCGGTTGGAAATCAATAAGATGATGAAGGTAGCATTTCAGATGTGGTAGTCCCTTGATGAACAGGTTCATAGCTTGTGGGTACGTATAGATGCAGCTTTGCCAATAATATCTGTCAAGGTTCCATTGAGATATCAGCTGTAAGCCCTTCTGGAAAGAGGTTCACTGTGTTCCCTCTATGGTTTCCATGGCACACATATTTGTTTCTATTCAAAAGTAAACAGGGAGATGGACATATCACTTGGCCAATGGGAATAAAGTGAGCAATGATTTATCTAGCATGCAGATAACAGTAGAGATTGAAGGCTAGAAGCAGCCACTTCTACAGCTGCTCTTGCCTGGTCTCTCTATGGTGTTTCACTACCAATGATAGTAAAACAGTGATTCTAGGTCCAGATGACCAGCCAAGCCACAGTGAATCATGGAAACCTTCTTTCTGTGGTTTCAGAACACTAATCCTACAATGCAGCAACTCTAGCACTGGGTCTCAACAACACAAGAGATGGTAAGATTTCAGCATCTCTGTTCTTCTCATGCGAACCTGCCCAATGAGTGCTTTTATAGCTGATAGATGGGATGCAGATTTCCAAAAAGATAACATACAAATGTGGGGTACAGGGTTCTCTGTCTCTGACATCCTATTTGCCACTAACAGTTTGTAAATTCTTATAAAGATATTACAAAGCCCTTCATTTTGTTTCATGCAAATATCCATCTTTTCTGTAGTGGACAGAATCACATCAGGGCCAGAGATCCACAAATGTGATGGTTACACAATTAAACCAATTAAGACATAAAGTCTTTATTTATGTTGCCTCCTCTGCCAGGACCTTATTTATGTTTCATTGTAAGTTAATAAACCGAGATGCTGAGAGTCATAATGTGAGGAAATACCTCTAAAGTCATGATGTACAAGACAATAGTATCATCTGTATGTAATAAATGGGCCGTCCAGAAAGTTGTTCATGAATTTAGCAAGTTAACAAATAGAACCATTAAATGTGTGACCTTTTAATCATATTTAACATTTCTTTCAGTTATTCTTACACAGTAACTTCTACAGTAGGAGACTGCACAGCAGAAATTTATGATAAATAGAGATTAATATGTTTCTTTTTCAGGAATTATGTGAGAAAATTACGGAAGAAAAATGGAGAAATGTTAGTGTACAGTCTAGTGGCACTAGAACTGGGAGTCTGACCTCAGGGTGCCTTCCCACCAACCTCACCAACCTCACAAACAACATGGTTATTTCCTCACTGGCTGTGGCTGCCAGGTGGGAACATCAACCTGGAGGTCAGCCAGTGAGGGTCCACCAGGATAGGATGCATTCCAGTAGTACCTCAGCTTGTCTTTCTGAAAAGCAGGTGCAAAGGACAAAAACAGCTGTCCAAAAAACATTTTGCACAATGGGAGTACTGTGGACATGAGCTTGCCTCTGTGCTTCTTTTGTCCTTTATAGGATACCCATAAGTTTAGAAGTTTACAGGCAACCGCACTGGATAATACCATTAAAGAATTATCCAATTATGGCAATAAGTAGGATTGCAAACAGGATCTGGATTCATGGCTAATGATCAAAGCATAAAATTAAAGAAAGCATGAAGATAAAGATGCCAAAAATAAGTAGGAAAAAATATCAGCCATAAAAAGGGAAGAAAACAATTATTGATATTGGTCTATAATCATTCCTCTATTATAGCAAAGTGGTTTATCATCTTGTGACATCTTCTGAAGTTTGTCATTAATATTTCAAATATATGCATGCCTTTGGTTGATTAACAATAGTTTTGATATGCACAATATTGTTGCACTTGTTCATAGGCCAAAGTTCAAGTCCAACTATTTTACGTGTATAATGGAAATAAAAATTATGTGTGTTTCGGGGGGGGGCATTGTTTCCCAAATTTTAGAGTGAAGGTTCAGGAATAATAATTAAAGCAGCTCTTGCAAAGTTTATCCAGTATTCCATAAATGAAATTACATCAATAAAATGCTTTTTTTTTCTTTTTCTTTTTTTTGAGTCACTAATTTAAGCTGGAAGGACAGAAGGGCATTTCAACATCCTGGGTAGCTGCAGCTATGGTACAACAAGATGAAAGGTGTTCTTCAAACTTGCCAAAAGCTAAGCTACATGGGTTATGTGAGGTCTAACTGCAGTAATTTATGCTCACTCCAAAATAGGATGGAAACCAGAGAGGGTATGGAACTCAGGTGTAATGTATGAAGTGTCAGTTAATAAGCAAAACAATCCAACTGCCTTCATACATCAATGCCAATCTGGCAGCCTTGTTCTTCCTAACTAAAGACATAAACAAACAATGAACATACTTGGTGTTGTGGCTTTCCAAATATAAACACATTTTGGTTTATTTGCATTTCATTTCTGTTATTAATTATTTTAGATTAGCGTCCAGTACTTTGTAGAAATTATATGACTAGAAGGTTTGAGATTTTCACCATGCAGGTACAAAATGGGGACTTATTTGTCAAGTAGTGACAAATGGAAATAAAGAACTGTATTAGATCACATTATCTCAGTATTCAATATAGTACAGGATTAGTAACTATTATAAGTACTGACTTTTGATGAATGCAAAGCCATATCTGTTTCACATGAATGCAGATTCTAGTATGCTGTATAACAAACTGCAATGAAAGGAGGGTTAGATTTAGTGAAGGCAGCTTTGTTGGACTTTAAACTTCATCTGATTCAACATAAATTCTGTTCCTGTCCAAGTCTAATATTCCCTTTCTAAACTGCAGCCTTGATTCTGAAAATCAGTGCTAGACTGTGAGTAGGAATGTGCAAGGAATCTGTTTTGGTGGAAAATTGGATGAGTTTCCTGGTTTTGTTGAATTGGGCACCATGAACCACAGAAGCAGTGCCATTCATCCATGTTCACCACTGCTGCCAGCCATAGAGAGCATGGAATGAAGTTGGTTGCTGGAAACTGTGGCTTGCACACCCACTTGCAGTTCCCCACTTTCACCTCCTGCAGCAGCTCTTCATGGTGAAGATTGCTGGTCGCAAGAGTATGTGGACTTGGCTCCTCTTGGCTCCACTCCTTTTGCAGAACCAGGCTGAGCATGAGTGGAAGACCACAGATTCTGGGAGATGGATTCTGAAAGCATTCATCACAACCCTCACTGTGAGACCCCACAAGTACCTGGGTCCTTGCACAGTGACCCCTGGCTGCTTTTCACAGCTCTCAATGCAATTTAGAAACTACCCTCAAAAACGTGTAAGCCTTCTGCAACAGTAGACAGCTTCTTTCTCTCTCTCTTTTCTTTTTATAAGGTGGGATTTCAGTAAACTAGAGGACAGGAACAAGCTCCAGACTATGGGGATCCTATGGAAGGTGGGAAATAAAATGGAGATGAAGTTGCCACCATGCTCATCCTGCTTTGCAAAGTACTTTTGGCCATCTTAGTGGGGCACTTTGGAGTCGGAGACCAGGTGAATGAGGTACAGCTAGGATAGACTGACCATAGTGGTCTTCTTCCTCCCCCTCACCAGAATACTCCTCAAAGTCCTTCTACAAGCTTGCTATTGTGACCCCAGAGATTCAGCCAAAGTAGTTTTTCCATGCTGACTGGAAGTTGGTGGTCGTACATTCCAACCGCATGCTCCCAGTAGATGTCACGGCAGTTTTACATTTTGTAAGTAATAGTCCAAAAAACCCTAAAGAGCCACCAGATGCTGCCTAGCACCCATAAGATTGTGCTGTTAGTAGTTGTTTCAACAATTGTGGATTATGTTCCCCATAGACCAGAAAGGCCAAACATCATTTCCATTTGAATTTACCCTTTTACTACTGGGTATGTAAATAAGAATACAGCTTTTATATAGGGTAATAACTTAGGTTCTCCTTAATAGGTGGGCAAGAACATATGGGAACAGGTGATTCTTTAGATATTCTACCCCTAAGTTGAAATGAGCCAAGACTTCAACTGGCAGCCAGTGCAGCTGATAGAGGACTGCCATGATATGATCTCATGAGCCACTTCTTGATAATAGGTGTGCTACCGTGTTCTGAATCAGTTGAAGTTTCCAGACCATATTCAAAGGCAACCCCATGCAGAGCACATTACAATAGTCCAGACAAGAGGTTTCCAGAGCATGAGGCTGCAGTTGGTGAATCAGCTGTAGTTGCCAACAATCCACATGAGACTCTGAGGCTATAAACATCCCCAACCTATGGACCTTGTCCTTTAGGGGAAGTGTGAACCTGACCGAGACATGTCGAGAACCTTCCCACTGGGTAGATGATCTTCCCATCAACAGTACCTGCATCTTTCTTGGATTGAGTTTCAGTTTGTTGGCCTTCATTCAATCCTTTACTGAGCTCAGACACTGATTCATAATGGTCACCATCTCACCTGGGTCTGATAAAAGAGAGATAGAGCTGAGTGTATGCTGTGAAATCAGGTCTAGAAACCTTCAGAACCTTCTATGACATGAAGAGCCTGACAATAAAGTAGTGCGAAATTAGCAGATGTGCATCAGTCTAATGAATTTAGTGGCTAACCTACTTATCTGTCAACAATTTCCCTTCATTTTGCATTTCTTTAGTATTCTTTCTCTTTGGCATGAACTAATAATAAGAGCAAAATTTTATTTTCCCCCAGGTGTTCTTGTATTGTTTTGTGCTTTGCTAAAATGCTATTTCTTTGGGCAGTTCTTTAGGTGTTCATTAGCTGAAAAGAATCATAAACTAAAGATTTTGTAACTGCAGTTATTTCAAATTCATGTTAAACTGACCCTCAGGATTTCTAGTATGAATTTTAAAGCTCTCATTTTCTCACCATGCTAATGAATAGCATATCAAAACAAAATCAACATTTCTGCAAGATATTGTTAATGCATCCTATCATGATGTTATGTTCCTGTTGCTTTGCCCTCTGGACATACAAAATGGTTGGAATTTAGCCTACAGCAACTGGTCAGACATCTTGGCAAGAGTTGAACAGTCTTGCAAAGCTTTGAGTAAAGAATATCTTCATTTACCAGGACTGATATTCTCCTATTGATGTTCTCTACTTTGCCATGACAGTTATACAGAGAAGTAGTGAAATATTAACTGATAGATTGCTCAGCAGATAAAGAATCAATCTATTCATAAGATTATGAACAAAATGCATAAGGCAATTATGTTTTTCTTCCATTGTATCTTTATGAATATGCAGGGAAAAAATTAGAAATGGCTCTTTAAAATATGGAGCTGGGAAAGAAAGGACAAACTAACTCCCAGTTGTCCACTTTTATTAATAAGAAACTGTTAGTGACATGGCTTGTCCAAGACTGACAACCTGCTGCACACTATTAACATCAGAATCTTCCACCTGAAGTAGATGACACAGAACTTGGAGGATGAACAAGATCAGGATGAACTTGAAAGTAGAAAACCAAACTGCATTATGCATATTTTTTCCTGAATTTTTCTTGACAATTCTCATTTGATAGGAAATAGATTTTTTTTGAGCGGGGGAGATTAACAGTTTTAACTCCTCTTACTGTGCTGGCTCCTTCACACCTGCTACTGGGTTTTCAGGGAAGTAGCATATTATAAGAATCTTCATTAGCGATAAGATGCATCCACAGGCACCATACAGAAATTTAACATTTGGAAGACACTGGGGAATGTGCTGAACCCTGGGGAATGAGTAAAGCTGAGCCAGAATTTTTCAGAAACAGTACTTATTTATTATATGAGTTATAAATGCACTTCTGCTTTTTATTTAAAATTTATTTTAAATAAATCTCTCCCCTATGTAGCTGCAGTTGCCACTTAGAGAAACAGAAAGATGCTGCCAATGTAAGAGCCCTTGGAGAATTTCAGTGAAATTTTCTCCTTCCCTCCTTACTATTTTATGCCCACAAATAGAGTAGAGAATTTTGAGAAGCAATTTGCGTACAGCTCCAGCTGAAACAAACAACATGGCATTTAACTGAGACAAATGTGGATTTCTACATTTAAGCAAGGATAGTATAGGACAGGACAGGACAGGACAGGACAGGACAGGACAGGACAGGACAGGATAGTCATTATGGACTAGGGAATACTTGACTAAGTAGAAACAAAGGTACAAAGGATTGCAGTTGATCACAAGCTGAATATAAGGCAGCAGTGTGAATGCAGTATTATGCTGCATTAATATAGCCATAGTTATATGTCTAGAAACTATAATTCTATATTGCCCATCCCCATCTAGGCTACTGTATCCAGTACAGGACACTACATCTGAACCAGGTAGACAAATGAAAGAGGGTATTGATGCATAAATCAATAGGTAGATCTTTCTTTGGTTAAATCATTGACACATGCCAGGCCTGAGAAAAACCATCAGCATGTGTGCATGCTTGAAATGTAGCTGATACTGACCAGGCACCATTCTGGAGAAAGCTAGCTGGCACTTGGCAGATAACAGCAACACAAACAAAGGGCAATTCACATCAGTCCACCTCATCTTCCTTTTCTTCTATGCAATAGCATCCCTTCCTCCTTCCTCCTTCACAGAATCTTCTTTGACATGCAAGTGAGAAAGATCATGCCATTGCACCTTTCTACATCTGTAACCTATTGGAAAGTGTCAGCTTTGTTATGTGTAACACTCTAATGATCAATATATATAAAAGGACCAAAGGAAGACTGCTCAGGTGTTCCATCTGAACAATTTGTTGGTAGCCAGTTATTCTCAAGAATAAATCTTTTAAAAGAAAATCTTCCCCTGTTGTGTATTCTGGGCATACGCACACCGGGACATGGAGCTTTTGGTCAACAGTATGGTTGGTGCAATGTAGAAAAGAAACTAGCCACACATTTAAATTGGAAAAAAGAACAGAGGGTAGGAACAATAACATTCTTTGAATATGTAAGGTACAAGAGGGTCAAGACTTAGCCTTTGCTGCCTCAGGGCACAGGTCAACTACTAAGGAGCTTAAATTACATAAGCAATTTGTAATTCTTCTAACAATAACCTTAGAAGAAATAGTAACATTATTCTTCTAACAATAACATTAGAAGAAATAGTAACAGCAGTTAATCAATGAACTTATTACATGATAGGCTTGCCGACTGGATGTTTCTGTTGGGAGCGGTCTATTTCTTGCTTGCCTGCACTGATCCAAAGCTTGGACTAGGTGGTCTACAAACCTCTTTCTAATGTTATGATGGTAGGCTCAAACCTGGAGGCTGAAGGCTGTATCTCTGTATCCCCTTCCTCACTGCTCTTGATGGTCTGCATCAAGCATTAGGGAAGAAATGACTATCACACACTGGAATCTGTTGAAGGGCAGGGTATAACTCAAATAAATAGTAGGTTCACCATTACCTGCCAATGCCATTTGCATGTAACATTTTGTAGAATTGGTTCCTGAGTGGTACCTGCTGATACAAGTACAAGGGTTGGATGGTAAATTAGACAAAATAGTAGCTATATCAACTCAAAAAGTAGGACATTTTCCTATGTGAACTGTGACCAACTGTAATAATTCTTCATGCATTTCTCAACTCTTCCCCCTTCCCCACCTCCAATTATCCCATAAATTGCTGCAATTAGCAGCTTTAAGACTGAGACAGAGGCCTGGTGCATTTCATCATAAGGTAATTTCTGGGGTCCACACACAGTCCTGGACTTGAAACAATGTTATCAAACATTGATTTCTTATGCCACAGCCATGTATGACAGTAGGATGTCTGTCTGATCTTCTTTAGTGTTCAAAATGGTTGTATCAGCCTTGTGGCTCAAAATATGTAAATTTCAAATACATATAAACACACTCAATCATTTATTTTTAGCCAAACACTTTTTTCCTTGATCAGAGGGAGCCCAAAATAAAACAGCATAACTTCATCAGTTTCAATTTCCAACTGATTCCACAACTGTCACCTTTTCCCTAATCATCCCATAGATTATTCCATTTGAACTACTACCACAGGAGGTATGGCAATGGAACATACCATTCTACAGCTCTTCCTTTACATATATTATTTTTTTCCTACCAAGTAGGAAAAAAGGAGTGATCACATTGTCATTTACATCTGAAAATTAGCATAGAGTTTTATTGTCTCCAGTGAGTGACTGTGACTTTGACTTCACCACACTCATAGCAAGGTTTATAAATCCTAGACTAGAAGCTGGACAGAACACACTTGTTTTAAGAACAGGCTATTAATTGGAACTTGTGGGGAGGTGCATTAGCCAAGAGAGCCTTAAGTTAATTAAAGCTGACATTCGAAAAGACATTTCTGTTAGCTTAGCAGGATGTCTCTAGTTTGGGGAATATTCATTTAGGCTTTATTTTGAACCGCTATTGCCCTCTAGCTGCCATTGGACAAAGCTTAAAAATTAGCATATCATGTGACTTCATCTGACATTCAGCATGTTGTATGCATTTGTGTGTATTCTTTTTAAAAAAGTGTACATGCTGGATCAAATCAATGCTATAACTGCTCATGAAGATTTCCAGTTGATGAAGGTGCCTGTGAAACTTCAATGATTCTGTGCATACAGTTGGCATTATTTCTATAATACAGAACAATAATTTTTCATATTCAATTAGTATATATTTTTACATTGTGCATTTTTGCTCCAATAAACAATTAAATAAAACTTGATGCATTACTTTGGAACATAGCAAGTGCTGATTAAAGAAGAAACTGAGGTAAATAGTGGTGAAAAAATGAAGTTCTCAACTGTATTGACAAAATTTAGGTTAATACATCACAATCTTAGAGCTGTTTAAGAAGTTGACTTATGGATCAGGAATTGGTTAAAGAACAGAAAGATAATAGGAAGAAATGGCAAGGGATTCAAAATATGGTGTCCCAGTGATCTGAAATTAGGAATGTGCAGTGAAGTGGACAAATACCACCAGATTATTTAAGTTAATTAAAACAAAAGGGGTTGTGAGTTAATGGGAAAGATAAGCAGAAGGGTGCTGATGCTGAGAGAGAATACTGGAAAAGATGACCCTTGGACTAATCCAGCAGGGTGCTTCTGATGTGCTTATGAAAACACTAGGAGAAACAGTTCAAATTACATAGAACTTACTTGTGGGCACAGATGTTCAAATAAAAAAATGAATCAAAAGTAAATGGTACTGACATTAAATGTCCATCTGTTATTAATCTGAAAAACTGGAATGAATCCTTAATCTTACTGCAAATGGTTGGAAAAATTTAAACAGGAGCTCTATGAACTCTGAATAAGAAAGCAGCATAAAGGACACCTCTTGGTGGCAATTCTATGGGTTTTTCACACATTCATCTAAGGGATATTTCTAAAATATGAGAAAAGTGTTTTGTCTTACTTTTCAGTGCAGATAACACATGTAAATGAAACGGGCTGTTCAAGTGCTCTTTCAGCAGACAAAAGGGTAATCCATGTACGTTGGGGGAAAAAACCACCTATTTTTGTCCAAATGAGCACCAGTTTGGTGTTAAAACTTCATGTTGGACACTCCAGACAGATCAGCAGAGCAGCATGCTTGAGTAGAGGAGATGTCTCATGACTTCTCATATCTACTTACCAGTAAGTAGAATATTCTTCTGCATGTCTTCCTACAAGAAAACAGGACTGATCATTCAGCAGCAGGACTGATCAAATAGCAGCTCCAGCACCAACCTTCTGCATTTCATCACAGAAGAATAAGTGGCACATCTGCCAACAGGCAAGCAGAATTGACTTATTCAGCAGCTCCCTAGCCAGACCCTGAGCCCTGTTCCCTGCCTCACATGAGCAGGTAATCAGAACTTTTCTCTTGTGCTGACTTGGAAAGACCCTCTTTTTCCTGTACAGCTGGTGGAAGCACTTAACTCCAAACAGCTACTGATCCAGCATAAGAGTTTTTCTCTACAACAGGAGGAGATGGAACATGAAAGAGAGCTGATCGACTGAACATGGAACCACCATATCTGATCTGCAGGTCACATATTTCCCATTCTACTCTAATAGATGAAGTTCACAGTCCCAGGGTTGGTTATTTATCCAACAATGTCATTGCAGACATTGTAAACTTTGATCAACTTCAGCTGCAACTTTATGCACATTGAGATCTTTTTGCTTGCTCAGAGTATCCTTGGTGAATGAAACAAGGCATACAATCAATAGGGTGGGAGCCCTTTCAGGAGCAGTATCTTGGTTATGAAACACTGTCTCTTGAGGTGTTCTCCAGAGAGCATCCTTGTGATCCTTCCTGTTCCATGTAAAGGACTTTCTGTTCACATGGACCCTTCTAAATGGTCCGTACAGTATCCATGTTAAAATCTGTGTTTAACTCTGTATTGACTGTGATTATGCTGCTTTTGATTTTATGGTTCTGATTTCTTCTTTATTCAAATTGTTTTAATATGTGTTTATTGCAAGCTATCCCTAGTACTTTATGCTATGGTGCAATATATAAATATAGCAAACAAGTGAATAAATTTCAATTAAACAGAATGTGTAGTTGTTTAACGTCGTACATTTTACTAACTTTGTTCTTGGTGTTCTAAGGGATAAATGAACCTGTTCTCATTCATTTGCCAATGAAAATGTTGAAAGTCTGAGCAGAGCTGAGTTTCCAAATCTTATTACATCATTCCTAACTTTATTTTACATTGTACCAGTGAATGATACAGCACAAATCTACACTGACAAGCTAACTATAGAAAAGAATATAACTGATGTATTGAGACAATCCATCTCAGCATCAATATCCATTTGACAGGAAGAAGCAATCTAGACTGGAATGGACACAAGGTGGCTGCCCAGGTATTTAGGACTTAAAGTCCATGAAGGCCCTGCCAGCAAGAATGCCGAATATTGAAAGATACAGTGCTGAAATGCATCCTGCATTAAAATGATCAAGTGAACTTTCTATCCTCCTCTGCTGTAGATTACAGGGCAGAAAGAATTTTGAACCTATATCTTGGTCATCTCACTTGAACAATATTCTGCAGTTAACCTGTGCAAAATGGGACACATTTCAAAAGAAATTCCAATTAATACAAAGAGACATTGTTATTTATCTCCTCATGCCAAATAGAATAGCATCTTTGCCTAAATACATGAAGTTAGAACCTCTAAAGAAATCATCATTTTTTTCAAAGTTTGGCAAGCATAGCAATATCACATCTTTAGATATGATGCATTGCTTCCATTTAAGTATTGGGAGACCAAATTAGAGATAACAAATGCTTTCTTTCATGAATTTATAAACACTGAAAATATATATTTAAAATTAAATGCAAAATTTGCATCATAGTCTTCCACCTATTTTCCTGGGTGTCAGATAATGAATGGAACCTACTATTACCATCAACTTAGAACAAGATGTAAAAGTTCTTCATGGAGATGAGTACAATTCTACATAACTTGAAAAGATTTCCCCAAAGAAAGGATGCAAGTTCATTCAATGAAAGATTCAGTGCCATTTTTTGATCTCATTTCTACAAAATACAAACCTTAGTTTCAGCTAAGGGTTTAACCCTGAACATATCCTTGCTTTCATATCTCAACTGTCTTTGGAGAAATTTGCATTCATCTTGCAAAGATTATTTTTGTTCTAAAATGTAAAGCTGTATTATTTATTGAAAATACAAAAACATCATTCCAGCCCCACCACCCCTGCTCCAGCCCTTTGAACACTAGAAGGCAATTGAGATTTGCATTTCTAATGCAAGGCTTGAAGAGGTGAGCTAGAAGTATTGAAATGTTGAGCGTTTTTCTAATTGCCCTTCAGACATGTGAAGCTGTCTCTGTCTGTCTTCATCTATTGGGAAAATCACAGAAAAGTCTCTTAACTTTCACAACATCAGGAGTTCGCACCCTTTATTTTGATCTGGAGGCATTGCACGTTTCTGAGAAAGACCTCAGACTAATGTTAGCAGCAGGCTGCTAAAGCCATGTCTATATTTGACCACCAACTGTCCTTTTCAGAGTAACAGGAAGAAAGGAAAGAAAGAAAAAATCATACCACAGCAATTCACATTCACAAAGAGGGAAGGGAGGGGTGTATTGGCAGCTCTGGCAGCAGGTTTTAAAGAGAGAGCAAATAATTCAATAGCGCTCAAACAATGCAAAGAATTTTCTTTTATGTAGGCCACATATCAAAGGAGTGGGATAGCAATGCAAACCTTAAAAATATTTATTTTGCAGTTAGGAAATGTTGCATCAAATAATAGACACTTACACTCAATAGGACCTTTTCCTTTCTGCAAGATAGAGCGAGATTCTCCCCCACTACCATTTTCCCCCAATTGTTATTCTGCCAGTCAGTAATACAAAGAATTATGGACAAAGAGAAAGTTGCTGCACTGAAAGGAAATAGTATGCATTCCTTTTGCAATACAGATTTTCACAGATAAAACACTGATCTCACAGAAATATGAGTTTTACAGGCTAAAATATTTGAACCGTATGCCTGATTTTGTCTTCTGTTCATTTAAAAAAAAAAAAAGCAAAGCACAAATGTTGGTCTGCATGATTGGAACTGCATGATTGACACTCCCATTCCCACACCCAAATTTTGTATTTTTCAATTAAATCTCCATGCTTCAACTGAAACGCTTTGCTAATTTTTATTTTCTTTTTCTTTTTTTAATGGGGAAATAAACCTTCAATCCCAGTGAGCACTAAGGGACTTGAAGGTCTCCCAACACAGCACCATATTTTTTAAAAATGGAATTTACATCCCAACTTCCCTTCATCACAGATCTCATGGGACCACATGGGATTTACGAGTGATCTTTCACAACACTGATTAGATCCAGTCTAGTATAACTGCAGCAAAACGGATGCCTCTTGTGCTTTCAGATGGTACTCTGGGACAATTTCTCCCACAGGCCAGATTCCCTCTTCTTCCAAAATTAAACACAGTGCATTAACTAATTAATACACAAGATAACAGTAGAGCAAAAGGTCAAACACAAAGACTTAATCCAGTGATATCAGGCTAAGACAGAAGGTAGAGGAAGAATGCAAACTACAGTGTAGCAGTGAGATGTGTAACAATTCAGAAGAAGAGTCAAGTAGGAGTCTCCAGGTCACTATAATAAAACATCAGTTACAAGGCAAGGTCTGAGTAGGAATGCATGAGAAATCCATTTTTAGAGTGGAAACTTATCAGATTTCCTGGACTTAGCTCGTCAGACTTTTTGTCACAGCCCTGAGCCCAAGTTCCTCATGAGTGCACCCAGTGTTTGTGTAGCATTAACCAGGAATCGAGTGCCATGAACTGCACAGGCAGCATTGCTCTTCCACACCACATGCAATAGCTTTTGTTTGCAGTGCTGAAAGTTGTTGGTGGAGCAACCTTCATTCTACAATTGTTCATAACCTTCCTTTCAGCATGGCTTGCTTTCTAAGACTGGGCCAAGCACAAGTTGAATTCCATGAATCCTAGAGGGGTGGATTCTGCTGAATTTTGCCCCAATCCCAAGTCTAAGCAGCAAGGTAGAAACAACTGGAACAAAAAGAACAACATAGCTTCCAGGACTGTCTAGACAGATGCTGAAGACATTTTTGCCAGAGCTGAGGCACATTAGCACTCTCCAGTGAGAGATTAATCATGAGAAATCACTTTCTCATGAGAAGTTATTCTTTGCAGGTGAAACTTCCTTTTTATGGGACCCTTCCTGTCCTGCTACTTCCTGCACTGGCCCAAAGGTCAGGTACATCCTGCTTCAGTGACCGTGTCTGATTTGGGGTGCTCTTGGTTTCTTGGAGCTCTAGCTGTTCCTCTGATGAGGATTCTTTCAGTGGGGTATGACACAAATGGTTTCAATGGTCAGGATTCTGGACTAGGATTTAGTTTCTAGACACCACTGGGCCTTAGCTCACCAGGCAACACTGGGTCAGTTACTGACTGATGCTAATCTATTTCACGGGGATATTGTGGGGAGAAAGACACGGTGTCTTTCTCCCCACAATATCCTTGGTGTCCTTGGAAGAAGAAAAAAGCTAATTATAATTAATAAACAACTAATTAATAAACAAACAAATATTTTATGCAATATGTGTATATTAGGAAACTATGTATAAAAATTCATATGAATGTTCATGCAGACTTTATCTTTTATTTTTTGCAAAGTGATGAGAAAATGGGGTTCAAGGCATGAAAGACTGGAAAAATGATATCCATTCATCATTAGTTACTTCATTTGTTAGAAGTTAAATGTTTTAAACACTTTGGCATTGCCCAGGGTGGACAACTTTGGCAGCTTCTTTATCTTCCATTTTGCTCCTCGTGGGGCATCCTGAAGAAAATAATAATAATAATAATACTAAAAGACTACTAGCACTTTTACATGGTGCCCAAAGGTCAAAATTTGCTTATTTGGTTTAAAAAGTTAAAGGGCAAAGGGGCTATTTTGGATGTCATTTTTCTGAAAATAAAACACTTGGAGGGGAACTGGGGAGCACAGCAGGCTCTGGCAGCAGCAGCAGCTTCAAGCAAGCCACATGGTGCTTACCCGTCATATAGCAGAAGAGTTATTTGTAACAGTTATTAATCATTATCCTGAGAAAAAAATTAACAGTTGACAATATTTAAAGTGCAAGAAAAATGATTAATTTTATCCTTATTGCTTTTGTGTTTAATGAACAGATTATCCAACAAAATAAGAACAAACCTTTTTTTTTTTTACTGGAAAAACAGAACTCACTGTTTAATGTTTGCATCTCTGTGGCACTTATTGGAGAATGGTGAACAAAACACAGTGTATAATTATTGGTTTAAACCTTTAATTGGAAGTGCACTTGAAACATGGCTAACCTGTAAAAGTGTTTCCTCTCTAGAAACTACTTCAAAACAAACATGTCCTCTTCACAAAGGATAGCCATCATTTCTGGTACATATGTTTATAAATGGATATTTTATATCTAAAGAAATCAAACCTCATTCCTGAACCATTAGTAGTAATACTGTAGGTATTACTACTTATGTAATATTTCTAGTCAACATTGGAAAATACATGTTAAGCTAATCCTCAGTATAAAACCATAAACTGGTATTACAGTAATTCTGGGGCACCAGCAAATGAATTAAAATAATATATTCAATAGATATTAAAATACTATACCTAAAGCATAAATTTAGCAGTTGCCATGACTTTCCCATGTGAAAACAGAATGCCTATAATCAGGTGGATTTCCACAGAGTTCATCAGAATCTTGTTTTTCTCCTTTACCTACAAATGCATTCATGAGAACGATACACTGGAACATTATGAGAGGAATGTTATCTCCCTATAAGCCCCTCTGGTCTTCACTCTGTGATAATTCAGGGTATGATGCTGTACAGCTACATGCAGAAAAAAAGCCTGCAACTGGAAGTAAATCCCTCTGGTTTCAAGTATTTCAATGCAAGTAGATTTAGTGCATATTTAGTCTGCTATTATACAATCTGATGTTTCAATATACTGTGGTATAAACAGGATCACGCATAAGAAAAAGGAGATTTCCATTAACTTCAGAGTTTGGAGACATTCCGTATGTTCAATTTCTGCTTATGCAATATATATTGACATCAGTATGAATTGTCCATGTACACTCCTGCATCAGTGATGGTGTCCTTTTACACCAGTTGTTGGAGGCACTGAGCAAGCGACAGCTATTGCATTGGTGTTCTACTTGCGGAGCTTGCACAGGAAGCTAGGTGGCTGTATGTGAACAGGATGCAGGACTAAATGAACCTTGGCCAGCTTGGCTTTTCTTACATTCTTTCAACAGGTCATGCATAACATATTCAGCAGCAGCACATTGCATTTATATCCTGCTTTTTTCCAGGGGCTCTATGTATTCACATAGCATGTCATTCAACCCAGCATGGTTATCATGGTTCGTTTCTTTTTTAACCATGATCTACCCAACAGACAAACAAATAGCTTCTATTTCATCCTGGTTTCCACCTCTTCTCTCAGTCCTCCCACTGTTAGCATGTATTCCATCAGTCTGGGCCTGAAATTGAATCTCTATGTAGGTCACTCCTTGCCATATCATTTACTTCTTCCTCATTTGGTCCATGCATAGAGGCTGGATGGCTGGAGTGGATCCTGCAGTTGCTGCTCCCTGTAGAGAAACCTGTGGCAGTTTCACACCATGACTGTGGAAACCATATCTCAGGTTCAGACAACATGAAAAGTCATGGTGGTACAGAGAAACTATACAACAAACTCTGTTTTGTATCATGATCTCTTCTTACTGATGCCAGAGTGTGGGACACGGAATAATCTATTCAAGTGGTGACAACCCATATTCAGGCTGGACATCAGGAAAAGTTTCCTCACTGTCAGAGCAGTACAACAGTGGAACCAGCTGCCACACTTGAGACATTCAAAAAGAAACTGGACAGGCATCTGAGTGGGAAGGTGTAACATTGTGTCCTTCAACAGCAGGGGGTTGGACACAAGGGTCTTCATGGCCCCTTCCAACTCTACTATTCTATGATTCTATGGTTTCTAAAGATGAAACTTAACATGATGTAACAACTGAGTTCAGGCAACAACCAGAAGACCAATCATAACCCACTATGGCTTGTCATGTTGTCTAAACCCAACCTCTGTAAGGAGTCCAATGTGGCTTATGTAGCTCCATATTATTCTCACAAAAACTCTGTGAGATAGGGCAGATTGAGAGTCACCCAGTGAGCTTCATGGTTTAGTGGGAACTTGGACCTGGATCTCTCAGACCTCCAGTCCAGCACTCTAACCACCACACTACACAGACTTTTGACTGCTCAGCTGGGGAGAAGAATGCTAGTTTGTCCGAATTATAGCACATTATGCTATTGTATCTACACTGTGGTTTAATTGTTTTAATCATTTGGGTTGAAAGTTATTTTAAGGTTAATTGATCATTCATTCATTTTGATCTGGGATGATGCAATAAAAGTTGTGTGAACTAAAGTTTGTAAAGAAAGGCTTCAATGCTATGCACAGTTACAGGGGACCAAGACCCTTTAAAGCAAACGGGACTTAAGTCTCAATAAGCATGAGTCGGTTACAAGGTGAATTTCTATAACCCAACAATGTTCTGTCAATCAGTATATTATTACTAGCAATGCTCAGTTTTGTGCAAACTTCGTCCAGCTTGCCTTTTGGCACAGAGAGTAGCGGAGGTGTGGAGAGAGAGATTTTGCTTTTAATCTCATTGAATAAAAGGGAGGATTCTTTAGCTTTCTTGTGGGAGTTATGCACAGATGATATATGGTTTTCACTTGGGCAATTAGGCACTGAGCACCTGTTTTTTCGCCCACTGTATTGTGATTTACTTCAGAAGAAATAAACACAGATTGTCTCCTTCAGTATATGGAGTATTCTCTTTGAGTTGTTTTTTTAAAATGGTCTCCAATTCTTTGAAGATTTTGATATTTTGATAAAAAAACAAAATAGGAGATAAACTGAAACTGAACAAAGCTCAACTAAAATCCATGAAGAAAATAAATTATGATGTCCACCTTCATTATTTCCAACATTGTTTAGACATCTGCAATGTTAAATGGGTTTTCATAGCTGCACCATTTTAATGCATAAATGCAAAACAAGAGACTATAATTTATCTTTTCTACTTTCCCGTAGGTTGTTTCCTATAATAAACTAGGGAAATGGTAGTGATGCTGACAAAAAAAAATTGCATATTCTTCAACAGCCCCTATTTTTTCCAGAAATGGTTCCCAAATTCCAGTACAGGTCCCTGGTAAGTCATTTTCTTTGTTTTGACAATTTGGGAACAGCTTTGTAAAAGTGCCATTAGATTGCACAGGTTCTTCACCCCCAGTCTACCTGTCCACATAGTCAAAGTTGCTGAAACTATTGCCAGGATGCTTCAATTTTGTCCTGCAGTTCCAGTTTGACGAAGCAGGTTCATAAGAACCTGTCTCTGATGCATTTGCCCTCTAAAAACTCTGCCAGGACTGAAATGTCTGTGCCATCTGGCATCCTTACTGTTTTTATTTATTCCATTTGGTGAGGACAAGAAAAAAGGTGCTGGACTTATTGCCCTCTCTTAAAATGGGACTGAGCATGGTAACACCTAAGCATTGTTAAAGGTAAAAGTAAAGGTAAAGGTAAAGATTTCCCTTGACATTAAAGTCCAGTCATGCCTGACTCTAGGGGGTGCTGCTCATCTCCGTTCCCTAGCCGAGGGAGCCAGCATTCGTCCACAGACAGTCTCCGTGGTCATGTGGCCAGCATGACTAAACACCAAGGTGAACAGAATGCTATTTCCTTCCCACCGAAGTGGTACCTTTTTATCTACTTGCATTTGCATGCTTTCAAACTTCAAGGTTGGCAGGAGCTGGGACGGAGCAATGGGAACTCACCCCATTGTGCAGATTTGAGCCAGCGACCTTTTGATCAACCAGCCCAGCAGCACAGCGGTTTGAACCATTGTGCCACCTGCATCCCCTAAGCATTGTTAGGTCCAGGCTTTGGTTATCTTAGATGTGTCAGGACTAATTCCCACTATATTCTACACTAATCAGGGCAGTCCCTTGTCACTCATTAAGGGCTTTTCTACATGAAGCTTTTATTCCTGCAATGTATTCTTCCACCCCTCTTCATGGATCACTGCCTTGTTGTGGCAAAGGGGCTTGCGTAGTTCAATGAAGCTATGAGCTATGCCGTGCAGGGCCACCCAAGACGGACAGGTCATAGCAGAGAGCTCTGAGAAAACGTGATCCACTGGAGAAGAAAATGGCAACCCATTCCAATATCTTTGCCATGAAAACCCCATGGACAGTACCAAAAGGCAAAAAGATATGACGCCGGAAGATGAGCCCCTCAGGTCGGAAGGTGTCCAATTTGCTACTGGGGAAGAGCGGAGGGCTAGTAGTAGTAGCGCCAGAAAGAATGAAGTGACTGGCTCATAGCCGAAAGGACAATCAGTTGCCAATGTATCTGGAGGTGAAAGGAAAGTCTGATGCTGCAAAGATCTATACTCCATAGGAACCTGGAATGTAAGATCCATGAATCAAGGCAAGCTGATGTGGTCAAACAAGATATGACAAGACTGAACATCGACATCTTAGGAATCAGTGAACTAAAATGAACAGGAATGGATGAATTTTATTCAGATGACCATCAGGTATACTATTGTGCACAAGAATCCCTCAGAAGAAATGGAATAGCTTTCAGAGTCAATAAAAGAGTAGGAAAAGCAGTACTGGGATACAATCTCCAAAATGACAGAATGATCTCAGTTCGAATCCAAGGCAAACCATTCATCATCACAATAGTCCAAGTCTATGCCCCAACCACTGGTGCTGAAGAGGCTGAAGTTGACTGGTTCTATGAAGGCCTACAACACCTTCTAGAATTAACTCCAAAAAATGATGTCCTTATCATCATGGGGGGTTCGAATGCTAAAGTAGGAAGCCAAAAGATAACTGGAATAACAGGCAAGTTTGGCCTTGGAGTACAAAATGAAGCAGGGCACAGGCTGGTAGAATTTTGTCGAGAGAATACGATGGTCATAGCAAACACTCTT
>NW_025335589.1:2861006-2883687 GCF_004798865.1 Varanus komodoensis
GGTCATAGCAAACACTCTTTTCCAACAACCCAAGAGATGACTCTACACATGGACATCACCAGACGGTCAACACAGAAATCAGATTGACTATGTGCTCTGCAGCCAATGATGGAGAAGCTCTATACAGTCAGTAAAAACTAGACCAGGAGCTGACTGTGGCTCAGATCATGAGCTTCTGTTTGCAAAATTTACGCTTAAATTGAAGAAAGTAAGGAAAAGCACTAGGCCACTCTGGTATGACCTAAATCATATCCCTGATGAATATACAGTAGAGGTGACAAATAGATTTAAGGAATTAGATCTGATAGACAGAGTGCCTGCAGAACTATGGACAGAGGTTCGCAACATTGTACAAGACATAGCAACTAAAGCCATCCCAAAGAAAAAGAAATGCAAGAAAGTGAAATGGCTGTCTGAGGAAGCTTTACAAGTAGCTGAGGAAAGAAGGGAAGTGAAAGCAAGGGAGAAAGAGAAAGATACACCCAATTGCATGCAGAATTCCAGAGAATAGCTAGAAGAGATAAGAAGGCCTTCTTAAATGAACAGTGCAAAGAAATAGAAGAAAACAATAGAACAGGGAGGACCAGAGATCTCTTCAAGAAAATTGGAGATATGAAGGGAACCTTTCATGCAAAGACGGGCATGATAAAGGACCAAAACGGCAGGGACCTAGCAGAGGCAGAAGAGATTAAGAAGAGGTGGCAAGATTACACAGAAGAGCTATACAAGAAAGAGCTTAATGTCCCTGATAACCATGATGGGGTGGTCACTGACCTCGAGCCAGACATCCTGGAATGTGAAGTCAAATGGGCCTTAGGAAGTCTGAGCAGCAACAAAGCTAGTAGAGGTGACTGTATTCCAGCTGAGCTATTCAAAATCTTAAAAGACAATGCAGTAAAAGTGCTACACTCAATATGCCAGCAAATTTGGAAAACTCAACAGTGGCCACAGGATTGGAAAAGGTCAGTTTACATTCCAGTCCCAAAGAAGGGCAATGCCAAAGAATGTTCAAACTACCACACCATTGTACTCATTTCACACGCTAGCAAAGTTATGCTCAAAATCCTACAAGCTAGGCTCCAGCAGTATGTGGACCGCAAACTACCAGAAGTACAGGCAGAATTTCGAAGAGGGAGAGGAACTAGAGATCATATTGCCAACATACGCTGGATCATGGAGAAAGCTAGGGAGTTCCAGAAAAACATCTACTTCTGCTTCATTGACTACGCTAAAGCCTTTGATTGTGTGGGTCACAACAAATTGTGGCAAGTTCTTAAAGAGATGGGAATACCAGACCATCTTATTTGTCCCTTGAGAAACCTATATGCAGGTCAAGAAGCAACAGTGAGAACTGGACACGGAATCACTGATTGGTTCAAAATTGAGAAAGGAGTTTGGCAAGGCTGTATACTGTTGCCCTGCCTATTTACCTTATATGCAGAGCACATCATGAGAAAGGCGGGGCTGGATGAATCACCAGTTCGAATTAAGATTGCCGGGAGAAATATCAACAACCTCAGATATGTAGATGATACCACTCTCATGGCAGAAAGTGAAGAGGAACTAAAGAACCTCTTGATGCGGATGAAGGAGGAGAGCACAAATGTTGGCTTGAAACTCAACATTAAGAAAACTAAGATCATGGCATCTTGTCCTCTCACTTCCTGGCAAATAGATGGGGAAGAAATGGAGGTAGTGACAGATTTTATTTTCCTGGGCTCCAAGATCACCTCAGACGTGGACTGCAGCCAAGAAATTAAAAGATGCTTGCTCCTGGGCAGGAAAGCTATGGCAAATCTAGAGAGCATACTAAAAAACAGAGACATTACCCTGCCAACAAAAGTGCGTATAGTTAAGACTATGGTTTTCCCAGTTGCAATGCATGGCTGTGAAAGCTGGACCATAAGGAAGACTGAGCGCCAAAGGACTGAGGCCTTTGAATTGTGGTGCTGGAGGAGACTCCTGAGAGTCCCTTGGCCTACTAAGGAGGCCACTTTGTGAGGGAGGCCTTGGACCGCAAGGCGATCAAACTGGTCAGTGCTAGAGGAGATCAACCCTGACTGCTCTTTAGAAGGCCAGATCCTGAACATGAAACTCAAATACTTTGGCCACCTAATGAGAAGGAAGGACTCCCTGGAGAAGACCTAATGCTGGGAACACTAGATGGCAAAAGAAGAAGGGGATGGCAGAGAATGAGGTGGATAGATGGAGTCACTGAAGCAGTTAGTGTGAGCTTGGGTGGACTCTGGGAGATGGTGGAGGACAGGAAGGCCTGGAGGAATGTCCATGGGGTCGCAATGGGTCGGATACAACTTCACGACTAACAACAACAACAACATTCTTCCTCCACCTCATCAGTGGGACCTTCAACCCCTCTTTTTCCTCTCTCTCCTGCATATTGCCATGGAGCACTTTGCAGCCTCTCACATGTGGATCGGGCTACTAAATGCCTTGCCATGGAAGCACAGTAGAACTTTACATTGGCAGGAAAATCATAGTCCACAGTTGTGATGACCCTGCCCAACCAGCAGAAGAAACCTGCAGCCATAGCTGAGTTGTGCATGGTTGCAGTTGTTGTGCAGTGCACCTTTGAAAAGACAGCCAAGCAGTCTCTTACATATGCAAGGGGTCCTGTGCAGGTTCTTCTCATTCCTTCATGAAGGAAAGTTGCCCACCAGATATCTCAAGAAAACTTAACAGCTTCCTTCACCACTTGTTATTTTGGTAGAGTGCATTAGAGAGAGTCTCTATAAACAGTACACAGTTCTAAGAATCCAGAAGTATTTACCATGAGACATTTTCTGTTCTTTCCACTGTGTGTGCATGTGAAAGCGGCATTAAATCACTATGGCAAGATTTCAATATTGCGCCATTTCTTAGCTGCAGGTTCCTATCAATGTACATCTTTATTGGAACTAACTTATTTGCAATGCTCTCCTCAAGAAGATTCGCCTGACACCTTCCTTACTTTCTTTTCGGCTCCAGGTGAGGACCTTCCTTAAAAAACAAATAAGTAAAAAAAATAATAACTAATTGCCATAAGACCTTTGTTTCGTATTTTTGCTGCATTTTATTGTTATTTTAATGTGCTATTGGTTTTAATTGTGTTTTAATTGTGTTTTTATCTTGTGGTTGTGAGCCACTCAATTGAGCCACCCAGGCACAATTGGGTGGCATGCAAATGTTATGAATGAATGAATGAATGAATGAATAAATGAATAAATAATTAAATAACATTTCCTCCACTGCACAAAAGCAAACAAGTACAGCCATCTCCCCTGCAGACTTCTCCCCACCAAAGTTACCTTCAATCAACTCACTCTGATTTACTTGTAAGCCATTGAAGATAGTTGGACTATCTAATTTACTACCACAAGAAGTAGTGATGGCCACAAATGCGTATGGCTTTAAAAAGGAATTGCACAAATTCAGGGAGAAGAAGGCTTTCAATGACTACTAGCCTTGCTGGCTATGTGCTACCGCCTTTACAAGAAGTGACATGCCTTACAGTTGCCAAGATGCTTGGGGAGGCAAAGATCTTGTATTCATCCTGCTTGAGGGATTCTGGGTACTGTTTGCCACCATGTAGAAGGAGTGATGAACTGGATGGGCAGTTGGCCTGATCCAGCACTGATTTTCTGAAGTTCTTATTCTCTTATGTTCTCAAGGATCATGACAGCACAATAAATATGTTGTGCAGAGAAGCCTTAGTGACAATACTGAAAGCCCTAGCATTTCTGCCCCTTTGTCCTTCCAGAGAACCTCTTGCAACAGACTCACTGTAACTACTTTAGGATTCCTGAGCTGTGTGCTGTATGTATGCACTCTGCCCAATTCACCCTGGAAGCATCTAGGAAAATTCCTGGTTTTGCTCAACTACATCCTACACTCCTGCCCAATAAAGCTCTATCATATTTAGGAATTCTTGCTTTTTCTAACACTAGGATCCTTCCCCTTCCCCTTCTTCTTCATTACAGTTGCCTCACAAAGTTAAGAAGGTTTTCCTAAGTATGAGAAACAGAATAATCTGCTTTACTGAGACTTCTTCCATTTTTGTTGTGGGAGGAAATGTGCATTATCCACATGGGATTTTTTCCAGGTTTATGTTTCTTTGTCTTACTAGGGTTTTTATTAACCATCCACAAGGTGGTGCTGTATTATAGCTGAACTGTAGAAGATTAGCAATCTCTCAGGAGAATTTTCTTCCATTTCTTATGATTTAAAATTTAATACCAGACCAGGCTCTGGCGGATGATGATATAATGACCTCCCCCTCCCCCCCCCGCAAACATTCATGAATGAGGGATCCAAAAAACAATGGATGGATCATGTAGAGAAGTTCTAACAGATTATCTCTCTCTCTCCCCCTCCTCTCTCTACCCCTTTCCTGTCATATTTCTTTCCTCACATTTAATCATCTCTTTATCTCAGTGCACCTAGCATGGATGGACTGCTGCTTTCCTATTTCTCCCCCTTCAGTACCCTTCAATGTTTTTACTGTGATTTCATATCTTAGTGCCTTTTAATAAAAAAATCATTTTGGAATAAAGTCCATAAATCTTGACTTTCTTTTACCTACCAGGAACTTTACAGAGATGGTCCATCTAAAGTCTTCACAAATTAAGCAATGCTTTTCTGTTCTTTCTGTTGGAAATCATAAAGTTTTGACCTTCAAAATGTTACTTTCTATTTATCAGCTAAGGAGGTGGAGCTGGGAAGGGTGTGTTTGTATGTAACCCACAGGATTTAACATCCTATAGTTCCACCATTCCAGCCGCCAGACTAGTAAATGAAATGGATTACATAAATGCCAACAAAGGCAGCTGTGCTGATGTCAAATTGTGTGTACTTGATGGCCATCCACTTATACATTGAGTATAAAGAAAGCTGAGGTCAGTTTTCAAAGCCAAGAAGTTGCTATTTTTATTTCTTGATTATGGATTGTGGAACAGCTGATTTACAGACAGTGAAAAATCCACCCCCACACACATTTTTCTGCAAATTTTGTACCTATGCAGTGTGAAAACTTTTAAAAAATCTTTTCTGCATGCGAAGCTATATACATTCCTTGTATTTTTCTTTGTTCTTTGTTGAATTGCTATCCAACTGGAAATTTCATTGTTTTAAATACCTCTGTTACTAAAGATACGAATTCCTTGTGGTGAAAAGGAATACTGTCTCTGATTGTCATATAAGATGCTCTTGCTGTGGTGCCCTTCACACTTAATTAGATTAACGGACATTAATTGATTCAAGCTTTTTAACATGCATGTTGCCATTTGTCAGCCATTCTGTTGCCATAAGGGCTGCATAGATTCTCAATGGTGTTTGTGACATTCTTTCTTTCAGGTTTAATTTTTATTCCCAAGCTATGTTCCTTTATCTCAGAAGTGCTATTATGTAATTATCTGACTTTAGTGTTGTGTGTGCTACATTTAGATGCTTCTTTGTCATTTATCCTCTATGATCAAGGGTGATAGTCAATTAATTACCATAAGCCTTAACCAAACAGTCTTTAGTTCATACTTCTTCTCATACTATGCACAATATGCAAAAGCTTCTGGGAGATGCTGCACATATTCTTTATCCTGAATCACTGAATATTTACAGTATGGATAATGACTGATGCCAATTTTAATCAAGTATTAGGATCTAAAGCTGACATCCCCAAATTAAATTTTAGGATACAATCCTGTGCATATTTGTCTGGGAGTAAGTCTCATTAAAAATAGTTGAACAAACATGTATAGAATTATTATGTTAGTGGCATTTATTATTTTAAATATTATATCTTTTTGATATGCTGATCAGTTGTAGGGAGTTTTATAAATCTTATTGACCATCAGTTATGACACAAAGCCATAATATATATTTGAAATGTATATTTGGATATGTTTACAAATAAATAGAGGATAACAGAGAATACACAGTGTACTCTTTATCCCAGTTTTCTTCAGCTGTAAGGGTGAGGTGGAATACCATGGTGGTAATTGTCCTCCACTAATAACTGGTCTCTCATCAACTTTTGAAGCAGAGACATCTGCCAGTTCCACTTCACCAGTGCCAGGTTGTGAACTAGAGTCCAAAAATGGGGCATTTGTAGCAGTTTTTCTACTACTTTTCAAGCCTATTCCCACTTTGAACACTTAAACTTTCACACCAATGCCAAATTATCTCCCCACTAAAAAATAAGTGGGAGAAATAACAAGAACCTCTAAAATTGGGATGCAATGACATACGAAGCTGCTTTGTCAGATCATTAATCCATCAAGCTCAATCTTGTCAACAGGGGATGACAGCAGGTCTCCAGGGTCTCTGGGGTGACCTGTGGTCTTCACTATGCCATCTATACAAGCTGTGTGATTTACAACTGAACTATGTCCTCTCATAACAAATGGCAACATAGACATGCAGACACCATTCGATATACTCAGGAGTCAACATGTTAGCCTCATTATCTCCTTTCACAATGTCCAAGGCTGCTTGCATCTTCACAAAGGATCCCAGATGTTGCTCTCTGCCTGGTGTTGTCTCTCCTGCCACCCTCCATTTCTGTTTCAGAACCTCAGGTGTGGATGCCTACTATAATGTTGTTGTGCTGACAGGAGAGTCATGTCCATGGCATGAAGGAAACTTGGTGTTCTATATCTGCTTTTGGTGATCTATCCCTGGACCTGAACTCACAGGTCAGTCTGTTTCCTTTCTGTTTCCCCATGTTAGAAAGTGTGCTTTTTTACCGAGCCTGTTCCTGGTGCTCAGAGAGAAAGAAGTCTTTGAGATAGAGGGGATGAATGTCAGATCCAATGTGATTGTGGAGTTGCATCACCAGAGTTGCATAGTGATGCTACCTAAAGGGAAGAGCAACCGACTAAGAGCAGAGGAGAAAGGAAGAGGGTTGGGAAAGAAACTTCTCCTATCACCGTGGGATGGCACTGCTATGAGCTACTTGGAAGTGGGAGGAGAAACAGGAATCTGGTTCCATGGCTGAACTTCCCGCACATTCACCTCTGCACTTTGGGTTCCCCTGAAGACCATTTCAACTGAATGCAATGAGCATAATCTATGCTGGATGGATGGCCTCAGTGGAGTTGCATGAGCTTCTTATGGCTGTACCAGCTACTGTAGTGGTCCCTGCTGAGACACTCCTGGGGAACAATGCAGGGGATGCCCACTCAGGTTTCATACACAGTGTCCAGCTTTGAACACAACCCTTCTAGGTTGCCTTGTTTTATTATTTGTATCAAAGGCCAGAATTTTGGCATTTGGTGATCCATTCTGGCCACTCAAGCCCAACACTTGACTGTCTGCCACCTCCTCTCTCTTAATTCCCCTCAGTCAGTTTATTGCTTCTGCATTGTATCAAAGGATTCAATTTCCCAGAAAAATGGGAAGTGCCAGGAAATCAAATCTTCCCTCTCCCTGGCAACCTACCAGTGCATCCCCTGATTTGATCCGGGCAATTAGGACAAGCAGGGAAGGAAGGTGCTCATTGCATAAGCAGAAGTCCAGTTGAATAGCATTGGATTTAACTCACTGTTTTTACAAGCCTTTTATACATTAAATACCATAGTTTCATAATTGGAAAGGGAGATGCTATCTATTTTACTTTCACATTTTAAACAAATCTGAAATTATTTCTCTCCCAAATTTGAAAAACTCTGAAAACTGTTATCTAAAATGGGCTGAAATTAAACTTTTTGCCTATTTGGACTTTCCAAATTCAATAGGTGAGATGATTTCCAGAAAAAATGTTTCTGCATGGCTTTTAGCTGTTAAAGAACAGAACTCTGTCATGAAGACAAAAAAAAGAGGTGTCCACACCTCTGGCACCACAGATATGGCTGAAGATATGGAAATTTAGTCTCCTTTAGAAGGTCTGGACCTGGGTAGACCAATATGTCAGTTTCAATTTGTCTCACATTGAGGAATTGCTAATTTCAAGAGAGAACTTTGTGAATTTTGGTACTTATCAAAGCTCACCCTTGCCTATTTGGGAGCTGGAGAAGTGACATTGCAATCCAATGCTCTGACAAAGGATCCTATTGTGCTGGAAGCCAAAGTCTTGGTTAGGCATCCTGCTGGCAGTGGTAAGGCTGATTTTCCTTTCTGATACACTTTAACATGTGCACCCAATAGAAGTTACATTGTTAAGCACAGTCTGTCTCTATGACAACGTCTTTGCTTATAATGTCACCAAGTATTAGGACAGTCTTTTCTTTCATTCTAGCTATATAACAATTTGAAAACCCATTAAAGTTCAGAAGGCACGTCTTTTAAACAACAATTTAGACTTCTATTGTAAATCCATAGAGTACGATCCATTTGGCAACACGGAGAAATCCTTCCATCCTTTCTTTCATCTCCAAGAATAGATGATCTAATGACTTCTATTAGCAGAGGTTGTAAACTTTTGTGGGGGTTCAGGTGTAAACTGTGGATACTGTTGCCTAAACCCCAACGTGGGCTAAAATTAGGTCGGTGCCCACACAGTATCTGACCTTAAGATATTTTATACATTTACAAAATGGCATTGATGCTGTGTGAACTAGAAATTGGTAAACTGTCAATATTCACTAGCTAATATTTAACACAGCCAAGAAATAGAAAATAAACAGGAAATTGGACTGTTTTGCATATTTCCCAAAATATGATTATATTATTCCCTAGCAATAGCAACCATGTAAGTTCCTAAAGCACTGGCAGTTGAAGCACCAGGGAGGTTTTTAAAAACATATGTCCTCATTTATGCTCCGTTTCCCCCCTTTTTTTCTTTATGAGGTTTATTCTCAATTCACTGCATGCAGAGCAATTACCAAATGATATACACTCCAGATGGATCATCAGCAGGGTTTGATGAAAATGCATACACACAATTGTAGATGTCTTCTTAGGCAAAATGCTTCATGTAGGTATTAATTAGCCCACCTCCGACACCTTCCAAACAGTAACTTCCTATTAGTTGTCAATGATTTTCACAGTGAAGTGCTGAATACAAGCAACAGGCATCAAATGTTGGAAAGGAGAAGCATGTTGCAGTGTTGTCTTGCATATGTTATATAGCACCGTATTTTGCACAATGTGTTGTTGTTGTTCTCATCATCATCATCGCCGTCACACATATATTAAAAGCTCAAAGTTTTTCATCTGTGCTATGAAGCTAGGAGAAATTGGCTTCCTAAATTTCACACAGTGAGGGCCAAATGTTAATATTAAATTCATACCATGCAGCTATGACAATCTTTTTTATTTAATAGTAAGTATGAGGACCCTGATATTAATTAGAACCCTAAGAAGGTTGGATTGGGTGATGTAGGAGATTGAGCATATCACCTCCCTCCACAGTCGCACATTGTGTGATTGTAATCTGATTGCCTTCCTATCCCTGCAGTTTTCATGGGAATAACTACATATTAGGCAAGGGACTGCTTCTTTAGGACAGAATAAATTTTTCCAAGCCTTCCACTTCCTGGATTCACTTTCTAGATTCAGTTTGCTTAGTTTGCTATTTTTTCCTTTTACTGTCCCTGTGATGACACTATGATTTATTTGTGTCACAAGGGTTAAGGATGCTAGGTTAAATTCTGGAAATTTTTTATAGACAAATGTTTGTTTCACATGCTTTCCTGGGGGCAAAAATCTTATCTTCTGGTAAGCAATGTGTATCTTGCATAATGCATAAAAAATAAAAAAGCAAGAAAATTCAGTTTTACAGTGAGCTTCCAGCTTCCTGTAAAATCCACGTTCTGCAAGGAGGCCAGAGAAAGAAGAAAACTTCCCGGTAGGTTTGGAGGACATTTATTATCCATGGATATCTTCCTTTGCAAAGAAAAAGAGGAAGAATATTGTGTAAGCTGTCTCAGTTCCTTGAAAGAAAAGTAAATAAATTGTTATAAATATAATAAATTAATTGTGTGTGACTGTTAATGCTGTGAGAGACTGCCTTATGTCTGATCACTTTCGCATCATTTTCTGTGTGTGGGCTTTTTTTTCACCTAGTTTTCGGTTTGTTGCATGAAGACTGTGTTGGGTATTATCAGCAACAGACTGGAAACTCCAGATAAAATAGACCCTCCAATTTTTATGGTGCCAGTTTTTAAAAGCACATCTTTTCTGAATGAAAAACTTAATAGGCTAAAGCGTAAAAATTCATATTTGGGAAGGATTCGTGCATGTTTGTTTTCAGAACTGCAAACTTGTTCAGAAAATTAACACTGATAATTATATTCTTTCTCATATTCAGGTTTTCCAATGGGACTGGGTCACATAATTTGAAAGCAGGAACAAAATTTCCATACATCCTTTCATTGTTTCCAAATCTCAATAGCCTTTGATCCCTCTGTTCCTTCTGGAAAGCCATTCCTGCTCAGGACTCTGCAGAAGATCCCTGCTGGTGCAAGAAATGGGCAAACCTCCTTTCTTTCAATCAAATTTTGACAAAGCCCAGTGGGGCTGACACTGTTTAAACTACTGAAGTTAACAGCTTTAATGGTAAGGAAAGGCTTTGGAGGTTTCTGTGTAGAATCCAAATTTGAGACAGGAATTCCTTTGATTGTCAAACACGTATATTGCAGTCACCAAGATAAATTAGCTTATTCTGTGAAATGTCTCTGTTGATAAAATAGTAACAAGCTTTTCATCATAGGGCTAAAGCTTCTGAATAATACATTTTTCCTTCAAGCTCCAGAAGACAGAAAGTTCTTATATGGACTCTGAAGAACATGCTTGAAAACATACTGATTGAAAAGTGGGGAAGGTAAAATTATAATGTTTCTCTCACCTGTTAGACTCAAAACAGCTGCAAGCTGATCTTTTACTGTAAATCAGGAAAAGAGGAAGAGGAATGAAATGTCTATAGAAGGTAGCAGAGTTTTACGACAGAAAACCTGTTGTTAAAAGGAACGTTCAAAGCTTTCGAAGCAGTCTGTAGCTTAACAGGCCATGGCCCATGATAGACTTCTTGAGCAACATTTATTTGGAAAAGGCAAAACAGAATGAGAAGCAGTGTGCCACCCCCTCCCCCCTGAAAAAAAGTAATGAGTAACAGCAGGAACAACCGAAACACAAGAAACATCAAATGAGAAAGAATAATTGAAAAATCCTATGCATGTTCTACATCTCCCACTATGAGACTTGTGGGATGTTTTAATCTCTCAACATGCGTGGAATGCATAACAGCCTTAGAGTTCAGTCGTGTGATCCTTGAAAGGCATAATCCTGCCAAGAAAGGTATTCAGCTTGCATTGGACTGGGTAGTACTTCCCTTATGGGGCAGGGTCCTTATCCTCTAGTAGCTTTGTAATCTTACTGCTTTATATTTTTACTCCGGGAGATCAATTCTGCCACCATTGTTTGAGAAACCATAGAATACTGGAAATGTTACTAATATTAATATTGTATTTCCATACCACCCAATCTTTCCCTCTAAGGTCCATGGGTAGGTGCGCGGGAAATCCCTGCCCGGATTCCTTTCCCGGCACTGTTGCAACCTTGGGAAGGGAATTGGGCTTTGGAAAGTGGGACTTTGGGAAAGTAGGGTAAAAGATGTAGCTCTCCTATATCTATGAAGATCTGAGAACTTCTTCCTCCCAAGCTCATGTGGATGACCAAGGTGGGATAAGACATCCATCCAGCCCAAACCACAAGAAACAGAGAGCTTGAAAGGCTTTTGAAGCTACTGGTACCCTGCCTGGCTCTTGCCATAGAGGTTAGGATAAACAGAGAGCTCTGAAATAGCAGTCTTTCATCCAGAGAACATCATTCCTCTAAGACTGCACTGTAAATTATGTTGGTGATGCTATTTTAATAGACTTTTCAACCTTCTTGTTTTATGCTGCTCAAAGAATGTTATTTTATTGCAAATTCTAACATCAAACATTTTAATAATTGCCTTTGTTTTTACTTTCAGTACTCATATTTTATATCAGAAATTTAGTTTCATGTTGGCCCAAACGAACCTCAGCACAGAGTCCTTAAACAGAGTTTCATAGCATAAACAGAGTAAAATTAAGAGAAAGAAAAAAATATGAAGTGTTCCACATTGTTAAGTTCTTTCCAGAGGAAAACAGAACTAATCATTCTAACGATGAAATTATCTGTTGTTGTCCTTAGATCAAAACACATGTGGATATCACCAGGTTTGCATGTGATAATGAGATGTTGCCTCTTTTTAGTGTTTCTTTTCATATTGTGAAATAAGTTATCGATTCTTAGGAGATCTTTGCTTCCCTCTCAGGAATCCCTCAATGCAGAAATAATGCCATTGAAAGAGAAGAATGTTTTGTGACTCTGAAGCAGTGCATGTGATGAAATCTCAGAAATATGTGTTCAGAAGATGGAATATAGGAACATTACCAATACATCAAAACATATTGCATAACTAAAGTAAAAGAAGGAGGAGGGGGAGAAGGAAGAGGTATTACTTGAGTATTATACTACTCAAGAACTTCAACAACTTCCATATTATAAGAGGGCATTTGCAGGACAAAAACTCACACATTCCACCTACAGATTGTACTAAATTTTATCTCTGTGATACTTCTACATAGCATATTAATGAGCCAAACATCCTCAGATGGAGAGCACCTAATGTCTTCTAAATATAGATTGATGCCTCATCTCCCTTGCTAACAAGGCCTTGCTTCCTATGCTAAACTGTTGATTCATTTTGAGAAGCTGCTTGGATCATTATTCTCTTAATTTCCTCCCATAAACTCCAGATGGCTACCTGCCCATTAAGGTATTTTTCTTTGTCACTACATTATTCTGTAGCATGCATTGGTACATAATGAATATTTAATATTTTGGTTCTAGCTCAGTTTGTGTGATTTTACAAGTAGAAGAAGCAACAATTTGTCATGCACTCAAGAGGAGTGGAAACCATTTCTGTGGTTATTGTGACAGATAATATTCCTAAAACATGTAGACCCATACAAAGCACTATTGTGTTTTTTGTAATTTGATTCATTTTTTTAAAATGTTCCAGCTCTGAAGAAGAGGAGGATAAGTAGGGAAAAGAAAAAGACTGCCTTATCCTGCTAGCCTGCCTCTTTAAACATTTTCTCATGCTGCCCTGCCAGGCCCAGCTAAGGTGATCCCTGGAATAAACAGCAAAGATGTCCATACCACCAAATCAGGAGTCATTCACCTAAACTAGGTGCCAATTTGAAAGCATGTTTAAGCACAGGTGCTATCTACATGACATTGCTTTCAACTGAAAGCTTAGTGAATGAGCATCTCAATATATGTGGATGGACTTGGATGTAAAGCCATGTATTTGGAAACAATAAGGTCAGTATTGACTATATTGACTATAGTTGGCCACAAATCTAAAGGTAAGGGTAGGATTCATCTATGGGTTGAACATACAGGCATAAGGAAATAAATTGTCTTGAAACCAGCTCAACTCCTAGAAAATTGTTTATTTTAAGCAACCAGTCTGATCTGTTTTGATCACAACAAGGTACTTGCCAGTAGCTATGATGTCCTTAGGTTCTGAGGCTCTCCACTACCCTGAGGAGGCCTCTGATTCAGGTATGTAAGACTTCAAGACAGACCATAACTCTCCTTTCTATACCTCCCTAGTCAGAGGATCTAGCTCTCCATCATCTGACACTGAGGATGGATCCTGTTAGGAGCTGATTTCCCCTTATTAGTTTCAAGCTTCCAAAACAAAGGCAGTCTTTGCAAAATAGCTCTTTATTGCCAATTTGCAACTAGCAAGCTACAGCCACTATTTTCTAAGCATAAAGAGAGTTATTTGTGGAACCCAAACCAGAAACTACTTACAAAAACCTTCAGCTTCAGTAATACTGGACTCTACCTCTCTGGGTGCCCCTAACCTCCTAGATCTATGCAAGCCCTCTAACCGGGTGGCTCTCCTGTCCCAGTGCCACATCATAGGATCAAGGACCAGACAGGTCAAGGGTTTATCTTCCTCCTTTCCTTTGCCCCGTCCCTTTTTTTCCAGACCCTGTTTCTCCCATGGACTGTCTAAGCACCTGGGAGCAATGGCCTTGAGACAACTGCACCCTTCTCTGCCCTCCTGAGTCCTACTCTCCCTATTTCCCAGCTGCCACCATCCTTATCTGAAGAGCTGGTGCATCCTTGACCTTGGAAAGCACATGAAGACTACCTGCTTGTCCTTTCCCAACAGCTTCCCTGTAACTTCTCTTCACCCAGGAATGCAAGACTGCAAAACCTGAAAATGGCCCTTTAAGAACTGGAGTCAGTGTATGGCAGGGGTGAACCCACTAAAAGACCAGGCTCTGCCATTTTTCTTATGGCCTTAGCTGAAGCTGACTGAACTCATTTACTGGAGCAGCATTTCTGTATGGAAGAACTTGTCCAGTCAGCAACGGTGTTCTCTCCTAGCTCCTGCCTTGCTTACTGTGACCCAGAAAGTCAATGAACTCTGTGGTGCAGTTCTGGTGTAGCTCCTCTGAGCCTCATTCATGCCCAGGACAGCAGCATACTTGTGCAATACTTATACCTCACTAATGTTTTTTGGGGGGAAGGAGAAATCTCAGAACCTATTTTTTAAAAGTAGGATTTCCTGGCATGTTCCAGGCACTGCAGAGTCCCCACAGGTGCTTCGTGTCCTCTGTATTTTTGGGGTTAGTACTTTCAAAAACAAAATATTAACTTCACCAATCAGGAGAGCTATGTACTTTGCAGATAGATAAGGAATGCTTTCATGCTGATAGAAATTGTACTCACTGTTTTCCATAGCAACGTTGCAACATGGAAAGAGGAAAATATAAGTCCAAAAGCTGTAACAAGTAGTAGACAGGCACTAGTTTGCTCTTGATTAAGGCTGTATTCCATTATGTGCACGTGTGGGGATTATACTTGCTACTTAAATAGTTATACAACAAGGCAATCCATCAAACTATAACCCCAAAACATCTCTCATTCATTCTTAGTCTAGAAACAAGTCTCCAAATAGGTGTCGTGAGCCCAAGGAGGAAAGGCCCTAGTAAGGCTACAAAGCTGCTTAATTGCAAAATATCCATGCACAATAGAACTGTTGGGAATAAGAGGGTCCTTCTGCTTTATGCGATAGTATTTTCCTCCATCTGAATATCGAAGGGAATTCTGAAGTGTATTTGACATAAGTGAAATATTCTAAGCAAGGGAACAATAAACACAGTCTCATCAAGACAAATGTCAAGTAGATATTTCATCTCCTCCATTCCCTCGTATGAAAACTCAGTGGCTTATATATAAAATCATGTACTGATTAATCATAGGAGGAGCTGCAGAATCACAAAGCACATGGATTCAGCTGCAGAGGTCCTTGCCATCCTAACAGAGAAACTGTGCAAGTTTGATACATACACTGATATGTAGGGAACGTGACTTGAAGTAGGGGTGTTCTGGGCTCCCTGGACCAGCCGCACCAGTTGGCCCCATATCATGCAGATTCTGCATGTCACCAGCTGTTCTTCTGCAGATGGAATGGATATGCAGGGAAGTAATGCCAGGAGTGAAGACACTTGTCCAGACCTGTCCTGCTTCAAACAATAGATGCTTGACATGTGCAAATAGGGGTAACTTCTGCAGTGGTGTAATGACCTTGCTGGGGTCATTACATTTTGTTCTCTTTATAATGTTATATCCAATGTGGGCCATCTGCCAGCACAAGGGAAAGTGCTGGTAAACTGGATTGTAGTTTCCTCCTGTGTCCCTCAAGTATGATCCAAAGAATTAGGCACCCTGAGGAACAGATACAAACTGTAGAATGATGCAGGGGGAAAAGAAGAAATTCCTTTGGGAAAGTAGACACTTGCCCATACATCACTGGATTTAACATTTATGTTTTCAATATGGAATGATTAGAATGAGAGGACATGAACTCTCACAGCCTCATCTTGTATAATTTTCAATTTCCAGAAAAATCATATACCTGTAATCCACATCATCACCCCTCACTGAATGAAATGCAGTGGCATAGCCTCATTAAATTCAATAGAAGAATTAAGAATGAGCAGGTGAGTCCTGAAAGTGGAGGAAGCTTTATCCCCACCAGAAATACAACAGAGGTTAGACTTCTATGACCCGCATGGTTTTTGCTCCCCTACTTAATGTATTGGAGT
Source organism: Varanus komodoensis (assembly GCF_004798865.1). Taxonomy (NCBI): domain Eukaryota; kingdom Metazoa; phylum Chordata; class Lepidosauria; order Squamata; family Varanidae; genus Varanus; species Varanus komodoensis. The sequence continues at coordinate 2,877,101 of NW_025335589.1, forward strand.
TATATGGTCCATTGCATTTAATAGGAAGAAATCCAAAGGCAAGGTCAGCAGGCATTTTTCCAGCTCATTCTTTATTAGGCATGGGGAAGAATATTTCCACTTGCATTTTAATATAAACTTACTTAATTCTGAAACCAAAGCAGAGCTGTTCTTCAAGATTAATGCTTTTTCAAACTTGGAATTCCTCATTTAAAGAAATGCACAAAAATACACGCATGAGGAAAAAGAAAGTGCACCAAAATACATATATTTTTGAGAATAAAGTATCAAATTAATTATACTAGGAATTTATTTGACTGTGTTTATACAAAACTCTCTCTCTCTCTCTCTCTGTGTGTGTGTGCCAAAATCTATGCCAAGATACTGAAAAAAATGAGAAACCAAAATTAACAGATTCATCAATCCCTAGATTTTAATGTATGCCAAAGTAGCATTTGAGGTTTTTAACAGGCTTGCACAGTTCTTTTATTAGCTAGGATCAAGAGAATTTCACAGGAATTTGTGAACATAGATGAATTTTCTATCAAAACCTGGGAATTCAGTCAGGACTGAAAATATTTATGCTAGTATCAAATAATGGAATGTGTTGAAGATGTCATTAGTGCTAAAGCTGTATGGGCTTGTCTTTAGTCATATATCTGAATTTCTCTGAGTAGAAAATTAAAGTTCTTGAATATATTCTAAAATAAGCAAAACCATTCCAATGGAAATCAGTGTTCTTTTCTGAATGGAAATAGTTTAATTCATGATCAAAAAAGCCCATCAAATTTAGTTCCCTCTGAACAAATATAACTAGCCATAAGTTGTTGTAGGGAGTGGAAAGGTGAGAATAAAGACATGGACACTAAAACTTGGGTTGAACTAGGCCTTCTTTACTTAAGATGGGCAATTCTTCACTCCAGGATCTGCAAGTGTAAAGTGCAGCAATATGACCATATTTTCCTTCAGGCACTAGCTGCTTTCTTCTCAGGCATGCAATTGGCCACTCCAGTTAGGGAATGAGAAAGTAGGTTCAGTTCATTCTCCCCACTAAACACACACACACACCTATCTTGGGCAACATCATATCAGCCCATGTGCCAGCAGGAATTGCCATTTATGCAATGGGGATATTGCAGTTACACAGGGATACAGAAATGAGCATGAATACTAATTTGTAGAACAGGGCAGGCCACTAAAGCTTGCACAAGAGATCTTTGCTGACCAGTCCTACTTTGAAAAATGCAATTCCCCTAGTTTCTAGGGTTACATAGAAACCCCAAAACATACCATCCTGCTGAGCAAGCCATTACGCCTGCTATCACTAAAGATAGTGATAGAATAGCAGGGATAGAACAGTACCTTCCTGGTTTAGGAAAGCACCCTCTGTTTTCTGTTTTGTTTTCATCTGTTTGTGGAGGATCTGGATGCCCAGTGCTGGGGGACGCAGTTCCCGATCATCACAACACATCCCATACAGGATGTCTCCAGTCCTTCTATGTATGCAGCATTTTCAGGACACTGGAGAGGCTTTCCTGGCTGGGAAGAGGGAATTTCACTTCCATCACGACTGCCCATTCAGTACAAATCTAGATTCAATCCATTGTGAGCTACACACATGGCTCTGGGCCTAAGTATTAACTATTAACTATTTTTACATATGAATATGTTAAGAATTTCACATTTGGCACGCCGAAATAGCCACACTGGCCATAGATGTTAATGGTCAGATGCCAGAGTGGAAAGATAACACTGCTCAGAGTGCCAATGCTTCGAAAACCAATTTTAAAGTCTTCTTTACATCAAAGGAAAAAAAGTGGAATCTAGAACAGATAATCATTTAAACTGAAATCCCTCATGGAGATTTGAAGTTTCATAAAACTGACAGCTAATTTAAGGCAACAGACACAATGCACAGCTCTTTTTCTAAATTAATATGTTAACAGATAATTGGCAGACATTATTAAACCAAAATAGTGAATATATATTTCTCAGGAGAAGGTGCCAACAGATCACGGAAGGGAGACACATTTTGCATGCTGCATGCAAGCAGTATCCTCACATTTGGAATGCATGCCACTGCTAAAGTCAGGAAAGGTGTGTGTATTCACAATGCATACAGATACCTCTGCGCTCAAAGGAACTAGCTTTAGGGCAAAGCAAAAGTAATGAAAAGGCCTTTTGTATTTGACTCCCCCCCCCTTTGCAAAAATCACATTTCTCCACCAAAAACCATCTGCCATGTAATCAGATTTTGTGGCCATCACAGAGATTCAGTAAAATCAAAGTACAGATGGTGGTTTATTGCAAAGTAGCAGAGAAGGTTTAGAATCGATGATACATGTGGTCATTTTTTGCACATAAACTCTCTGATTAAGTATGAAAAATGTGAACATTTGTTTATCTTGGAAAAACTGCTATTATATGTGAAGCATGACCAATTAGGCATTTCTAAACTATTATCTATATAATTAAGAAAAAGCCATCTGTAAAGTCAGAAGTTGAGTCTCTCTCCACTCCCCCCCTCCACACTGATCCACTTGTAAATGTAATTTCTCTAATCTGATTTACTCAGAAGACAGCTACCAGTTAGAAAATAGCCGCTGTTGATTGAAACTGGTCTGTTTCATTTTTATTCTCCCCACACAGACCCCTTACCTCGTAATACTCCAGTAGTAGATAATAAGAGGGAATGTGAAATGTCAATGTATTTATCAGTTCCTGGTCTTCTGAACCCAACAAATATATGAGATCTTAGCAAAATGAGATATTTGCCTTATTGGGGCATTCAGAATATGTGCTGAATAAGGAGGAGTACTTCACCACCTTTATTATGTGGATCTGCTTCCTGTGCTTGTATGAGGAAGTGGCCTGAAGAGGATAATGTCTTGTTCTATCTCTGTGGAAGGGCTTGCTTTTTTTAATCTTGGAACTCATGGCTAGAGCTGGACTAGGCATGGAAAACTCTCTCTTTTTCTTTTTAATGTTTGTAATCTTTTGGTATTTATTAAAATGATAAAATAAATAAACAGGAACAAAATTCTCACACAACTGCCCACATTCATCAGGTATAGCTAATCAAAGCATAGAAGGGACCATGTTGCACATGCTTGCCATAGAGCTGTTAAAGATAAATGGCTTGTCAAGGGGTGGGGAATAGCAAATCTTTCAGCACCAATATACAAGGATGGAAACCTAGACTTTAAGAGTGAAGCACTCAAAGCCTGGGGGATGGATGGACAGATATTTTCAGATTCAGTTCGTCACCATTTTTTTTTAATCTTCTGAATATAAAGCAATTTACAGAATTTGGTAAATTCTTGTTAGAAGAAACTAGGAAAAAAGAACACATCTGTAACCCTCTTAAGCTTTATTGAAATAACTTGATTATATATCCTCTGGCTATCCTTTACCACTGGATTTGAAGAATAAACTGAATGTGACAAAAGAAACTTTGCTCCATTCCAGAATGAATTATGTACCTTCCATTAATGCCTTTGTGTTCCAACTATTTTTGTCACTCTAACCTTTCATATTATCTAGAAGGACTTTCTCAAGAATTATCTTTCTTTGACTAACACATAGAATTATTGACCTGGGATGAAATGTACACATTTTTCTTCAGTACTAACTTGTTGAATGTTTGCTTGTCTGTGTCCTATTGACATAAATTGAATGATTCTGTCAGCTGTCTCATATGACTGATATCTGCAGATACAATGGAATAGGTGTACCACATTTTTCCGCAACTCCAAATATGTTTAACAATTTTCCGCAAAATCAGATATATAGATTGATTTCAAATAAGGGGAGTAAAGTTGCACATTTGTTATAAACAACAAAAATGTTCCACATATATTCTCATGTTCCCATCAAATTTGCTAACATTTGACTAAACTTTGGGAAGTTTCATAGTTCTGCTCATAGAGGTTTTTAACAGAGTTTCTAAAATCTACATCCTATCATTAAAAAGTTTCTAAAATCTACATCCTATCATTCTCTTCCAGATGCATGGCACATTTATTGTTTTTTTGGCATTTGGATAACTTTGCCCATTCCATGTAGTGCTTAGAATTTTTCATTTTGCTAATGTGGTGTAATATATCTCAATTCATTCTGTTTTTCTGTTGCAACAGACTTTCTACTATGCTCAAAAGTCAAAATATTCCTTTTTCATTAGTCAAATGAGTCATGCAAGTTATATTTTCAGCATTGTCCAGTTGACATTTAAAAGGAAATGATATGAACTGACAGCTGTATGCGACATTGGAGCACTGGTATGTGCTCAGTGGCACTGCAGCCTTTTTCCAGACAAGAGAGCAGATCACTGTAGCCCACCATGACTTAACCATAAGGAACAGTAGCTTATAACATGTATGAACAGCTGTTTTGATCCTGAAGCTCTGGTGGGGCATATTGTGGCATGGAGCTTGCTATTGCTTGCTATGTCATCTCAATCTGGGCAGCAGGTTACTTTTGAGGCTTAAGCAACCCCTCAGATAACCTTCCAACAGACCTTGGGTTCATTGAGGGTTGTTTAACCATGAAACAACCCTGCTGCCTGGGTTTTGATGATATCACAAGCTGTGGCCTGGGCTTGAATAGGTGGTCCATCAGCATGCACAAATAAATCATGCCAAGCTATGGTTGTGATTCCAAGCAGATCAGTCAGTTTGCATGTTCCTTTCTCTAGCAGTTGTGTGCTTAGATTCATATCCATCATTTCATGGAAACAAAATTGCATCCACATATCCTTATTTTTATTACTTTTTTTAAAAAATGCACCTTTCAGGGAAACTCCTCCTAATGCAGTCTACATAAATAAAATTCTGCTCCAATAATAAAAAAGTAAAACCATAATGAAATCAAAATGAATAACTAAAGCTACGCAATCCTATATGCACATTAGTACCCTTCAAAATACTAACTCAGTTATAAGCCAATGTAAATGAAGAAAAATTTTACATCCCGTTGAAGGCTGTGATGATGGTGCCTGCTGTAGATCATTTTCAACAGAGTTCGACAAGCAGGAGGCCAGTACCAAAAGCACTTTGTTCCTATGCATTCTGCAATTGCTTTGACAAACAGGCAGTGCTGATCTCAGACAGGCTGGCATGGAAAAAGTGCTCTTTCATGTAATCTGGATGCACAGATTTAAAGCTTTAAAGGTCAAAAGGAGCACTTTAAATCAGGCCCCAATTAGCACTTTAAATTAGGTGCCAGTAGCCATGCAACTGTCCCCACTTGTATCTCATGCAATGCAATAGCACAGAACCTTGACCAGTCACATTTGTATTGGCTGATATTTCAGTAGTAACTACTTCTGTGTTCTTGTACAATTTTAAACAATAGCCCTTTATTTGTGTGTTTGTTGAGGAAGGGGTCTACTTCCCACTACTGCCATCAAATATGGGGGGGCTTCTTCACCAGGCGATCCCACCTTTGTGATTGCTTCTTTATGACAAATTAGTCTACTTCAAGGACTAAGGAACTCTCTGCCACTCTAACTCAGTTCCAGGAGCTGCACTTTTTCTGGTGCCATCAATTTTGTAATAATACTTGTTTTAAAGATGGCTAGATGGCTGGTATAAGAGATAGTCCCCAACATAGAGAAAGATGAACTATTAAACAAGTAAGTTGTTATCATTAAAGTGATTTTGTGCATAGAGGAGTACTATTATTTATTTTGGGTTTTCAAAAGATACCTTAGGACATAATATTCCAATCTGGGTGCCCTTAACTTGGAGAATAACAGGCATATGAAGGGCAGGAGAAGTGTGGAGATGAAAGTCACCTGCCCTCCCCTCTCACCCTGCAAAACTCTTAGCCAATTTCAGCTGCTGAGGTATGGCACTCCTGAGCATGAGTGAAGGAGGCTGAGGCACCACCAGGACACACGGGCTGGCACCAATCTCTTCCCTTCCTGGTCTTCCTCGCTACACCCCAAAACCTGTCTCCAGTGTCACTGCTGCACCCTCAGAAATGCAGCTGGTGACGCTCTTTTTATTCCAATCACAAGGGGAGAGGCGAAATCAGAACTCTGAACCCAAACTTTGCAGATGGAGCAATTTTCCAGCCTGTGGTTGAGGATACAAGCAATCTCAGGCTGCCTAGCTAGCATAGCATTGTTCTGCTTGTGATCATTTAGGACTCAAAAGGCATTGTTGCTACAAGTTTCCGAGGATTTCCTGGAAATCTTACCTAAGACCATGAGCTTTGAAGTACAGCCTCCCTATGAACTATACCCAAAGCCTCTCCTGTCATATTACAGTTTTTAATTCCTGCTTATACAATTTTTCTCTGGCAAGAAGGAAAAAAACTTGTCTTCAGCATGTGTTCAATGCTACAATGTCTCATTAATAAGGGTTTGTCTAATACACTCTTAGTAGACTAATTGCTGGGGGTGTAGTACTGCTATTTCTTCTTTTAGTCCTATATTTAAGCAATCTCTAGTTTAGGTGTTTTTGTTTTTTTCTTTCTCTTCTTTCTCTTTCATTATATTCAGAAAAAAATATACTGCAACACTCTTTGATACTTTCTGTTCTAGATGTTCTTACACATCAGGGGTCTCAAACTCGCAGTCCGCGGGCCAATTGCCGGGATGGGTG
>NW_025335589.1:2883787-2894777 GCF_004798865.1 Varanus komodoensis
GAGTTTGAGACCCCTGTTATACATTATCTACCTGCTTCTTCAAAGTTAAAGCAAGATAAGAACAAATGGATTTTCTACACTCTTTTGCAAACTCAAAGCCTGATACTACAACAATGGTAAAATAAACACCCACCTACTATGATGCAATGGATTGAAGATCTATCAATTCTTCCAGTGTCTCGGAGACACCACTCCAGGGCTGACATATATATCAATATCTGGTCTACATTTGGTCTGCTGTATAACAACTGTTCTATAGATACTTACACATAAGCAATTTGAATTTATTCTTTTCATTTTTGTTTAGATTCTGTTTGGTTTGTTGAAATATACGAATAAATACTACCACTACCCCAAAACGCCCCCACAGTTTTCTTTTTTCTTATCCTCTTCACATTTCTAATATATTTTATGTCCTCACTTTTTGTCACTCTCGTATATTACCCTTTTCCCAAAACTGACATCTTCCAAATGTTTTGGACAGTAGATCCAATCATCTGTCAAACAGTCATGCTGGCTGGGGCTGATGGAAGCTGTAATCCAGAATTTCTGACGGCATTAGGTTTGGAAAGGCAACTTTAAGGGCAATTTGTCATCAGCGCTCTGTCACCTAGTGAAATAGTTGAACTGGTTACTAGATCCTTTCCAGATTCAGTCAACTGTCCAAATAACCAGTAAGCCTAGGATTTCAGCTCTCACTGTGTTCAATGAAACTTACTGCTAGGTAGGTGTACATAGAATTTCAGCCATAAAGATCAGTCCTATAGATGCCTGCTCAACAGTCTTCCAGTGGTGCCCAACAGAATTTACTCCCAAGTAAGTGGATACAGGATTGCAGCCATCAGCTGCAATCCTATTTTTGCTTATCTTGGAGTAAATCCCATTGATCTCCATGAGACTTGACAGGCATACAAAGTCTTAAATTGTGTACAATGTTTCAATGCTGGAAGCATGTGGGTAAAGTTCACCACAGCCCTATAACTACATGTGAAGATTTTACTAAGATGTGTTGGAGAGATGCAGTTAAATCCATACATACCATTACAAGATATAGGGGTGAGAGTTTATGCACAGAAAGCAGTTCATTAAACCATCAAGAGTAATGGCTTGGCAATTTGTTGGTGGCTGTTAGTACTTCTGACTGTGAAACAGCTGCTTGATTTAATTGGCAAACACTTGTTCTTTTCATTTACAGGCAGAATTAACACCTCTTATCTTGCCAAGTGGCTAAAGATTGTGCTAGTCCTGAAATAGGCACTACTTAACCTGGGTCATAATTAATGTAGAAAAAGCCCACCTTGCCTAGTTAACCTAGCTTAGAATGAACACCTAAAAGGACAAATGTAATTAAAGCTCAACTGACATTTGTAGCAAAGAGAACAGAACTTCAGAGTCTAATTCTCTTCCCTATTGTCTTGCACATAAGGTGTAGCAGAATCAATTTTAAGGAAGGTAGCCGTGATTGTTGCACCATTCCAAATGTAGTAGATTGAAGTGCCTGATCCTGCCTAATCATGGAAGCTAAGCAGGGTCAGGCCTGGTCAGAATTGGGATGAGTGACCTGAGTGTATGATTCCATGATTATTGTTGTAAACTGCCCAGACAGCTTTGGCTATGGACAGTTTAAAATGCAACAACAATAACAACAACAATAATACACAAACTGATGCTGGTAGTTGCAATTTCCCCACAAGATATCTCCATGTTGTCATCTTATCTACTTAATTTGCAGAGCTGAAACAGGTCACATTTAGTCACTCATTTATTCTAGTCATGCTGAGATGAGGAAATAAGCTCAACTCCCCAAATATGTTTGGATTATATTGTCTATGTTTCATTGTATATTTTCTTTTTTCTTTATCCTAACCCTGCTAACATGCAAGGAAGCACAAAGTAGGAATACTTGCAATGGTAGTAGCAATGGTAATCCACACTAGCACACCAGCAATAGTGTGCTAGCAATTTACACTCTGGTCACCTTGTGTTTAAACTACTATAATGCACTCTATGTGGGGCTACCCTTGAAACCAGTCTGTAAACTTAAATTGATACAAAACAGGACTGGCTGTTTGTTGACAAGGCGGCCAGACACAAATCTATTAGCCCTTTATACAATGCACTGGTTACCACTTGAAGTCTGGTTCTGCTTTAAGGTGCTCACCCTGACATATAAAGCCCTAAATGGCTTAAGGCCTGGATGTCTAAAGAGTGCCTCTTTCTGTATACACCTATCTGGACCCTAAAGTCATCTATGGAGGCCCTTCTCTGGGATCCTTTAAAAGAAGTAAAGAAGGTGGCCAAAAGGGGAGGGAGCTCCTCAGTTATGGCACCCTGATTATGGAATGCAGTTCCTCAGGACCAGCGCTGACTCTATATACTTTCCAGCACCAGGTTAAAACCCCTTTATTCTCTTGCCATTTTAACTGTAGAGATGATTACTTGGTTTTATATTAGCTTTTATTATACTGTAATAGTACATGGGGGGCTGCAGGTGGCGCAGTGGTTTAAACTGCTGTGCTGCTGGACTGGTTGATCAAAAGGTCACTGGTTTGAATCTGCACAATGGAGTGAGTTCCCGTTGCTCCTTCCCAGCTCCTGCCAACCTTACAGTTCGAAAGCATGCAAATGCAAGTAGATAAAAAGGTACCACTTCGGTGGGCAGGTAACAGCGTTCCGTGCACTTTGGTGTTTAGTCATGCCAGCCACATGACCACGGAGACTGTCTGTGGACAAACGCTGGCTCTCTCGGCTAGGAAACGGAGATGAGCACCACCCCCTAGAGTCAGGCATGACTGGACTTAACGTCAAGGGGAAACCTTTACCTTTATATAGTACGTGTGGATTTTGGTTAATTATAGTCATTTATCATTGGTTCTTATTTTGGTTCTATTGTTATTGTTTATGTTGGTTGAATTTTATTGCTCATATTGATGTTTTCTGATTGGTGTAATTATTTCTAAATTGATTGCTGATACTGCTGTTTTAAATCGATTGTGGCTACTCTATACTGTTTTATTAGTATTTTATGGTATAACTTTTCTGACAGCTTTGTGCTAATGAATGGGTTATAAAAGCCTAAATAAATAAATATGCATATTAGCAAAACATGTGTTCATTGAGGTTCTCTCAATTTCATCTCAAAGCCCATTCCTATTCATGTCTTGTATCACAAGGTGATCTTCGTGATTTCTTTTTTATTCCCCTGTTCACATCAAAATCTCCACATATCACATTATGCATTGCTCATATTTATGCATTAATTGTTTATGTTTTTGAAATGTACACTTTTCTGCCATTGCCTAAGATATGTTTGTACTTTTTTTCAAAATATGTATTTTATACAGGTTTCTCAAAGGTTGTCAAATATTTGCTTCTTCAAATTAAAATGGAACTAGCAGAGTTCTGCCAAAACTTTCTGTAGTGCAAGCAGAATCCATTGTACAACCCATTACACCTGATGCACAATGGTTTGTGGATATGATTGCCTAATAGGTTGTGGAAGCAGTCAATTAGTTAATTGTGCAATACCCCAGGCAACAGCTTGTACAAGACTTAAGTACAACCAATCTCGCAACAGCTTCAGTAAGCATAATGTAGAATCTCTTGTGTCCCCACTCTTGCACAAACATAACTCTAGCTGAATGCTTCTCTTGTGCGTACTTTAGAATCTTATTCTACTAGTGCAATGTTGGTTTACTAGCAGACTTTGACAGCTGGATACTGCCCTATGCATCCCAGAAATGCAAGGACTTTGACCAGGGATTGTGTTCAAGGGCTTCTCAACCTGAGGAGCCTAACCTGCTGCCCCAGGGACACATCTTCCCTTTTCATTACATGGGGATTTTTCTGAAGATGCCATATATAGAAAGACAGAAATATGCACATTAACCAGCTACAAGCTGACACTTTGGTATAGTATCATTATAGCAGATTTGCAGCAATACTTGAGTCTTTTGTTTCAGCTTGTCATGATTTAAAATTTAATACTTGACTTCTCACTCTAAAATAAACAGTGAAAAAAGCTGGAAAACTCAGGAGGAAAACAATGTCATGAAAAGGCCCCATGAACTTCTTTGAGTGTGAAGGAAGCACAAGTCATAAATGCCTCACGAAAGACTGTTCAGACCCAGGAGGTAAGAACGGGGTGAACAAACTGAAATGAATTCCACGTTAATCTCTAGCACAAGGAGCCATCACAACATTTATACGTATGGAAAACAATGTGCAGGAAAATGTAAAATGTTGCCTTCTTTCTCAAAGAACAGGCTGAACAAAAGATGTTTTTCCTCATGAAACTCCTTGCTTCAGTTTAGAAATATTATTGCTATTGCTCATTTTCAAGAGCACACACTGCAGCTCTTTATAGGACTGACTGACTTAATCATCCCCCCAACTCCTGCTACACTTAATATGTCATGATAATTACTTACCTTGTGCAGATTGAAGCTGAGGTTGAAATACTGCTTTCAGTATCATTACTTACATATATGTCTTTCATTATGCACCGTGTTTCCTGCTGCTTATCTTGTGGCACTGTATTATGAAATGCTTTATCCCCATATAAATATGTAGGAGATTGGGTGAAACAGAAACATTGTCGACACAATATCACAGCTTCTGCTATTGAAGAAATGTATTGATGGGTTGGGCTGAAAGGTTATTGCACAAGAAGATGAGTTCATAGCCATCCTTCCCCAATGCAACATAGCATTCAGAAATGCAGCCATGGGATTTTGGTTGTCAGCAGTTATTCTTGGCCATGGTCTGGCATGTATTTTTCTAAAAACAGCTATATGCAGCGCAGTTCAGCAGAGCTCTTATCTGATGGGCAAGAGTCTTCTCTGCCTCCAAGTTTATTTCCCTCTTCTGCATTTTCTCAAGGATCTCTGCTTCTGGACTATGCTGATATTTATTCAACTTGGTGTTAAAAAACAACATGGTAGACAATTGCAGAGCTCATCTTTGGAATAAATAATAAAGAAAAACACAAAGGGAACATGAATACAATCTATGTGGACTGCTTTTGAAGTTTAACCCTTCAATTAAGACAACACAACATATGGAATGTGTCTTTAGGAGGGATCATTAATCTAGTCTAGTCTAAGGCAACATGTGTTTAGGGAGAGGAGAAACAGGCTCTCCAAAATTCTCCAAATTTCAAACTTTACCTCAATGTTCAGTTTAGTGTCTTCCCATTTTTGTCTGCATCTATTTTCAGTTTGGTTGGGAAGAGTGACTCTTTCAAAAGGGATAGTGCACATTTTCCTCAATTGACTTAAGCATGAAAAAGATGTATTCCAAAGCATGCATTTTCAAACATGATCACAAGCTGGATAATGTGTAAATGTTTTATACACACACACTCCAATTTTCTTCATGTTCGGGGTTGCAAACAGTACAACTTCAGTTGTTTTGCAAACTGAAACAAGCATAGAATGCTTTCCTATTTCCAGTTCCAGGTTTAACTTGGTGCAATTGGGCAAAGGTGGATTCACTGACCCCTATTTTCAATGATAGCTGCTACAACGAACTCCCTGAAACTTTACTCTGGTTCCAGAGTGTTATGATCACTGAGAGAAAAACAGGCCATCCCTTTCAGGTGCCAGGGAAATCTTGCCTTTGCCAGCACTGATTGTTGTACCTTGAAAACATGGCAAGCCACCCAGAAACCATGTTCTGTTTTAAGGTTCTGGGATGTCTTGATAACCATACCAAGCGACCCTTGAAAGGTTGTCATAACACTGCAGACTGCACTGGTTAAGGTTATTATACAAATTCCCCTGGCACATGACTGGCATGTCCTGAAGAAGAAATAAGGAACAAGTGTGGAGGAATCTTAATGAATAGAGTAGGTTGTAGCTTGGGGGAACTGTAGATCCTGCAAGCTGGTGGAGGTACCTTCCACAAATGGGTGCCTCCACTCAATTTTTAGGGAACCTATTTTTCCCTGTATCCCAGTCAAAACATCTGTGAAGCTTTCGGCATGGTGATGGTGGCAGGAAAATTGCCATAAAGAGAGGGGGTTGAGTGAATCCATTTTCATCAACCCAGCTGCACATGTCTAAAGCTGAATCCAATAGTATGAAAGGAATGAGAAGGCATCTGACTGGGTTAAAGAAAGCAAACAGTGGTGCCCAACCTATGGAATTCACTCCCCAAAGAGGTCCGCCTGGCACCGTCGTTACGGGTTTTTCGGCGCCAGGTAAAGACCTTTTTATTTAAACATCATTTCAATTGTTAAAACATATGATCTGGCCAGGGCAACTTCTTCTTCCTTCTCTTTCTCCTCCTATATTTTTATTTGATACTGATAATTTTAATTTTATATTTGTAAATCAATGTATTTTTTGTATTTTTGTATTTAATGGTAATTTATTATGTACTATTGTATTTCAATGTATTTTATCATGTTGTAAGCTGCCCCGAGGTTTCGGCAAGGGGCGGCATAGAAATGTTATAATAATAATAACAACAACAACAACAACAACAACAACAACAACTACAAGAGACACAGGATGACCTGTAATTTTGTATTTTTAAGCATGGATATAGTATGCCTGTCAATAAAATATTTTAGTGTTTTATTAGTACATATTTTAAAATTATCAGGGTAAAATCATGGCTTTTCTCTTGCAGGTACCATACATGATTTTACAAGAATATCCTTTCATGTGATTGACCTTTGGCTTTCATGCATTTCAAAACCATTTTTAATTGTTCAGTTGCCAGGATGTTCTTACATTACCAGGATGTAAGTACGAAGGGTTATCTAGTATAATATCTTCTTATAACACAAGAGATTTGCCAATTTCTTTTGAATCTGACTCACAGTGGCCATGTAAAAAGGTTTTATTGATCATTCTTGCTAATTTTTCTATAAACCTGCATTCAACCAATCTGCACACATCTATGTGATATGCAGACAGTTCAGCCTCCCCATAGAGTTAGTTCCAATTTAATGTCAAAAAGGAAGACTAGGGACAATTTAAGTATTTCATTGCTAGTAAGAGTATAACAGTGAAATTTGCAATGACATTTGCCTGCTAGTTTTGTTAGTGTGACAGTTCATAACTTCCTGAGGAATCTGACATCTACTAAAATGCTAAACAGAACATATATTGCATCAGTAAAATTACTATTTTCATACATATACAAACTCAGACAGACACAGTATGAATGTGTGGGAGGGGGATGAAGAATTGGTACTAGAAATTTCTGAGGGCACATGGTTTTTAAGGATCATTCCTGCAAGTTCATTTCAATGAATGAAACTGGTTTTCTCACACTATTTTGCATGTTTGTATCTTTCCTTCTAGTCAAGTGAATGAGAAAAGGTTGACACGTATGTGCATGTGCATGTGTGTGTGTTGTGTGTGTCAGAGTATTTATGAGATTCTAGATTTAAGGCTTTTGTATTACTGTATTATCACCAGTTAAGTTTTTGCACTATAGGCATTTTGATATAGAAGATGCAGGAAAACTTGTAAATTATATTTGCTGCTGGACAGCACAACCTATCTGGTGAAGATGGACCATGATGTGATACTTCTAGAGCATTCACACTAGAAGGTTGATAATCCAATGTTTTTTTGTTTGTTTGTTTGTTTGTTTTGTTTTTTTGCCGTGGCTCTTGGGTAGTACACAGAAGTGTTATGGATCTCCTAGGTAAAACAAAAAAATGGCTACTGGATTCTACACAGTGGCTACTGGACTGATAAGAGGCTTAAGTATTGAAAACAGTTGCCTAGTAGTATGTGAATTCCATGTGAATAGAGCATTGTACACATGGCTTAATTCTCCACCCTACTTAGGGACAGGGAAAATAAGGAAGCAAGTTCACCAGATTTCTCTGGGAAGAAGAAACTATCTTACACATACTTTCTGACAGGTAGAACTAAACACTGGCAGGGGATGTAGCAGAGCTCCTTCCTTTATCCCTAAGAGTCTTTTTCCCCACATCATTGTTATGTGATTTGCCTTGCTGCCTGTGTTGTCTTAATAGAACTCCTGTGGGAGGACAAAGTATTTAACTGAAGTGTGGAAAGTCAAATATGGCACATGTACAATGAAAAATAGGACACTCATGGTCAATTCATAGCCACTTCATAATTAAGTCAGCACAAGGAATCCAGTCTGAACTCATGAGAATTCCTCTAAAATGTTATTCACCACTGAATCCAAGAGTGCATTATGCTGCATCACATTGAAAGAGAATGGTTAAAACTAAGGTGGGGAAAATGCTCAGTTCATCATATGTAAATATTCCACACAGATCAGGAACTGTTTCAAATCAACAAGTAGACTAAATCACTGAGGTATTAGATTCTCCTTAAAAAAAGAAATCTCTGAGCGTTTAGGAAAAGGGAAAGGAAAGCTGAAGTGCACTGTTAACAGGGCTAGCTGTCCCATGAGGTGGGGTGTATTATGCACTCTAGGCAGCAAAGTGGGGAGAGTAATGGATAGCACATGCAGCCACAATTCCAAGATGGTCCTCCATCACGCTTCCAGACGGTGCTCCAGGGAACCCCTCTGGACACTCTCCCATCACAGCATTTGCTTCAGCATGAGAGCAGTGCCAGTGGAGCTCTCCAGAGTAGTTACTGGCCTGCCATGCTGCAGCAGCTGCTCCCAAAAGACCTTCTGGTCACCCAATCCTGCTGTGGCAAATAGAGAGCAAATTTGTGCTCAAAGTCCAGTCGGCTCTTGCTGGAATCCTGTATGGATCTTGTAGAATCCCCTTCTGAGGCTTCTCACTGGCTTTGCGGGAGACTTTGGAAGGAAAGGGTGGCAGTGGTCTGTTGAAGAACATTGCACCATTCAGTTTTGCTATAAACAAGGGACATTTTCTGCAAAATAAAAACAACCACCCACATGCACATATTTTAGTTTTTGAAAACAAGCAGTAGACCTTAACAGTAAAACAAAAGCTAAAGTCAAAAGACAGACTCCAATTACCTTGGCTTGTTTTCACAAACAAATCCTAACCTTTCTAAAGGTTCAAATGAAACACTTAGAAGGGGAATTAATCTTGTCACAGTGGATAGAAAAGCCTCAAATCTGCAGTGCAACATCTAAAAGTTTACTTCAGCTATCTTCAGAACTTCAATTTGAGGCATTTTTCCTCAGTCCATAATATTCCTTCCCATCTTTAACTTTTTGTATTCAGTGAAAGCCATTAAAACTGTGCAGAATATTATATATTCTATTTTATACTTTCTGACTGATGTTGCAGCTAAGAATGCACTGAAAGAAGGAAATTTAGTTTGTATGAGCTTGGTGGATTTCCTATATGATCTGATAATTATAGTGAGAATAACATGAAAGTTCTAGGGTTCGGTTAAGTTTCTGGTTATGGTTAGGGTTTGGAAAACATGGGTTCCTCTACAGGTCCAAAGAACCAGAAAAAAGCCTTGGTTGGACAGAAAGAGGGAGTTTGTTTGTTTGTTCAAACCATTTTTATCAATAAGAATGCCCTGAGTGCCACCTTTGTTCATGTTATCTAAATATACAGAGTTTATAACTGAGTGTTAGGGTTCTGGATATGCTTCTGGTGAAGTTTAGGCTTAGGAAAACCCGAGTCCCTTTGAAAGTCCATGAGAACATCAATTTGGCAGAAATAGTAATATGTCAATAAAACATCAAGGGTGCTGCCATTTGTGCTTCTGGTCCGAAAGTATAGTGCATACCCATGAGTGCTGTGGTTCAGCTTCAGGATTCAAGATTACGTTAGGCTTCAGAAAGCATAGTCTCTGTACATGTCGAAAGACCTGGTAATAGTTTATATTTAGAAAACAAAATGAATGGACTTGTGTGCCTTTGTGCAAGATATTGGAATATATTGGGATTATACCTGGCAAGTGGAATTGAAATTAAGCTTCAGGTTAGTTTAAGGTTCAGAAAACCTGAATCCCTGCACGTGTCCTTGGGCCTGAAACAAATTTAAGAAGGCAGAAAGAGTATGCTCTTAAGACACATAAGGCATCCACCATGTTAAGCCCAAGCAGGTCTGGGGTTTGTCTGAACATGGAGGGGAGACCACGAGGGAACTGCATGTACCATCCTGAGTTGCACAGTGGAAGAAAGGTGGGATACAAACACACAAATAAACATACAAATGATCAACAGGAAAACTCTGAGTACTGTCTTTGTGCATACTGTCTGAAAAATGCATGCGACCTAGTACTCAGGGTTGGAGTTAGCCTAATGCAGTGAGGGCGAACCTTTTAGATAATGAGCACCCAAACTGCAACCCAAACCCCACTTAGTTTTCAGGTTTTATTGTAGTGTTGGCACTTTGTGATAAAAAAGGTATTAGTTTAGAAAAACCACTTCACAGCAAGTCCAAGCAAATACACACACAAATATATACCTTCTTGGCAGTGCACAGACTGACCATGCGAAAGCTCCGATGAGTTGCGGCTAATGAGTTGCGGCACGTGACATCATCGCCTGGTACTGCGACTCCTTTCCGGGCATGTGCATGGCCCCTATGTGCACTGTTCCCCGATGCTCGGCTGCTGGGGCAATGCTGGGGTGACTTGGTTTGCATGCCAACAGACAGGGCTCTGCATGACCACAGTGGTACATTGGCAAAACCCTACCCTGGGGTATTCCTAATAGGGGCAAAATAATATCGAAAGGGACAATTTTGAAAAAGCCTTCCTTGAGTAGCCTTTTCTGCACAGCTCAACATTTCTGCACATTCTAAACACATTCCAACCATCAAAATCATGCCAGAACACCTCATTTTCCTAATTCTAAACCTATTATTATTATTATTATTATTATTATAACATTTCTATGCCGCCCCTTGCCGAAACCTCGGGGCGGCTTACAACATGATAAAATACATTGAAATACAATAGTACATAATAAATTACCATTAAATACAAAAATACAAAAAATACATTGATTTACAAATATAAAATTAAAATTATCAGTATCAAATAAAAATATAGGAGGAGAAAGAGAAGGAAGAAGAAGTTGCCCT
>NW_025335589.1:2894877-2903842 GCF_004798865.1 Varanus komodoensis
CCTGCCCCGTCGTGAATACCAGGTCCAGAGTGTGTCCACGTTCATGGGTTGGGCCAATGACGTGTTGAGACAAGCCCATGGCCATCATAGAGGCCATGAAGTCCTGAGCCGCCCTGGTCAGTCCAGACTCGGCATGGAGATTGAAGTCCCCCAGGACCAACATCCTGGGAGTCCTCAACACCAGGTCCGAGACGGTCTCTGTCAGACCTACCCTGGTGTATACCCCTAACTGTAATATAGAGTGAAACTTCCACTGAAAAGAGGGTGGTTTTGAAAAAGCCTTCCTTGAGTAGCTTTAACTGCATAGCTCATCATTCCTTCCCATTCCAAACACATTCCAACCATCAAAATCATGCCAGAGCACCTCATTTTCCTAACCCTAACCCTACCCTGGTGTATACCCCTAAGCTTAATATGGGGCTAAAATACCATTGAAAGCAGGCCAATTTTGAAAAAGCCTCTCTTAAGTAGCTTTTTCTGCACCGCCTATCATTTCTGCACATTCTAAACACATTCCAACCATCAAAATCATGCTAGGGCACCATGTTTTTGCAACTCTAACCCTACTCTGGCACAGACCCCTAACCTTAATATAGGGCTAAAATACCATTGATATAGGGCAAAAGTTCCATTGGAAAGCGGGCAGTTTTGAAAAAGCTTTCCTTGTGTAGATTTTTTTGCACAGCTCATCATTTCTCCCTATTCTAAACACATTCCAACCATCAAAACCATGCCAGAACACCTCATTTTCCTAACCCTAACCCTACCCTGGGGTATACCCCTAACCCTAATATAGGGCAAAAGTTCCACTGGAAAGAGGGTGGTTTTGAAAAAGCCTTCCTTGTGTAGCTTTTTCTGCACTGCTCATTCTTTCTGCCCATTGAAAGAACACACACCCCTTCCCTGAGAACTGCCTCTTAGCAAGTGGTCTGATTCTATGGGAAATTTACTATGATTTGCTAAACGAAAAATCCATATAATTGGCAATTGCATAAATAACATCCCACATGATTTGGTCCCAGATCCTATGGGTAAGGCAGCATCACTTTAAGGATATTAATGGGATACCATGAGTATGGCTATTTTTCAGGATAAGCAACATTTTCAGAATATTGCATGAAGAACATAACATTATTCTTTTTAATAAAAATAAAAATGGTTGTTCTATACCTATCAACTACACAGTAAAATACTTATTCATAGACAAGACAGTATTTTCTTCATATTTCAGGTCCTCCCAAGATATGCAGAAAACAAGCCATTCAGGAATTAAAAAAAGAAAAATGAGACCTCCAAACAGCCCAAGAGTTACCAAGTATGCCTGATGGTCAATGGAACCTATGTAATTTTGAATGCAGTTGAGCATCAGATGAGAAAGAAAAGGGGGAAAAAAAAGGGAAATTGCAAAGAGAAAAATGGTCTACTTATTTTCCAAAATCTAGCATTATTATGGAAGTGGATTTAGGGTTAGGGTTTAAGACATTAAAGTTTAAACTATTATTTTCCATACAATATGTGAAGAAGTCTCTGGGAGATTTCTAGTTAGAAAGTTCCTCTCCACCTTTAGGGACAATTATGAAATACTCAACTTTTGACTTGTTTCCTCTCTAACTTTTGCTAGGATACTTATATTCAGGTCAGGCTTTGTTAACCTTAATTATAGTTTGCAACCTATTTTTTAAAAGACTGTTAAAGTGTAATAGTGATCAGCCTCTGTTATGTAGCCTGGTTCCATTTTTGTGTAAGTAAAACCCTTTTCAAAGAAACAGTCACCCGAAGGCCAGGTGGAGTAGTCCCATTACAAAATAGATAGATTAATCCATTAACAGCTTTTTGGCTATTATTTGCCTTTGAACTCTAAAATAAAGAGCTTAATTGCCTATTTTATGACTTTAAACACTTTAAATTAATAATAAATTGTAATAACAGCATCAACAGTTACCAGGTTGACATTCTTCCTTGAGAAAAGAATGCAAACATTTAAAAGAGTGGCAGAAAGCACTAAGCATGTCTTTATTGATTGGTAGACTAAGCTTGTGAGGCTATTAGAGGCATGCAGTGAATCATTCCATCTGTGAAACAAACTAACTTATCTCCTTAGAGCAATACATAAGCTGATGAAGGCTAATATGGGAGAAACTGTCCAGCTCATGTCCTTAATGATAACAGTGTAGATTTATTGATCACAAAATGGCAACACCTTGAAAATGTGCTATATATAGCAGGCAGCTGTTACAGAGCTTAATGCTGTAATAGTGTTCTCACCTGGAGTGGGACTGAACCTCACAGCACTGCTCGTGACAGGAATTGCAGGTGTGATTTGCAGAAAGAAGACTGAACTCATAACCATCTCGCATGCATATCTTACAGGGAGACCTAGAGAAGTCCTTCATACGTGGAACACTGCTTATCTGACTGGTTTAGCAAATTCTATTTCAAATTATTACTATCGCAATTGTGTTAATATAAAGGTAATCTTTTTCCCCCTTCATGGATCACTGCCTTGCTGTGGTGATGGGGCTTGCGTAGCATAATGAAACTTTGAGCTATGCCATGCAGGGCCACCCAAGATGAACTGGTCATAGCAGAGAGGTCTGACAAAACGTGACCCATTGAAGAAGGAAATAGCAACCCACCCCAGTATCCTTGCCATGAAAACCCCACAGATGGTACCAAAAGGCTAAAAATATGATGCCAGAAGATGAGCCCCTCAGGTTGGAAGGTGTCCAATGTGCTACTGGGGAAGAACAGAGGGCTAATACAAGTAGCAATAGAAAGAGTGAAGTGACTGGGTGAAAGTTGAAAGAACACCCCATTGTGGATGTATCAGGTAGTGAACAGAAAGTCCGATTCTATAAAGAACAATACTGCATAAAACCTGGAATGTAAGATTTATGAATCAAGGTAAGCTGGATGTGATCAAACTTGAGTTGACAAGACTGAACATCAACAGGGAATCAGTGAACCAAAATGAACAGGAATGGTGAATTTAATTCAGGTGACCATCATATATACTACTGTGGCCAAGTATCCTTCAGAAGAAATGGAGTAGCCTTCATAGTCAATAAAAGAGTAGGAAAAGCAGTACTGGGATACAATCTCCAAAATGACAGAATGATCTCAGTTCGAATCCTAGGCAAACCATTCAACATCACAGTAGTCCAAGTCTATGCCCCAACCACTGGTGCTGAAGAGGCTGAAGTTGACCAGTTCTATGAAGGCCTACAACACCTTCTAGAATTAACACCCAAAAATGATGTCCTTATCATTATGGTGGATTGGAATGCTAAAGTAGGAAGTCAAAAGATAACTGGAATAACAGGTAAGTTTGGCCTTGGAGTACAAAATGAAGCAGGGCAAAGGCCGGCAGAATTTTGTCAAGAGAACATGCTAGTAATAGCAAACACTCTTTCACAACAACCCAAGAGACGACTCTACACACGGACATCACCAGATGGTCAACACAGAAATCAGATTGACTATGTGCTCTGCAGCCAAAGATGGAGAAGCTCTATACAGTCAGTAAAAACTAGACCAGGAGCTGACTGTGGCTCAGATCATGAGCTTTTTGTTGCAAAATTTAGGCTTAAATTGAAGAAAGTAGGGAAAACCACTAGGTCACACAGGTATAACCTAAGTCACATTCCTTATTAATATACAGTGGAAGGGACAAATACATGTAAGAGACTAGATCTGACAGAAAGAGTGCCTGAAGAACTATGGACGGAGATTTGCAACATTGTACAAGAGGTAGCAACTAATATGTCCTCCTGCCCCTTGAGATCGGCAACAGATGCCCTTCTCCAGGAACCCTCCGTGAATGATATTAGGAGGGTGAGTACCCAGAGGAGGGCCTTCTCTGTGGTGGCGCCCCACCTATGGAATGCGCTCCCCAGAGAGGTCCACCTGGTGCCGTCAGTATTTGTGAAGACCTTTTTATTTAAAACTTACTTTAATTGTTAACTTATTATGTATGTATAGGTTTTTAAATTTTTAAGCTGAGTTATTACCAGGTTTTTTAAATTTTTAATTGTCTTAATTTGTTATTTATATGTTTTAATTATGTTGTGAGCCACCCCAAGGCTTTGTTGCGATGGGGGCAGCATAGAAATGTTTTAAATAAAATAAATAAATAAAACCATCCCAAAAGAAATGCAAGGAAGCAAAATGAATGTCTGAGGAAGCTTTTCAAATAGTTGAGGAAAGAAGGGAAGTGAAAGCAAGGGAGAAAGGGAAAGATACATCCAATTGAATGCAGAATTCCGGAGAATAGCTAGAAGAGATAAGAAGGCCTTCTTACATGAACAGTGCAAAGAAAAAGAGGAAAAGAATAGAATGGGAAAGACAAGATCTCTTCAAGAAAATTGGAGATATGAAGGGAACGTTTCATGCAAAGATGGGCATGATAAAGGACCAAAATGGCAGGGACCTAGCAGAGGCAGAAAAGATTAAGAAGAGATGGCAAGATCACAGAGAGGAACTATACAAGAAAGAGCTTAACGTCCCTGATAAGCTTGATGGGGTGGTCACTGACCTCAAGCCAGACATTCTGGAATGTGAAGTCAAATGGGCCTTAGGAAGTCTTAGCAGCAATAAAGCTAGTGGAGGAGGTGGTATTCCAGCTGAGCTATTGAAAATCCTAAAAGATGATGCAGTTAAAGTGCTACACTCGCTAAACATGTCAGCAAATTGGAAAACCCAACAGTGGCCATAGGATTAGAAAATGTCAGTTTACATTCCAACTCCCCAGGGGGATATCTGAACGGGACATCAGAGGATGAGGTGGCTAGATGAGGTCACTGGGGCAGTGGGTGTGGACTTGAATGGACTCTGAGGGATGAAGGAGGACAGGAGAGCCTGGAGGAATGTTGTTCATGGGATTGTGATGGGTTGGGCCTGACTTGAGACTAAACAACAACAATATTTCTTTCTCTCTGCATCTGTTACTTACCAATAAATGTGTGTTTCACCTAAGGATGGAGACATTGCTAACAAATCAATTTTATATTTTCAAAACTGGGGAAAAATCATGGTTTCTTTTTTCATCCCAACAATCCCAGCAGCAGTCCTACATGCTACCTGAAATCACACACAAACTAGTAAACCTAGAATTAATGTCTGTGACCTTTTCTTGCTTTGCATTTTAAGATTAAGGAAATACAAATTGCTAGGACTTTAATATCAGCCAACTTTTCCTTTTTTAATTGCTCCTGCCAGCTTTGTTTACTATTTAGTTCAAGACTGATGCAGCAATCAAACATTTGTACACTATTTTGTGATAGTTTGGACAGTCTAATCAAGGAATTTCCCTGATTAAGATAGCATAATCCTGCCCATGCACATCCAGATGTATGGCTTACATTCAGTTGGGCTTGTTTTTAGGAAATACTACCAGGCATTCAAAATGGCACTCCAATCCCAGAAAATTTCCAGTTCTCATTTTTATGCTGGTATTGGAGAAAACTCTTGAAGGTACAGTTTTCATTATAAGGACTCCATGGTTGATGGATTCACTGGAAATGAAAACATATCCATGGATGCTACGCATTTTAACAGATTTTATATGGAATCAAATTACTGAAATTAATGTGATCTCCAGCTGGTAAGGTACAACTAACATTAGTAAGGAAAAGAATAATAATTCAGTTTTAGAATGTAACTACTGACCCTTCTTCTATGCTGGTACATGTACATTTCAAGTAACTATATTATATATAGAATTTGCCTTTCCTAAATATATCTGCAATCTTTTTGCAAATATTGTGTACTTTGTCCAGTCTATTTATATGTTTCATGGAATCTAGAACTTGACTAATATCTTTCATAACTGTTAAACTTCAATTCTTGTTCTTCTCCTCACAACACATATTTAATTAGTAGTAAAGCAACTGGCCTATCAACTTAAGGCAAATTCTCCCAGGTATTGCCAAACATTTGTTTTGCACCTCCATTTTTGTTGTATCTAAAATAAAATGAAAGTAAAAGGAACTTGAATCAATAGACCCATCTATAGGTGCATGAACCAAAACTTCTGTACTTACCAACATATGCACTCTCTGTTTGGAAACTGGGAACTTTAGCCTCACTAGTCTCCAATGTGTGAGACTATTTTCTATCTTCATTTATGAGTACCTAAGTAAAAGATCATAGTCAGAAAGTTCTTCTTACTCTGTTTAGTGCAAACAAAAGGAGCTTTGAAAGGAAGGGGTTAGGTAACATCTGCTTAATAAATACTGGATCCAACAGAGTTACATTGATAGAATGGTCACTTGGGAAAATACAGTTTGGGAACCACATGCACCACCTGAAATATTCTTTGGTCTTTCTGTGCCTCCCATCTTCTCTTCCTCCTCTTCTTCCTGTTATTAATTGCTCCTGGAGGAAAGTCTTACTATCAGGAAAGGGAGAATGGAAGCAGCCCTATCCTATCATGCTCTTTATAATAACAGTAAAAAGTAACCTTAGCACATAGCTTATCTTGGTGATTAACGACAGGGTTATTAATTAAATCTTACCCATCAGATAGTCATTACTCTACAGGTAATGCAGTTCAATCAGTGTGATTACTAAGATGTAATACTATAAATAAATACAGTACATTTCCTATCAGCCATTTTAGCAACCTTGATAATATGATGAGTGGTACAGCTACTTTATCTTCCATGATTAGTTAAGCTAGATTTTAAATTAATGAGTATGATTTTATTTCCTAATAATATGCTTACCAAAAGAGGAAATGATATTTGTTTTAATGCTTACTGCAAAAACAGACCCTTATACATTTGCTGTTCCTCACTCCCCAAAAAAGAAACATTCAGCTCTTATTTCTTGTAGAATCATGACATTAGTGGGATTCTGAATGCTGGGAGTGCATAATTCTATATAATCAGACACTAAATACAAATGAATTATTAGATTTCTGTTCCTTCAAAACATAGCATGCTAAGGACCCTGATGCACACTTGTTCTGTCAGGGTGTGAAGCTGCTCCAGGGCACTCAGCTGGGCAGAAAAACTGTACACTAAGAGCACTGTGCTTCAGTTTATTAACCTTCACTCATTCTATTACGAGTGGCAGGTGGTAATGGTGAAGATCTGATCAGGAAAAGAGACATTTTTTCCTCTATGAAAAGAAGATTTAAAGAGCCAACTATCTGCTGTTTAATCTTGTTTCTGTGTGGTTTACATTTGAATCTCACTTTGAATCTCAGTTTGAATCTCACTTTGCTCTGCTTGTTGGCTTACCTCTCCAAAGCCCAAAAGTGTTACAAGAGAATTTCTTTTGTTTCCTGCTGCTTGAGGCCGACATTGCAATGTATTCAATTTGCAATGTATTCAATTTGCTGCTTCTTGCTGGAGCAAGATATGCATCGACCCCCAAATGGATGCATCTTGATGGACTGCATAAAGGGCTCATATATTTAAATTTACTGTGAGGAGGCCCATAGAACATGAACTTCCTCTGACACAACTAGACCTTGAGAAGAGCTGAGAAATTTTAAAAGTAGTGATGCATTTTTAATTTGGCTGTGTTCCAATATTGATACAGTCTTCTTTTTCAAATTTGCATACATACTGTTCAGAACATGGAGCTCTCTCACTTTCCATGTATGTTTGTGTGGCAGCAGTGGGGACCAGTGATGAGGATACTGCGCAGACGTCCAGGTTGCCTGGTTTTCCTGGGGAGTGTTTTGATGAAAAACTGAAGATTAAAGGGAGGAAATAGCACCGAGAAGCTGAACTCAGCCCTGAATGTCAACTCAAGGATTTCACTGTTTTCTTAGCTGCTCATCTATCTTTTTCACATCTTGTTGGTGCTGATTTTTCTTAGCTGACCTGTCCGAGGCAATCAAGCAATAAAATTCTTTAATAGCAATGAAATAAGCAATTTTATCACATAATACTGAATTAGCTATTTATTCTTTCTTGTGGTGCAAGGAATTTCTGGCTGCAAAGGGGGAATCCAATGGGGCATGATGGCAGTAACTAGCTGTGATTTCATATACATTGACTGGGAGCTTTTGAACAACTCAGTATCCATCTTCCACTAGGTTAATGGAACCTAGAAATGGAACCTAGAAAATAGAGGAAGAAAATTTCACCCATTTTAAAGATTTTTTTTTCTTTCCACCAGCTCAGCTATCTATGGATGTACCATTTGTACATGAACAACCCAATCTGTGCTCACCTCTGCCCTTCAGGTTGGGAGACCTAATTTCTTTTTTGTTAGTTGCTGCATTGCTAAATCAAACTAATTGTATTTTTCAAAGCAATGATTTTAACACGTTTTAGGTGATGAAAGGTTTTAAGGGCTAAAGTATATGCTATATTATATATGTAGCATGCAGATAATTTAGTTATTGTGAACCTCCCGAGATATCAGTGATGGGATGGTATACAAATGTTTTAAATAAATAAATAAATAAATACATCTTCATCCATTGGACATATACCATCACAGGGACTAACTGATCCTCTCTGCATGTCAAGAGAAGAATCTCCCCCTTTTTTTAAATTCCAGATAAGGAAGAGTAGGGAATGCTTTCTTGGGAAGGTCGAAATATCTCCTATATCTGTATTGTGGCCCTGGTTCAGATTAGAGCCCCACACATTTCCACTCAGGTAAGCAAAACAGTATGTAATGAAAGCCAGTGTGGTATTGTGGATCAGGTGTTCAACTGGGATGAAGGACATCTAAGATCTAGTCCCTACCTGGCCATGAAACTAATTGGTTACCTTTGGGCCAGCCACCATCTCTCTGTCTAACCTACTTCCCTGGAGTTTTGTGAGGATTAAATGGAGATGAGGAGAATTATATAAGCCACCTGGGCTTCACTGCAGGAAAAAAAAAGTGGAGAATGAATATGATACATAAATTAGCATTTACTTTAGCCCTGATGACCTACCATTTCTCATATAACAATAAATCCTTCATTCTAATTACTCATTCTTTGCCTGCCTCATCT
>NW_025335589.1:2903942-2911618 GCF_004798865.1 Varanus komodoensis
TTGCAAATTCATTCCCCTTTGTCCTTGTGTTATCAGATGAGGCAGGCTTGGAGCTAGTGTATTTTCTATCAGTTCCACATATTGTTGCATAAATAACTATGCCGCTTCTAATTTGTCTGATTGTTAAGGTCAACAATTGCAAACTTCCTTGTCTCAGTGAAGATGAGATTTTTTTCCATGCCTTTAATGATTCTTAGATCACTTTCAATTTGGCACATCTCCTGAGAAAGATGACTAATATTACACATTACACAGCAGATAAGATAGTGATGAACTTTAGAATGCCATCTTAGAATATTCTACATTTCATTCTTAATGATATTTTGGAGTAAAGCTGCCTAAGAATTTTTAAATCAAAAATCCCTAATTCTCTGTGGAAGTTACTCTTATACTTCATATAATAATACACATACACAAACACACCTCTGGTAACAGAAACAATTATCTTTTCTGAAGTGCTGTTTCATAGAATTAAAGAATTTGGTTCTAAAAACCTTCCAAAATCCTTTGCCCCATTTCATTCTGTCTCATCCAGGTAGTAAACACAGCAGTTTTATGGATTTTCTGCCATTCCTTAATTAGTGCTCAGAATAAATTGAGCCACCATTTCACCTTGCTAGTGGGCACTACTAAGCTACATTCTCCAGTGAAAGATCTTTCCTAGGCTCCACAGCCTTTCAATATTAAGAACAACTCATAGCTCAGGACTCAATCCTATCTCTATGCAGAAAGAAGTCCTATAACTCTCAGCATGCCCCCCCAGTCATTTCCCAAGAGGCATGCATTAAGCAAGAAAGCAACAACTTACAACCATTTTAGCAGCCTGTTGTCGTTTCATTTGCTTCTCAAACTGAAGCATTAAGATACGAGATTTTCCATATCTGTATATAGTTGTATATGCCTTGGTATGTTTTATGTGCTGTATGATTGATTTAATTTCATTTCATTTGTGTACCATCATTAGTTGAATTATGTTAATTATGTTAGTTCACAAAACATAATTCAAATACACAACATACAATTAGGGAGAAATCTCCCCACCACCACCTTTAACATCTTCAGAAGAAGCACAGGATACCTCCACTTCTTAGATCCAAAGCTGGAGATGGACCTCTGATCTCAGAGCTGGGAATCTTAAGACTATTTCCCTTTCTCTGCCCATATTGCCCTCAGCATGGAAAGAACATTGCTCACTGCTGCTCCAAGATGAGGAAAGTTGTGGGCATTCTAGGAGGTGGAGAAAGACTGGAGACAGTTGGCTATGGGGTAACCTCTGTAGGCTACTTTCCTTCTCTCCCATGTTGATTGAAAAGAGTCAGTTACCCCAAGCACAAAGCAGAAGGAACAGGGAAATGATCATGTTCACCACTCCTCCTGTTCTGTATCCGATGCCCGTGTAATACATCAATGTTGAAGAGTTATGAGCACCATATCAATTGCACCTTTACATAGAGAAACATAATGTGCAAGGTCTAAGTTTAAAGCAGAATAAAAGCCAAGTTAATATAACAAAAACAAAGGATAAAAGCTAACAGCATTGCAATGATCTAAAATGTACTAATGCAATTAAAAACAAAGCAAATCGAAATGAAATGAAATAAAGAACTAAGAAGATTGACACCAAAAAGGCCACAATTTAGGCATCTTTTGGTAAGCCACTCCAGAATTGTAATGCCACCTTAGTAGTCCTTCACCTCATTTGGAAACATGACTTTGGGAATGATCTTAGAATCCAGATGTTGATAAACGAGTCTGGAGGTTATTACCAGCACTTGGAATTGTCATGAGAAATGGACCAACAGCCAATGTAGATCATATAGCATGGGTGTTACATGAGCATATTGACTAATCCTGGTTAAGAATCTGAGTGTGCTATTTGGGTTCAACTGCAGTCTCATTTTCAAAGATAGACCTGTATGGAACGCATCACAATAATCTGAACTTGAGGTTACCAGAGCAAGAATGGTTGTAGTCATAGATTAATTTATGATCCTATCTTTAATATTCCTGTTCCATGAATCCCAGCCATGAAGCTGCAGTATGCCAAAATGTAGACATAGACAGGAGGAACTAGAATCTTGAACATGAAAGTAACACAGGAAATATCTCAAAAGTCCCAGGAGGATGTGATCAAATGAACATCTGATTTTTCCTTTATAGTCCAACTGAGCAGAGAACTATCGGAGAAGTGAGTGGAGTTCTGCCAACTTCAGGGGTGACAAAGGAAACAGCCAATGGCTTTATATCTCAGCTTTTTATTTATTACATTTATATGTGCCCTATAGCCCACTGGATCTCTAGAACGAATAGTTCCCTTTACATGGCTGACATGTTGAATAGATGGACAAAACCATTTCTTCTTCTTTTCACCTAAAAGATTTCTAATTAATGCTGAAGACTCTATACATCAATGCGAAATGAAAGCTGTTAGCCTAGCTTTTAAAAAAGCATTAATTCTGAAGTACCTTAATGTACTTCACATTCTACAGACTAAAACTTTACACTTCAGAGAAATGCCACAGGGATAAAAACAAAACAAAAAAAAATCTTGTACATTTGAGGGTTAAGGACTTTAAAAACATCCTGAATTTTGGCTGTAGCTGCCAACATGCATATTGGATGATTGATCTCTGAATTTGTATTAGTTCTTTATTTGACTATGGGAAATAATCTAATAAGCAAAATCTAGCAAATCATACAAAATCCTACAAAATAGTTGGTTCTTATCAGAAGACAGACATTTCTTTGAATAGTCTATTCAGGTCTAAACTAACCAGCTCAATTCCATGTGTTTTTCTTCTGAGTAAGCCCCATTATGTTCACAGTGTTTATTCTCAGGTAATGTGAGAATTAGATTTCTTGTGCGCTCTCCAGCTTACACAAGGTGAAACAATCTTCTCCATCCCTTTGTAATGCATTTGGCAAATATATTTTCCAATTATTTTGATGCTAATTTAGTAATCTGTCTTGAATTCTCTTCATGATTTTCATGAGTTGGAGACCATTTATTTTTAAAGGAATGTGTGTACATTTAGTTAAGTGATCTGAATCCATATTTACAGCAGATCCACTGAAATCAGCTGGACTGCATAGTTATGACTAATTTAAGTCTTACTGAAGTCAATGGGCCTAGTCTGACTAGATCTGGATTTAACCTAATGAACAGTCTTCTGTGCTGTCATTTTTAGATTGCATAAAGACAGCAACAGCAAGAGCAAAAAGAAAACAAGTTTGAACAATACCTGGGAAGAGGAAGACTCCATAATGTCACATCTGCCAACCAATTGGTGATGTCCATCATTGCTTTCCCTAATAAGTCATGTATTTTCATTCAAACAAATGCATCAGATCATTGTTTTTACATTCCTTTATGTTTGATTGTGAACAATAACAGAAAACAGATACAGTAGAACCGAAACCGATCCAGCTCAGAATTTATATCTAATCATGAACAAAAACCTAAAATACCCATTCAAAGAGTCCAGCATATTGCAATCCCATTCAATACTTAAAGTATCCCAAGTGTTGGAACCCAAACTTTGGTTTTCCAAGTTTTCTGTAAGGCCAGCAAGGCAGGAGGAGAAGTAGCAGTGATCTTTGCTTCCCATCCTCCAGTTGCCACTATTTCCAGCCCAACTACTGACAGAGCATTAGAAGCAGAAGAAAATAGAATGGAGGAAGCTTGGGACAGGTTGTACCTTGACATCCTTGGGCTACTTCCATCCTTGCCCAGCAGAAACTTCCTCCATTTCTTCTTCTCCATGGACCAGTTTTGTTTTCTCTGTGCTAGCAATGAAAGGGAGGAGACTGGGGATCATATTTTCAGTCCCCCTTTCTGAGATCAAAGTGTCATCTGCAGGGAAATTAATGACTTGTATGTCAGTGGGGCTTCTCATCCACTGCAGCTTTTATTTTGAGTTCATTTTTTATTTGAGCTGAACTATTTATTTGAGCTGAACTATATCCTCAAAATAGGCTCATCACTCTGGAGCACCATGGATAGGTCCTATATTACTAAACATAAAAACTGCAATGGATGAGGAACTCCATTGGCATAGAGGTCACCAGCCTCCCCTAACAGTCTGTGGCTACAGAAGGGTTTTAGAAGCAATCCTATGGTCCATGGGAATATCACTTGGGATTAATCCCTAAATTCGAGTAATGCATTTATTGATTTATTGACAGCATTCGGGGACTTCCCTCCTTCCTAAAATGCTATTAAAGCAGCATACAACCATTTAAAACACTAGAACAGTAAAGCAATAAAAATAGGGTTCATGGTGGTAAAACATCAAATTACATGTTGTAAAAGGCTAAATTGAAAAGATCTGTCTTGGTGCCTTTTCTAGGAGTGGGCAGCATATGTAGTTCTTGATGGAGCACACACTGGAGTTGGGGAGCAATTCCAGAGAAATCTCATACAGTACATTAAATATGCTAATGTGCTGTGTACTGGCAGAGGTTTGAAAGTGTCACAACAATCTCATCAGACTCTTAATGAAAATCTGTTGAGGCCACACACTACAAAGTCATGGTCAAATTAAACAATGCCAGAGTAAACCTTGGAGACCAGCTCTTACATCAGGAAAAGAAAAGTTCATGGCAAAATCACCTTTGAAAAATTCTGCAAGAGTGTTTGCAGACAAGCAGAACAACTTCACACAACATTCAATGGTACAAAAAGTGTATTAATAAAACATTCAAATTCTGTACCCATAACACTTGAGCAAACAATGAAACAACACACCTTTTACTTACCACTGCTTAAACTACCAGCATGTATTTCTCCTTGAAAGAAGTACTTAGTAATGGGATGGAACAAAGGGTATGTGTGGTGGGATGCATCAGTGTAACTAGTGAAACTTACGGGACCATCTCAAGTTCAGCATTCAGCTATTCTCGTTCTGCTTTGGTTTGCAAATTTATTTGTTCAAGGGGTAATTTGAAAGGCTTGAGTCAATTGTAGACTGTGCATTCTGCTACGAACAACTGCTCCTTCAACCATTGATACCACTTTAAGTGATAATTACATTTCTCTTGCTTCCCAGCACTAACAGAATGATTGGTGTATGCTTGTCAATGTGGCAGCATCCATATCTCAGTCTTCAGACATGAAATTTCTGTGATCTTGCTTCCACCTTCCTTGCTTCAGTAAATTCAAGCAAATGTGACAGAAATGACTTTGCAGTGGGATTATGTGGCATGGAAACCTCTGGTCTCCATCATCAGGAAGTTTAACAAGGTCCAGTTCAAATGCCAACCAGTTTAAGATGAATTACATTAGAATGACTTTTTATGCAATTCATTCTTATTTAGTTCATTTTGAGTCCTTACCAGATTTCTTGATAGTAGGCAATAACAAAGGGAGTTTTGAAATATGCTTCAGCACAAATGGACCAAAATAAATACAAAAAAAAAAGAAAGAAAGAAAGAAAAGAAATAGAAAGCTAAACAAATGAGACTTGTTTTACACATTATCTAGACGAGCACACAATTTTGTGTGTTCGTGTGTGCTTTTGTCAACTAAAAGCTAACACATTCATTTAAACAGACTTGTACTTTGCCCTGTTACCAAAGTCTTCTGTTAGCCACTGATACCTGTCAATCACTGTACTCTGTTCTGACCTCCTGCACTGAAGATGCTCTAGAAAGTAAATCCAACGAAGTATTCTGAGCAGCTGTTTATCAATGACCTGGGAGCACTGTGGATTACACACAGGTAGGAGAGCAACCTAAATTATAACTGTTCAATTATAACTTGCTTCGGTAGAAGAGGAGAGGGATATATTTGGGACCTGTAAATACTACAAGCAGCACTGGTATCTCCCATCCCCGTGATTCATTATGGTGCTTTGTCTTTCCCATAGAGTATCTCTGTGTGCACAAGAGTCTGGTAGCTCTTGAGGAGCATGTCACATATGGACAAATCGCTCTTTTAGATGACAAGTTCTAATTGAAGCATACAAAGATAGAGAAGGGCTGGGCAAGCAACTCATTGTTCAGAATACGATTGTTTGACTGTACATTGCTTTTCATTGGCTCCTGCAAAACTCACAAGATCTGGGCAAAAGGTATATAGACACAAGGAACTTTCATTTCATAAATAGCTTTTAGCATTGTCTGCAATTTATTTAGTCTTAGTTCTTTCCCTTCTTGGTAATGGGTTGGCCAGCTCAGCCACTGTTCCCTATTTCCACCCAGCTTTCCATGCTTGATCAAGCGTAGCCATGGCTGCGCTCTCTCCAGGTAAAATTGCATTCATTGCAGTTCTTCCATTGCTATCCAGATTTTAAATCAAAATTCAAGGTTGTAGGTCTGTAGCTAGAGCGAGTTTTCCCCCATTCAGAAGAGTGCTAGTCTCACAGAAAGTTTGGCTTTCTGGAAAAATAAAGTACATCTCCAGACTTATCACTTATTGAGATACACAGAACCACATCTATGCAGCAGGCTTTTTTCCCCACTAAAGAATAATCAAGTTAATAACTTTTAACATAATGGCCTACTTGTATTTATGTTCTTATTATTTATTTATTATAGAAGTCCCCTAAATAAATAAATAAACTTTTAACATAATGGCCTACTTGTATTTATTTATTTATTTATTTATTTATTTATTTATTTATTTATTTATTTAGGGGACTTCTATGCCGTCCCATTCACCGAAGCCTCGGGGTGGCTCACAACTATAAATAAATAGAAACCAATAAAACAATATAAATTAACAATATAAAATTAAGTTGCCCTGGCCAAAGAATAAAATAAATAAATAATATTAACAATTAAAATAATGTTTGAATAAAAAGGTCTTTGCCTGGTGGCAAAAAACAAATAATGATGGCGCCAGGCAGACCTCTCTGGGGAGCGCATTCCATAGATTGGGCGCCACCACAGAGAAAGCCGTCCTCCGAGTACTTACCCTCCTAATTTCCTTCACAGAGGGTTACTGGAGAAGGGCCTCTCCCGCTGATCTCAAGGGGCGGGCGGGCATATATGGACGTAAGCGCTCCTTCAGGTAACCCAGACCCAAGCCATTTAGGGCTTTATAGGTCATCACCAACACCTTGAATTGGGCCCGGACTTCAATGGGAAGCCAGTGAAGCTGATGGAGGACTGGAGTCATGTGAACATAACGCCCAGTCTCCGTCAGCAGCCTGGCAGCTCTATTTTGAACCAACTGAAGTACCCGGACCGTCTTCAAGGGCAGTCCCAAGGGCATGTTACATAAGTCAAGTCGGGAAGTCACCAACGCATGTGTCACTGTCGCCAGGCAGTTGTTCCCCAGGTAGGGGTGCAGCTGATGGATCAGCCGAAGCTGAAAGAAAGCGCTCCTTGCCACCACTGTCACCTGAGCTTCCAGTGAAAGCTCTGTGTCAAGGAGCACTCCAAAGCTGTGGACCTTGTCCTAAGAGGGAGTGCAACCCCATTCAGGACTAGGTTCAATTCACCTTCCCTGAAGCCCGATCCACCAACCAACAGGACCTCTGTCTTGTCTGGACTGAGCTTCAATTTACTGGCCCTCATCCAGCCCATTACCTCGGCCAGGCACCGGTTCAGTACAGCCACTGCCTCACCTGGATTGGTGGAGAACGAGAGGTAGAGCTGGGTATCATCAGCGTACTGATGATTCCACAGCCCACACCTCCCGATGACCTCTCCCAGCGGTTTCATGTAGATGT
>NW_025335589.1:2911718-2964099 GCF_004798865.1 Varanus komodoensis
GGTGGAGAACGAGAGGTAGAGCTGGGTATCATCAGCGTACTGATGATTCCACAGCCCACACCTCCTGATGACCTCTCCCAGTGGTTTCATGTAGATGTTAAACAGCAAAGGGGACAAAATGGATCCCTGCAGTACTCCATGGCATAGCTGCCATGGTGCAGAGCCATAGTCCCCCAGCACCACCTTCTGGAATCAGCCATTGAGATAGAACCACTACAAAACAGTGCCTCCGACCCCTAATCCCGCTAGCCTATCCAGAAGGATACCATGGTCGATGATATCAAAAGCCGCTGAGAGGTCCAGAAGAACCAACAGGGATGCACTCCCCCTGTCCTTCTCCCTGCACAGGTCATCGTACAGGGCGACCAAGGCAGATTCAGTACCGTACCCGGGTCTGAAGCCGGACTGAAATGGGTCCAGATAATCAGTTTCATCCAAGAGTGCTTGGAGTTGTCCCGCCACCACCCGCTCCAACATCTTGCCCAGAAATGGGATGTTGGCCACTGGTCTATAATTAGTGGCCATCTCTGGATCCAGTGACGCTTTCTTCAGGACCGGTCGGACTACCGCCTCCTTTAAAGGGACAGGTACCCGACCCTCCCTCAGAGAAGCGTTAACCACTTCCAAGATCTAGGTCCCAATCCCGTGCTTGGCGTTGTTTATAAACCAAGATGGTCAAGGGTCCAATAGGCAAGTGGTGGGACGTACTCATCCAAGCACCTTGTCCACATCATCAGGCTGCAATAACTGAAATCCATCCATTAATTTTGGACCAGATGGCGACATTGGTATCTCCCCAGAAGCCTCTGAATCACTAGTAGAGTCTAGCTCGTGACGAATCTGAGCAATTCTGACCATAAGAGGGGTGTCAGACATAAATTCCTCACCCTCAGACCACCCTCTTCCTGCCCCGTCGAGAAAACCAGGTCCAGAGTGTGTCCACGTTCATGGGTCATGCCTGAACATGTTGAGACAGCCCCATGGCCGTCATGGAGGCCGTGAAGTCCTGAGCCGCCCCGGTCAGACAAGTCTCGGCATGGAGATTGAAGTCCCCCAGGACCAACATCCTGGGGGTCCTCAACAACAGGTCCGAGACAATCTCCATATGCTCAGGCAGTTCTGTCTGCTTTACACTGATTTCTTTCTTGCACTGATTTCTTTCAGGGCCCCTGACTGCAAAATGGCTATGGATCTGAAAGCTGATTAATGCCCAAATGTCTCCAAAACCCATTCTCACTTGCTGGAGGTGACATTTGTGTACTTCTGCTGTTACTGTGGACTTACAGGCATACGAAGCCCTTATTCAGCTTTCTGAATTGAAGTCTTAACTTAGGAAATCCTTTCCCTTTCCAAACTTTTGACTGGGATGATATTAAGTAGCATTTGAAGGTCATTTTTCGTCATGTATTTTCCACAGGCTGTTCTCCAGTATTCAAGTTTCTGAGTTCATTACTTTTCACCTGTAGGCTCACGTCCATCAGAAAGGCTGCCATCAAAGGCACTGAGAGCTCTAATAAGATGTTCTAAACCAGCCAGTTGAGGATTGTGCAAAAAAGCCCTGTTCAAAATTGGGAGACAGCAATGGAGGTTGAATTATTTTACATAATAACACTGTAAGATAAATATTGGACAAAATATGAAGCTGACAGTGTAGTCAGATTTTAAAGCAATAAATGAAAACAAAAGTTTCTAATAACAGTAACATATCATATTTGATGAAATTCATTGTAGTTCTGGGAAGCATTTGTTGTCACAGTTTTTAACTGACTGGTAAGATACTGGTTTGGCATTCATAGGTTGATTGACATCTTGCAGGTTATAGTACATGTATGCATCATTCTCAGGTCCATGTGTTTGCTATGATAATTACAGTTCTGCACAAGGCAATCCAAATTATGAACCAAGGAAACCAACAACCTGAATCTATTAAGTACATTGAACAAACTTGCTTAACTTTATATATTGTGCATAATTCATTCTGAAGGATTTACAGTTTTGCATAATTTATTTTAATTCTGGTAGCTGGTTTGTAGCCAGTTTCTGGAACCTCAAGACATTTTCCTTGAATTCCTGCCATGAAGCATAGAGATTTTCGGCCAAACTATACAACATTAAATGCTTTTAGATATGTGGACTTTTCTTCCAGAAGCTAGCTATAATTTTCAGAAGTAGTGCTCTTTGGTGGGACTGTGCCACATGGGAAAAGCTGTTAAAAACCCCCACTCCAAAAAAAAAAAAACAAAACAAAGCAAAGCAAAGCAAAGCAAAGCAAAGCAAAGCAAAGCAAGTTAAGAACTCAAAGTTCTCCCAGTATTAACTTTTGAGACTGAAAATATCATTTTTTCATTTGTTATTTTGCTAACTTCTATTAATCTATCATAACCCTAACTTTAATTTCTACTAATCTACTATTTGGCAGAGATACATTGTGGGTATATTATTCTCCTGTGTAATGTTGGTACAAGTAAGTGAAAATGGAGAGAATTTTCCTAGCAAATGAATTGGTCCCAAATTATGTTCTGTTGGAGATGACCAACCAATGTAAGGCAGATCTTAAAAACAAACAAGCAAAACAACTTTGACTTAAACATATTCCTAGCTGTTGTGTCTCTGATGAGGTCAATAGATTATGGAGGTTTTGATGTGACTTTCCCACTCACATAAATGTGTTAAGGGAAACAGATAATTATCATGTTAATTAATTTGATTTTAAATATATTGCTATGTGACACAGTTTCATTAGTCCCATGAATGAACTTGCACATTTTTCAGAAAGATCTACATAACCTCCTCATAACAAAGTATTTTAATAGTGTGCCCATGACTAAGTAGATGATTCATACAAAGAATCACATGTACCATTCAGGAACTGCTGGATAGGAGAATTCCACAATAAAACATTTACTGAGGTTTACATAGATTGAAATGCACAAGCTGATTTTGGGAGAATTAGCAGAGCAAATTGATTTATGAACTCTCAGACCAATTAGGGATGGCCCAGGTTCCACTGAATTATGCCTTGATGGGGAAATTAGCTGCATTCTTGGCAAAGCTGAATTCAAAGCCTAAAAGTAGTTCTTGTCACTGCCAGACAGAACATTTCTTAGGCTTAGGGAAGAATTTCCAGGAACAATATACTTTTTCTTGGGTTGAAGTCCTTTTCTGTAAACAAGAGCTAGCAAAAATTGCAAATCTTTGTATCTGATTAAGAGAAGGAAAATGGGATTATCAGAGACAAAGTACTCAGTATTTATTAAGTGTTTTTGACATGCAGCTTTTTCTCCAGTAGAGAAGACTTAAGCGGGAACATGGCACATTTACCTGGTAGTTGAGGCACCTTGTGATTTTTGCCGCATGGTCCCATGCTTCTGGAGAAATGAACCTGGCTGCTCAATCCTGAATGCTCTTCGGTTCAGAGAATGGTTGAAGGCTGAAGGTATGGTTGAAGTTTGAGCCTATTTGCTTCCTCCAACCCAATCCTCCAATCAGCAGGCAAAACAAACATCTCTTAGTATATGGGATAACAGCATTTGCAGCCTAAACCACAAGTCCAAACACAAAGGAGAAACAAAGTTTGTTAGAATTAATCCATTGAAGTTGCCTTGTTTTGTAGTTCCCAAAAAGAAACAAACATAACAAATAATCCTATCTCCATCTCACAGCACCCATGTTTACAATGTGATCACAATAGACAGATGAATCTTAATAGGATGTAATATTTAATCTTATGTCTACCTTACAAATAAACACTTAAAAATCAGGCCACTTCCAGCATGCCAGACCCAGCAAAGCTGACTGGGGCATGCTGGGAATTGTAGGCCTTTTTCTGCCTAAACTTGAGTAGGATTGTGGCTTTAGTGGTTGTGTTCTGCATGAGCAGAAACAGTGTCAGATCAATTGTGTCCATTATGATTTCAGGCTTTTGACAGCGAAATGATTATAAACTGCCTGGAGGCATACCTTTCCCTTTAATAACATGCTGAAAATTCAAACCTTCAAGTGTAGTTATTGTTTGGTGGGATAGCAGAAGAGAAGTGGCAGATACTTATTAAATTGTCAGAACATTAAAAGTGCATAAATCATAACAAACCTTGTAACACATTAAGCATCAGCCAAATTTTGCCATTTGCAGGAGAACTTCTGGGAGATGGAGAAGAAATATGTATACATAAGTGTCAATGAGGCAACTGACAAATGTCAGAACATACAAGGATAGGAGAAATGAAATAGCAGCAATGTAGAGGAAATGAAGGAGATATATTGCCCTCTGTTTCATTATGTATCTTCCAAACATAACAGAAAAAGAAAGTATAGAAGGGATTTATCTATTTTGCCTTTCCTTCACTCCCTATTCTCAAAGGTTAGATGCTAAAAGTGCTACTTTTTCTAGCCCTCTTGCTCTGTATTTGATGGCACAGTGAGTGTCTGAATACCAGACTTTCTCAAAGTGTTAGAATTTATTATATATGTGTCCATGCATAACAATGTTAGTCATCTGATTAGCAAAAGAGGACCCCATACTTGAGACTTATATGTGTATAACATGCACATATAAGATCTATATTGCACATAAATACATTAAGGATGGCATGATCTTTTAATTTTTCATGACTTTGCATATACACCATTACCATTTTACTTTGTAAGATTATCTGTGTTCATTACATCAAAGGCAATAGCTAAGATTCTAAAACTGAACAATGTTCTCATATCTTCAGGAAATATTTTGATTCTGATAAAATCATAGAAGTGAAAATCACCAAAAAGGGAAAAATGTATCTAGTTGAAGTGCTACCAACGGTTGCATGAATTTTTCAGTTTCATTTTTGTTCGATTTCTCTTTTCCCACCAATATTATCATTGTTTCTTTATCCTGAGATCTGCTTTTTTGTTCTCATTTTTCCTTCCCAAGTCTTGGGAAAGTATATATTTCTAGGTAACTCAAGAAGATAATGCAACAGTCGCCTACACTCAATAGGAAAAAAATATTTTTGATTCTGAAGAAGACTGTATTAACCTGAGGTGAAAGCAGTTCAAAGTGTATGGTAAACCTTGGTATAACACTTTCAGTCCACAACTTGCCAGGTTGTTCTGTCACTGGCCAGAAAGCAACTGATAGGAAGTCTGAAGTGTATCTAGTTAAAAACTTTCACCAGTTTCAGATCTGAGGGGCTCTAAATGTTGGATGTCTGTATGACCAGATTATAATACAGTGCTTTGGATACCACCAGTTCTCCCAAACCCACTTGTGCAATGGCAATTTAACACTTCCAGTGCAACTTGTTTACAGAAATTGTTGGTCAGCAGAAAGGAGAATTTTCATTCATTTGGTGGGGGTCCCTTAGGAAGCACTAAATCTTCCATGGATTCCATGTCCAAGAGAATTGGCAGAAGCCAGCCCTTGCAGAAAGCGATCAGCTTTCTTTCTTCTTTCTGACCATGTAGACCATGTGATTAAGGAAAATATTAAACTGTTACAAGGGAGCCACAAGTTTATTATGAAGTAAGTTATCAGGGGATCTCTGTCTCCCAGCCTTTAAGTTATTAGGATTTTTCTTTGTTAATAACTTTAAATACTGAGAAATGGGATAGAAAACTATAGGTACAATTGGGAAAAAAAGATATATTGTGCCTTCCAGTGGTACACAACTGTTGTGCACATAGCTATCTGAAATAAAGAAAGCTTCTAATAATTATTGTATGGCCATGTCCTTGAGAGTGTGCACAATTATAGCAAAGTTGTTTCTCTGTGATTTGATAAGCAGAATATAAGAAACAAGGAAGAAGAACATGAAATGTGAGACCAGAAAGAGGTGATGTGGGTATAAGGCTATGGTAAAACAGTGGCAGTAGCGGGGAGAGATGAACAACCATGTATGATACCCTGGGCTCCTTGAAGAAAGGGCAGAATAAAATGTAGTTATTAACTATGGACAATCCTTCGTGCAGCTCTGTATTTCCACAATGCATACTTGATCTAAGGATCCATTTTAGATTCCAGGACAAACTTTGCCTCCTCATCCTTCTTTTGAACTCTGTGATGACCTTCTCCACCACACACACACACTTCACATACAATGACAGTATTCTTCTCCTGTTTAAACATTTCCTGATAATTCATCAGTTGTGACAGTCAGCTATATCCAAATGACTTTATACTATTACAGTGGCTGATAACCTGAAAGGGACAGATGGAAAATAAGAACCTGGAGAATAGAAACTGGTTTTATACTCATTTTATTTGCATAGCAATTTGACAAATAGCTTAAAACTGTACAGCTGTGCTGTGGTGGAAAGAAAGGCCATTTCACTTCAAGATGCCTTTAACTCTAGGTTTCCAGAGAGCAGAACTGAAGGGATCCCATGAATACTGACAAGCTAAAAGCAAAATGTAGCCTGAAAATCCCTGAATTTACTCTTCCGTATGTGTTATTGGAATATGAAATGATTATGCATGGAAGTGAAGACAAACTATCATTTGTCTTGACGAAAATATCTGTATTAGGCTGACTCAAACGACTCTTCAGCTGTTGACATTTTGACCATAGATTATTTCTAATAGCTAATCATGTAAAAAAGCCATTTGTAATCTTGCCATTCTTTCCCAGTTTTATATATGAGTTAGCTTGGAATTGTCCTTTCAAAAATTATATATATATATTCTCCTCCTGAATGGATACATGCTGACATAATAGCAAGGTTGAAGAAAATAAAGATTTCTGAAATTCATACATGGAAAAAAAATCACTCCTAGTTCAACCCAGTGCTGGTCACATGCTTATTATCTGAAATTTAGAGGACAAAAGGGCTTTAGTCAATAGACTGCCCACTAGCCACTTGTTTATTAAGGTATTTTATAGTACTTTGGAAAATAACTCCTATTGTCTATTATATCTGACATGAAGCAAGGGGATATAATCAATTGTCATCCCCCTGATAGAGAAGGAAAGAACAACAAAATGGCCAAACACTGCTTGTTATGTTTAGGTCATGGAATGCACAAAATAGAATAGAAATATACTAACAGAGAAGAATTCAGCGGAGATGAATCATATTCTTCACTGAGGGCAGAGTGGTGCTCAAGTGTGATTCAAAACAGCATGCATATTTGCATAAAGGTAACTGGGTGGGGGAAAGTTTACTGTTGAGAATATTCTTTTTAGCCATAGCTCTGTACCTTTCCCCTGAATATACGTGTGTAGTCTTTGTGGAAAGAGGAGCTCAATCCACTTCCATTTTTCTAATTGTAAATGTAATTTCCATGTTTCAGGCATTTTTTCCTCAAATGGTGGAGCTAAAATGGTATAACGTTGCCACCAAAACATTCCCAGTAATGTTTAAGATTAACCCAACAAATAATCACAGCTGGAGATGTGTGACATCTTCAGTATGTTTATTTTTGATCAAAGTTCAAGTTCAGATCAAAGTTCTGTTTGTTTTTGACCAAAGTTTGCACTTCCTGGAATTGTGAAAGTCCATACATTTTTACGTTTCTGGTGTATTAATTTTTTTTAAAGATCATTGAAAAATGCATGCATTTAAAAATGTATTTTGAAAAAAACCCACAAATACATTTTAATCCATTTAAAAAATTTAAAAAATGATTGACACAGAATTGATACTACGTTTGGGGAAATGCTCACAAAAATGCACAACACATGAAAGCAAAAAAAAAAAAAAAAAAGCCAACCTTCAGATGTGAGTTGGAACAAGCTTCAAGGTAGAAACTGGAGATGCTTGATGAGCCTGAGTTTCATTGATTTGTGCATTTATTGTCCCAACAGGAATTTCCATATTCTACTTTTTCATTAGCTGCAACTTATGCGCCTGAAAACATTTTCTTGCCAGATTCCAAATTTCTCCATCCAATCTCAGGTAAAAGTTTTAATGACTGTACAGGTTTTCTACCTCAACTAATTGAATCCTTTCTCTAGTAATTATATTATAAATTACCATTTATATCTTTTACTGAATGAATGTGATACATCATACACTGCAGTAATCCACACATTGTTTTTTCTCACATGCATTCATAATGCATTTTTATTGTTTGCACAGGTCTATAATAACCTATGATTCTTGTATTCCTATAGTATATTTATAATGGTTACTGAAATAACTGCATTTTCTTCCAGTTCCTTTTTCTTTTGCTTAATCTGTTCTTTCCCTTGCGTCTATTCTTAGACTATTAAGCCCTTGGGGTATTTTTCATAAAGTGCTATGTATAGATGGTGCTATTTAAATACATAAATATGTAAGCTAATAACCTTTTCAATATGGAAATTAATAAACTTGTCAGGAACTCCTACTTTACAGCCCAGAATGGTTTTTTAACTGTTTTAAATACATATAAGCTTTAGGATTGCAGGGAAAATGTGTTGGGTTAATTTAATGTTTTTAATTATACATAAAATCACTGGGTACATGGAATTTAGAACTAAAATTTTGTGATATTTATCTCTTATTTCTGGTAGTCTTGAACCATGGTATACTTTATTTATTTATTATTTATTTATTAAAACATTTCTATGCCACCCCATTAGCCAAAGCCTCGGGGCGGCTCACAACATAAAGTTAAAATACAAAAACTAACAATATAAAAATATAAAATAAGTCGCCCTGGCCAGACTTGTTATCATAACCAAGTAACAGTATATTTACTAACAGCAGAAATAATAATAGTTTATCTTAAAATACCAGGGATTCACATTGCTAAGAAATCTGTTGAATAGTCAAAAGCTTAGAAGTAAATATGAACTTTTTGTCCTAGTCATACACTCAATATTTTAATTGTAGAATTCCATAGTACCATGCATACATATTTATTTATTTATTTTTCAATTTATATCCTGCCTCTTTCCCACAAAGGGCTCAAGGCAGCTTACATCTCCTCCTCCATCTTATCCCCACAACAACAACCCTGTGAGGTAGGTTGGGCTGAGAGTCTGTGACTGGCCCAAAGTCACCCAGTTCGCTCCATGGCCAAGCGGGGACTAGAACCCAGATCGTCTGAGTCCCAGTCCCATGCTCTTAACCACCACACCACACTGCCTCTATATACTGAAGTAGATAGCAAACTTGATTTCTTGCCATTCTCATGCTTCCACTACTGCTTAAAATTTGTATGCTTGCAGTAATATAAAATGTTCATGCATACTTTTCAAAATCTATATGTAGTTTTGCATATATTTCCCCAATTTTATGCATTTTATGTATACTTATTTGAAATGCACAGATTTTCTAAGCATTTTGGCATTGAAAAAACCTTTATGTACATTTTTCAAAATATGCAGACTTTATAGCCATTTACTTCAAATGTATATTATTCTTCTGTCTCTGTCTCCATCTCCATCTCCATCTCCATCTCCATCTCCATGAACTACTTTACCATAATTTCAAAACTGCATCACCATGAACTTCACAGTATGTAGCAAACTTTAAGTACAGATGTTG
This sequence comes from Varanus komodoensis, assembly GCF_004798865.1. Lineage (NCBI taxonomy): Eukaryota > Metazoa > Chordata > Lepidosauria > Squamata > Varanidae > Varanus > Varanus komodoensis. The sequence continues at coordinate 2,921,172 of NW_025335589.1, forward strand.
ATGTCTAACTTTATTCCAGTTGGTATCCAGGTTTGAGAAGTGTAAATTTGAAATAAACCCTCACACATCCATATGCATATAGCATACTATTCTCAATCAAAAAACATGATAATGAAGTATATTTCTAAGGTTATACTTTCACTCATGCTCAGAGTTGCTAGCTTGTAGTCACTGTTAGGAGTGCAAGAAACCACCCAAAGGGAGGTTGTACAATCAAAAGTACACTGAGGTTGTACAATCAAAAGAACATTTACCATTTATTCAGATATATAGGAAAATACATGCGTATGTAGGCAGTCCCCAAAGAGACAAAGTCTGTGCAAGAAGCATTTATAACCTACAAGTTATATACAGTTTGAAGGAAGGTGGGGGATGCTGAACACAGTATGCTAATAGTATGTTAGGATACAATAATAGTGATTTATGACAGCATAAAAAGAAGACCTTCAGTAAAAGCAGACATTAGCACATCTAAGGATCCCCTGCAAAAGGAAGCTCTTTCAGGACAGATAAACAATTAGCATTTCTAAGAGTGTACCTCCAAAGGACAGACCTTTAAGGATAGGGACATTAGCATTTCTAAGATTTGCAACATGGTTTCCAGATCAGATCAGGAATCCCATCTTAGGTCTAAAGCTGTTTGTACAGTGTTAGGCTTTTAGCAGCTATGACAAAAGCTATGACAAACTTTTGCTCATTTTGTCCTGACATCACACTAAGTTGTCATTTCCCAAAACATTGGAAAAGAGAGTATTTCTACTCCTCTAAACAAATAATAATAATAATAATAATAATAATAATAATAATAATAAAATCAGGACAACCTTCCCTTCCCTTCACCACCTTCAAAGAAAGTTTTGAATGCGGGGGCGGGGGGGGGGTTGTTTTCAGCCCTCTCATACATAGACTTCCCATGTTTCAAAAGACTGTGATATTTGTCTTACAGTTTTGAAACTGAATGGTCATTCTTTACCCTTGGGGGTAAATTTATTAGTCATCTTCCTAGCGTACTGCTACACTAACATCCATGGGTAAATATAGTATAAGTCTGAACCTTGCAGTAGTTTAGGTGATTCACAGCTGTGATGAAATGATCAGCAAAGGCTCCAGGGTGAATGATACTAGATTTCAAGGAACTGCACAAGACCTAGAAAATTGTTTGCCAGCATTTCTCAAAGGCTAAGTCTGCCTCTGAGAATGAATAGTACCTCCCTCCAGCACCTCGTTTCCCCTGACAACTTCATCAAAACAAGTAATCCTTCCCGAGTCAATATTTCTTCCAAGCTTGCTAGTCCCTCTGTATATGAGTCTTGGTAGATTTCATTTTGCAGCCTAAGGAATTGTCTGAGAACCACTAGCAGTTCACAGGTGATTGTCTGAGGATGGATGCCATGGGACTTTCTCTTATGAATAGTCGGTGGAATTCTGAACCTTCTGGGGGAAAACACTACTTCTTTCTTCTCATCAATATCAGCAGACTTAACATTTTACACAGGATTATGAATGTTACTGTTGCCAGTCCATTCCTCCTCACTACAATCAGGGCTGAAGACAGGAGAGGTAATTGAGTTAAACAGGCAACAACTTTTTTAGATTAAGAAGTTCTATAACAAGAGAAAACTAGTTCACAACACATGAACAACACACTAGATGAGGATCTCGCACCCATTACTGTCTGTCATGTATAAGGGCACTCTGACTGTATCAGACAACTAACTAACCTGTGATTCGCTTTTCCTGCACCCATAAGAAAGGCTGTAATAGTTTCGTAGAGCCATGTTGGACTAGCTTCTACACAGGATAAGAGCGCAGGAGCCAGGGCTCATTCATATTCCATTGCTCCTCTTGCCAGCAGGCTGCAAGGCAGGGCTGAATATCTGAAGTAGTTCCCCTTTGGACACATGCCAGTGACTACCAGAAGTTGCATTCCAGGGGTGAAAAATACCAAAAGTACAAGCATATTGTAGCTCAACACTCCTACTGTCAATAATTATGTCTGACGTGAGCATTTCACCATTTTGGAATAGGAGGGGAATTGCAAATCTGAGAAACCACCACATGATCAGTTGGTGGGGAAGGGGTGGAGCCTGGAAGAAGGAGCATGGCCATCTGTAGAACTATAGTGGGCTGAAGCCAAGTGCAGCCACTTCTGATCCCTGAACCTGAGATTCTGTACCCTACTGCACTCAAGGGTGCTTCAAGAACTAACCAAGGTAGCCTCAGCTTCATCCTTTGCCTTCCTGCAGTGTGACTACCAGCTGCACCATGTATGAGACAGTCAGCCACACTGATTATGACATTACTTCTCACTAGTCAGCATGTAGCAAAAGGGGGATTTTGGTGGGAAGCTTAAGGTTAAACACTTCCTTATTGATTGCTTTTCTATACTGTTCAACAGCCATATATGGCTCCCACAATGCTCCCAAGCACTTCCTTCTACTCACTTCACCAGATCTAATCTGTCTGTCATGTGAAGTGTCTCTTCTATTCTAAAAGTAATGTACCATTATATGAACATGTATATGCCAAATATAGTTTGACTTTCAGTACTTGTAGTTTATTCTTGGTGGAATGAGCAACATCCAAAATGCCTGACAGACCTTTGAATGAGAGCCAGAGATAGTGTATGTGTGTGTATCTCCTAAAGTATGTTGGGTACAGTTCACAAAATACTGCTGTGAACTGAATTTATACCCTTCCAATGCTTGCTGGATCTGAGTTCTCTGTGAATGCACACAACAGAAAGGTAAGAAATGACATTAAACTCTCTTACCAGAATTATTACAAATATATCTGCCCTTGTGCATTGATAGTAACTCTGGTAAATGAAGCAAGCAATCTGATTAAGCGGACCTCTTTAATGAAACCATAATTGCTTAACAATGAATTTTCAGTGGTGTTATGTAGTTACTTCAGTATTTATAGGATAGACCTAATTAAAAGGAAATTGATGAAAAGAAAACAGGTTGACACCAGTTCATAGACTTTCTATGGAACAAAAGCCTCATTTTGTATGGATGACCTTTTAATGGTTCATTTGTTTTGGATATTTATTTGCAGTTCTGAAAAAATATTTGGGGTTGCACTAGTTTTCATTTTCTTCTATGAAAAGCTTTGTGGCAGTGGGATTATTTTTCCCCTCTAGAAAACAGTATAGTCCTTCTTATATTGCCCTATCATTGACCTAAATAAGCTGCTACAGTACTCACAACACATACTTTATCATCAAACATCACTTCTTGTAGGCAATTCTTTTTAATACTTAGAGGAAGCACGTTTATCAGCTTTTCAAATCTAGCCCTTATTTGTCCTTCTGTATATATCAGAATCCTATAATGGAACTGTCATTTAGCATTTATTTATCGTTGTGTTCCTTTTGAGTGTTTCAATTAGTTTGAAAGTGGTTTTGTTTTGCAATGACTTATTTTTATTGCAGTGTTATCATGAAAAACCGACCACATTGGTGGATTTTTTTTTAAGAAGATCTAATTTGAAGTAGGGGTGTGGGAAAGCACTAGGAGAGCTTTCCAAATAGAAAAGAACACAAATATTACTACAAAATATGAGATAATCTCTGACCTTCCTCAGTTAGTTGAACTTGAAAGCACTACATCCTGAGAAAAGGATGTGAGCTTTCTTTCAGATGTGAATTTAGCAATCATCATTCAGCACTCTGTAACATCAAGACCTACTGCAATAGGTTCTGCGTTGAACTGTCATTTAAGACTGCTGAGAAGTAGTCTTGAAAAGTAATACAGAGGATAGCAGCCTTATACTGGGGCGGGCCACACTGAACATTAAATCACGGTTCCACTTCTTGCTAAGACACCTTAGCTTTAAGAGCTGTCCAATCCCTGGTCAGAGAACAAGAAAAAGAAGATATATAACTTTCAGACAGCATGATTAAAATCTCTACCCAGATTCTGTCCACTGGACAGAACAGTCCTGCAATGCCCAATCTAGTTGTTGAAGTACTATCAATGTATAGGCTTTGAACGATAATTTTAATTGCATTACTAGAATTTTGAGATCAGTGTTGGATTTTTCATAGTGAGTAGCTACACTGCTGCTACTATTGCCACATAGCTTATTTATTTATTTAAAGTTTTTCTATGCTTTATTTAAAAAGTCTCTGGCAGCTTACAGGGAACAAAGAAAAAAAAAACCCACCAAGGAGAAAGAACCATAACAGCAACAGCAATAGTTTTTTCTGGCTTTCTCCTAAATAGGCATGTATCAAACAGTAACCTTCCTAATGTAGGCTGTACATTTTTCTGAAGTGTTTTATTCATAAATTCTAAATAGCTATTTAAAAAAAGCACCTCAGAGTCTATAAAAATCTAACATTTAGCGTTACTGTCACTTTTCTTCACTTGATAAAATGCATATGTAGCATCAACATTCTAAAACGTTCTTTCTTTTAGAGTCATCACGCTCCATTATTGTTTCCAAGTCCTTCTAAATGTATCATTTTGTTTTTAGTCATGTTAAATTTCTCACAAAAGGAACAACTTGGAATACAAATGTATGCTTCCTGTCAGAGCTTGGTATCATTCAGAAAGGACTCATTACTGAACCATATTATCAGCTCTTCACCTTTTCTAATGTTCTGCTTCCCCAAAGTTATCTTGTAAGGGCAGCAGCTGGCTTATGGCTGAATGTTTTTGAGAAACATCTGAGGGAGTCTGTAAAAAGAGCTTGCCTGAGGAAGAGATCGACCATGAAGAGTAGGTGGTGAATCAAAGTGATGGAAGATGCTCTGGGCCGCCAAATCCACCTGAAATTCCAGTGACAATTCAGAATCCAGGAGCACCCTCAAACTGCAAACCTTATCTTTTAGAAGGAGTGCCAGGACAGGTGTAATATCACACATCTGCACAGAAGATCATCTCACCAAGAGCACTTCTGTCTTATCAAGATTAGGTTGCAGTGCATTCCCCCTCATCCAATCTATTGTCAAGCTAGACAATAGCCACTTAAATGGCCACTTTCTCATCAGGCTTAGATGAAAAAAGTGAGGTAGAGTGTCATAACACGTCAGCCCGTACCTCCAGATAACCTCCCCCGGTGGTTCATGTAGATGTTAAATATCATGGAGGATAGCCCTGTAGTATTCCATGACATAAATACCATGTGCAGAGCAATAATCCCCCAGCACCACCTTCTGAAATTGGCCAAGCAAGTAGGAGTGCAACCACTGCAAAACAGTGCCTCCAACTCCCAACTTAGCCAGCCTATCCAGGAGGATGCCATGGTCAATAGTAATGAAAGCCTCTGAGAGGTCCAGAAGAACCAAGGGTGTTGCATTTCTCTGGTTTTTCTCCCTGCAAAGGTCATCCCACAGGGTGAGTAAGGCAGTTTCCATTCCAAAAACTACGCCTGAACCCCAACTGAAATTGATCAAAATGCTCTACTTCATCCAAGAGTGCCTGGATTTCTCTGGCCACTGCCTGCTCAAATGCCTTTCCCAGGAAGGGTATGCTGGCCACCAGCCTATAGTTCTTAACCTTTTCAGAGTCCAGGTAAGATTTTTTTCAGTAGTCTTCTAATTACAGCCTTTTTTAATGAGGCTGGGATCACTTCCACTTTCAGAGAGGCATTTCCAGCCTCCTGGACCCAGTTATGCATCACTTTCTTAATTGGATCAGCCATGATGGGCAAGGGTTGAACATACAGTTCCATCTGACAGCTTCAGAAACATTGATCATTAAAGACTAATTAACTCGTTCAGAATTTGCCTTTTACAATAATGCTAGGGTATTTTTGTCTGTAGCAGTTGCAGTAGCATTGTTGGAGTTCTTTTACTGAATTACTAAGGAAGCACTGAAGTCCATCTATTTATTCCAAGATGGATGTCAGCTGAGTTCCCTTTTCCCACAAACATTCTGTTTTCATTGAGTCATTAGCTCAGAATAGAGACTGTTCATGTGGTAAAGCAGAATGGTGACTATTAATTTATCGAGACATTTAAAAAGTCTATATGCTGGTGAGTAAAGTTTCTTTTCCCCCTCCCCACCATTATGAAAGTAGTCAAACTAATTATTAGTAATAACTATATTCAAAACAGTACAAACTTTGTAAGATAATATGCATGCATATATGAACAAGATGTAACATATAAAATTGGAGGCAGTTATGTATGACATTTTGTGTTATCAGTGGTACAGGATAAGGTATAGAATATATTAGTTAACATATGATCACTCTTTGTTAGAGTTCCATAATCCAAAGCCAGTCCTCTGCTGTCTCTTCTTCATTCTCCTTATTTGCTTTTCCCTGGTTGAAGCTTTTGTCTTTTGGAAATATTACTCTGCTGTTATAAAGACCAATGGAGAGAACTTGGTCTCTTTATAATCCAAAAAAAAAAAAAAAAGTTCAGGGAACTGGTCCCTGCACACAAATGTCTGATTTTATTCCTGGACCCTTGCTTTCAGCATTTCTCAGCCATCTATGATAAATCTGGGAACTAGACATACTACCAGTATGGCCTACAATCTTAGAGTCAGAGTGGAGACAGATGGATGGCACCTTGATCTTTGAGAATTCCTGGAGATAATACGGTCCTGTCTGAGATATTCAAGATACCAATTTTCTTAAAGTTGTTTTCTGCAATTGGCAATACTTGTGTTATTCCCTCAAACTGGAAACAAAGCATGAGCTACACAATTTATAAAAAAGGCAATAGGCAGAAGACCCATCATCTCTTAAATAAGTGGGCCTGTGAGGAGATGGCAAAATTCTTTCATCCAGAGCAGGCAGTCATTTGTAAGGATCATAGTATAATAGACCATTGTACTATCTTGAAAGCCTTAATTTGGAAATATAGCAATGAATGCAAACATGTTTTTATGTTGCATTTATTAACCTCATGTCACCCTTTGATTTTACCAATATATGTAGTTTATGGAAAAGCTTAAGAGGACTGGTATAGATGGACAGCTGCTGACATTATTGATCAAATTCCACTCTAGCCATACAGCTAGTGTGAGAGTGAGTCACCATGGATTGATCCTATGGTTGCTTGTTGGTCTTGTTTTATGAGATACCTGATCAGGGAAAGGGGGTAAAACAGAGGAGCCTACAAGAATTTGGGTACATCTTTGAGGAGATGTTCCACTCTTGCTGCAGGAGACTTTGCCAAAGGATGCTGTGCTACCCTGTATTTGATTGCTACAACTGGTATAGTATTTGGATGTAAGGCTAGGCTAGGAAGGCTTTGTTGTTTTGAGACTGAGGAGGCCAATGGAGCCTGGGGTCTCAGGGGCTGTAATTGATTGAGAAAAGTATTTGTGCTCTTCTCCAAATTCCCTTTCCCTTCCTCTTCTCCTTTGTATGTGTCTGAGCCTTGTGTATTGTACCTGTTTTAGTATCCTCCACGCCTAATGTTTAGCCTTTTAATAAAATCCTTTTGTCTCAATGCTTGGGTTGTTGTGTGATGAATCCAGTGTCTGGCCCAGAATCCAGGACCAGAGATTATAGGCTAGTCAGCGATGGGAGTGAGGAATCCTGGGTGGCTGTCCACTAAATCAAAGTCCTACTGTCATGGAGACAGTAGGAACAGAGCCAAGCACAGATGGACAAGTAATGCTCAGCAAATAGAACAATGCTACTTCTTCAAATACCTTGGTGTTTTGTTAGAGAAATCTCTTTCTTAAAAGTTCTGTATTAGATATCTAATATAGCATTAACTGTCCATCATGTGGTGGGGGTTAATTTTGAAATCTTTCTTCTGTAAGGGAGACTAATTAATGGTGCCTGCAATTAAAATATTGCCATGAAAAAATATATTTCAGGGCAAAGTGATTACTCAGCTAGTGTGGTATAGGAAATTCAAGTTGGAACAAAAAGTCTCTTGTCCATCTGGAAATAATTTTAAAGGAAAACCTTGGGCCTCCCTCAGGGCACCCCTGCCACCCACTTTAGAATGGAGATAGGGTTGCCCTCAATTTCTGCAAGAAACAATTTTTCTTGTTTGATAGTAGTTACTTAATCTAATAGATGCTCCGTTAAGGAAAGCAATTACAGGTCTGTGTTTTAATCTATGTCCTCAGCATATCTTGAGGGCAGATTCTGCAAAGTCCCTTTGAAGCAGCATCTTTACCCTGTGGTTGGAGACAAGTGGAAAGCAATAAACATTATGTCCAAGCCAGCCAGGGACAAAACACTGGACCAGTTCATAGCTAAATTCTTGGGCTCATGGAAGTGGAATGTATGCACTATTGCTGGCATATGCATTGCTTTCTGTTAACTACCAGCTGGTGATTTTTACTCTGTTGACTTTTAAAATCAGAGAGAAAATTTCATTGACCAATTTTGTTAGTCATTTATTTAGGTGTGTGTAGTGTTATGATCTGTGGTTATAAGAAATAACTTCTTACTACTACACAGCTACAGTAATACCTGATACCACTGTTTTACTTAGGGAGCCATCAATATTGTTCTGCCACATTGCCACAGCTGGGACAAAAGCACCCTTATACTTACGCATGGCAGTCAGGTTGAATATGAGGCATATGGGGAAGAACTACAGGGAAGGAATATTCAATGGGTTTTACTAAATATCCAATGGAACTTATTGTATTCCTAAGCCAAAAGGGACAGAATTCATTGAAGAAAAATAAGGATGAAACATAGAAGCCTGACCATCAACCCAAAAATAAACAATAGCACAGCCTCCACAGATCTGCGTGGTTCCCAACGTTATTTGAGATGGCATGGTTCTGCAGTACTAAATACTAAGCTAAAGCGATCCACCCCTGGGCAGAGGGTGCAAGGTCTCATAAAAGTCAGTTCTTCCAATCTGAATGCTAAGCAGGCCAGAACTCTGTTGCACATAATTATTTGGATGAAGCTACTTCCAAGTAAAATCAGATAAGTAACTGTGGGCAGAAAAGAATAATATTTGCTTGTTTTTCTCCAAGTCATAGCCATACAGGAATGGGAAATGCATATGGACAAGCATTCTTGTCATCCCTTCTTCATATCAGAATTTCCCAGAAACTTCTGGGATGTCTGGATTTGGTTAATTCTGTTCCATCTGCATTTTCTAGATTTTAAGGTAAATGTCATTCCATTGTCTGCATCTTGTTGGAATCCTATTTCTTTGCCATTTCCTAAACCTGTATTTGTTTGCCCTCACACAAATTTGAACTTCTAAAAATTGCAAATCCTCACAAAATGAACCAGTTTTAAGTGTGTTCAGGTTATCTGGGTTCTAGTCCCCATTCAGCCATAGAGCCAACTGGGTGAATCATAGACTTTCAGCCCAACCTACCTCATAGGCTTGTTGTTGTAGGGATAAGATTGGGAGCAGGAGGAGGAGCATAAGTAGCTCTGAGTTCTTTAAAAGGAAAAAAATGAATGATAAAATCTAATATAAATATATAAATGCATGAATTTCCCCAAAACTACATATTCACATGTTTTATCACATTTTCAGTCAGGGTTTTGTTTTATTTTAAACATTTCTCTACATTTGCATACAATTCCAAAAAAATTAAAAAATGGTCTGCAATTCCACAGAATCTATATAACTCAAGAAAGGCCAATACACCATGGAACTGGTTGGTCAGAATCATAGAAAACTCAGCTCAATTGAATCTGTTGTACATTTCTTTAGCCCTAACCCTACTCCAAAGATATGGCAGATCACATACTTAACCAAAACCAACACCTGAGTGTCTACAAAGAATGATGCAAGGTCTTTTTTTATGTTGATCACTTTTTCTAAATGTTGTAGCTCCTCTTGAGCCTTGGGTAAAAATCCAAATATGTAAGATATTAATTAGCATTGGCAATTACATATATGATTTCTCTTGCATGTATAGTTTAAAGTGACACCTGTTAGTTTCATTCTTTCTTGAAACAAACACTACCCATTAGATCTTATTTGTAAAGTTTCTCAGAATAGCGTCCTCCTGGTACAGATTTCAAAAGACAGTTTGAAACACAGTCTTAATCACAAGCTTCATATCTATGGGAAAGTGGATGTGTATTCAGTGTGCTTTTAACAGTGGAAGCAGCAAAACCAACAGAGGCAGAAAATGTTGTGTGCTTGTGGCAAGTATGAGTGCTCAAGATTGTCCTGATTCTTTTTGAGTAGGTAATTTGTTAAAGTTGGCATGCAGTTCATAAAAGCAGAAGAAAGGAAAAATGCATCAACCAAAACAACTCTGGATAACATATTTCTTTCAAACCCTACACTAAATATTTTTTCAAACCTAAGCAAAATACAAAACTGGAACAGCAATATGGCATCTGTACAGATATGCAAAGGTACTTCTGCAGAAAAATAGGAAAATGCTTCAATTTTCCACTGTATTTAAATTATACTATATTTGTATTGCCTTTCAACAAGCTGTTCAAAAATAAAATAAAAGAGAAAAAAATTAAAAAGCAACATAAAACATTTCACATAATAACATTTACAACAGTTTTATTTCTAAAATAAAAATTAGGGATTTGTCACTCTGCAAAACTTGACCTCTTCAATGTTTCTCAAATGTTAAAAATGACAATCTGCTTTCACTAAAAAATGCATGTTTATGATCATACACAAATTCGATTGAGGACTTTTTTAAATGTGTGTGTCTTGCATTTCAGTAGCTTAAGCAAAAGTGTGTGTGTGGTTTTCAACATACTTGTTTGGTGCAACCATCACTGAAAACTAGAAAATTAGACAGGTCCTGCTCAAAACCAGCTGAAATGAATTTCTCACTTAGCACTAAAAATGAGCATATTCTCATGTTCAGTTTCCTAAGGAAAAAAAAATCCTTTGGAAACAGTTTGGGATACCAAGAATTTTCCAGTCTGACCACTGAGGTCCTCTGATGGCTGCACTCCTGTCTTCATAGCTAGTGTGGAAGGAAGCACATCTTGCTGAGGAAGGGATGCACTATGGAGAAGGAAGGAAGGAAGGAAGGAAGGAAGGAAGGAAGGAAGCAAGCCATGGAGTTGCAGTGATTCCAATTGGTCCCTCAGCTCCCTGCCCTGCCCTCTCCTAAGCAAAACATGGCCTATATTAGAAGACAAATATTTATCATTTTTGTCCACCTCTATCATTTCATCATATATAGTGACAGATCTGGGAATTCAGGGCAGTTGAGTACAATTTCAGGGAAATCCTCAGGTAAACTTGTTCATTCTGGTTCCTATTTTCTTTCCTAACTTCCTCTGTGAGATAAATAGAGGTTTATTTGGAATATAAATTTGTGACAAGGGTCTACTAAAAATAGTTTCCCCAAATTATACAATATACAAGTGGGATCTTGTACAGGGAAGCTGTTACACCTTTGTACCACCTATTACCCAATAAATCCATGCTCAGAGAAGGAAGTGGGTTCACAGTCCTTTTTTTCCACCATCTACTCACTTCAGCAACATAGAGAGATAGCCTTCCAGTCTCCTTATACCAATAGATGGGAGAAAGCAAGAAGCAAGGAAAGAAAACTGTAGGAGTTTGGCTTTCCTTTCTCCCCACTGGTTGCAGCCCCTGGAGGTGCTTTAAAAGTATAGGAAGTTTACACCAGTCTTGAGGATCAGGAATACTGGCATCAAGAACATGGAAGACAGCATTTCAGTAACAGCATCCTCAGAGCCTTTTATATCATGGTAAACCAGCATGCTGGATAATTATGAGGGGACTGGTGCAGGGACCAGAAAATTCTCAAAACACAGTGGTGGCTTTCCCAGAAACCTCTTACCTGGCAACCTGATGGGATGCACAGGAAAGAGAATTCCAGAAAAGGAAGGTGCTGCAGTTTGAAAGCTATTGAACAACTGAAAAGATCATGGTGCTGTGAGAGCAATGCCATGATGAAAGATCACAATATCTAGTACTACTTAGGTTAATTGAGGAAAGCAAGTAGGGGAGACATGACAAAGATGTACATAATTAGATTTTTCTCGGTCTCTCATAATACTAGATATCAGAGTCATTCCACAGTGCTGATTGCTAGGCGATTTGGGTGGAGGGTAGAGAGAAGGAAAGACGTTTTCACAATTTGCACAGTTAAAATCATGAAATTTGCTACTGCAAGTTGCAGCAATGACCATTAATTTGGATGTCTTTAAAGGGCGTGTAAAAATCCATGGATGATCAAGCTTCCAGTTGTTACTCATCCTGGTGGCTATATGCTCCTTCTGCACTTGCTGGGCAAAAGAAGCAGAAGAGGGCTATTTATTGTGGTTTTTCTGCAGGCAGCTGGTTGGCCACTGTGTGAATGAATTATTAACTAGATGGACCTTTGGTTCGACCCAGCATGGCTCTTATGTGCTTATGGGATGCAGTAATGGCTTCTTCAGTTTATCATTTCTGCCCACTCCAAGTAAAAATGATGTAGTACTATGAAGAGTTTAGCATTGTGGCGCAAGAGTTCTTATAATTCAGTGATGGTCTTTTCATGCATTAGCTACAGGGAAACAAATCTTGCTTTCTCCTCCGGCAACAGAATTCACCATGGACCCAGGAATGAAACCTGTATTCTCTAAGGAGCTTTTTAGAGGTGAGAACAACTAGCTGCCATGTATAGTGAGACAATGAACTGTAAGTGGATCTGTGGCATAAACTAAATAAAATAGGGAAAGGGAATGTGGACAAGTAACAATTGTGAGGGAAAAGGAAGGTGGTGATGTTAAAACTAAAGGTGGTTGGAATAGAGGAGAGAACAGGAGAGGTAAAGCTACAAGATCATTTTGGGAAGTGGGTAATTAAGAAACATCCAGGTGGGGAACTGAGACAAATTGTCAAACGACTGCAGCATCAAAAAAAGTATGGCTGTGTGAGACAAGCAACAAAAGGGTATCTGTTAAGAAAACAGAAGTAAAGAGTTGCAACCCTTGAAGTCCCCACTTGGACCACAGCTGCCACCGAAGCTTTTGACTTAAATACTTGCAAGCTCTTGTCTATCTCTGCTCAGCCAGGTTGGCCACTGGACAAGAAACAGTATAAAGGAACTTCCAATTCCTGTTAAACTTTGCTTGAGAAACAAATTCTGAGTTTCTCCTGTCTGTGCTTACGCTGGTATCAACATTTCACCTTCCTTGATTTTGCATCCTGGTTTCTCTTTCAGTTCTGACTTGATATAGGCTTCTGTTTTCTGACTCTTGGTCCTGATTTCTGGGTTGTCTAACAATTCCTGGCTTACCTAAGATTCAAACTATACAGTATATTAGTTATTTATTTAATTATGGTCACAGAACATTATGTGAGTTATGTAGTTTATCACTACCTTTCTTCAGAAGAGAATTTCCATGACAGAATATCCTCCCACTCATAGACTGTGATAAGGCTAGCAGTGATGGGAACGTAGGCAGAGTGCTTATCCCTGCTCCCCCTTAAGTAATTCCAATAACATGGGGGATTTGGATGCCCGAATAAGTCTCAAGTGCACATATGAAGCAAATAACAGATTTATAGGCATTTATACAGAGATATTCTTCAGAGCTATACTATAAGACCAAATGGCTGAAATAAGGTACAGTGAAAATGTCATTCATTTCTTCTTGAACAGGCATATGTGAATTTCTATTCCTCCTACGTATCTTTTCTAATCTTAGTATTCTGATCCCCCAGGACAGTTAAGTCATCTCTTTTCTTCCCCCACTGCCTTTATCAGGCTCTTCTGTTCCACTGGGAGAGAAACTATTCCAAGTTGCCAATCGTTTTGATCTCTAGGAGGATTAATCAGTAGTCTAGAAGAAATTAGATGACTATTGATGAGTACATCTCATAAAAATGAGTGTCTATATTGAAAATGAAATCCTTTCCTCCTCTCCTGGGAGAAGATGCCATTGTTCAAGCTCTGTCCTACACCTCCAGTTACTTTAAAACTGAACTCAGTTTCAAAGTGCAATATTATAAATGGCAGGAGATGAAACTGTTGTGTGCTTCTTCAAATTAGTGATTGTTTTATCTTGTGTGCTATATGAAAAACAGGAACAAGAAATGACATTCAGTTTCCTTGAAGTCAAAGGAAGGTGGAATGTAAACTTACTTATGCAAATTTAGAAGGAAAAAGGGCCTACAACTCCTAGTATGCCCTACTGCTGGGAATTGCAGGCCTTTTTCATGCCCAGATTTGCATAGAATTGCATCCATACTGGATCAAGCATTTATGAACCTAGTTATAGACCAGTTCATGGGTGAAGCAAGATTACCTGGTTAGATCTGTAGCAGTTATTTTGTTCATTGACAGTCCAACATGCCCTGATTACTTAAAAAGGCCAAAAATACCACATTGTTTTTTAAGCTTGAAATGCAAAGTCTATACTATGTTATTTTCTGTTGTATTTCAAGGCATATACAGCTCACTTTATGCTGATATGTCTGATTGATTATGTTCTTGTTGCTAACTTGTATATTCTTGCAGTCAGAATTGTTTGGTTCACATTTTAATGTATGTTTACTTAATTGCACCCATTTAAAACAATCTGAGACCCAAAGCTTGGTTATCTTTGAATTTTGCACTTTTCCAAATTTTGCAACAGATTTCTCCAAAAATTTGTATATTCAGAAAAGGTGTGCCTAGATATCCATAAAGTACTAAATATAATGATAAAATTAATTTTATTAGGAAAATGTCTTTTAAAATGTGAATATTAAGCAAAATTGCATACAAGGATACAAGGATTAGGAAAATGGTAGGCAAACCTATAATACATTTTCATGTCAACCTTTTAATCAATGTTCAGAATAAATCTAATTTAAGATTTTTTTTAAAAAAATTCAAAGTCCAGGATGAACTTGAATTCCCATCTTTCCAGACTTAAATTAACAGAAATCCAAACTAACAGATTCACACACCTTGCAGTGACTTCCTTTGTTTTTAATTGTTGTTCTCTCTTTCTGTTATGATAACATAATTAGCTTCTGCTTATTTTGCAATAGGTTAGATCTTTGATCATTTTACACAAAACTGTATTAGCCTCTTGACTTTCAAGAAGCTTCTGGCCCCTTTTTAAGGGTTGCCTGTGAACTTTAAAAAGCTTGGAACCTCGATCCCTAGAAGAACTTCCTTTATCCCTATGAAACTGTCCATTCAATTCTTTCTTTGGAAAAGCTCCTACTGTGTGCAACAGTTCCATCAAAAAGTTGGCTAGTGGGAACAAAGGGCAAGCTCAGCTTGGTGGAGAAGTCCATCTTCTCAGAAATCCACTTTGTGGTTGGTACAGAAGGTGTAGCTGGCTTTTTCTCTTCACATGTTTCTAAATCAGCTAACATCATTATTTAGATTTTTTCCCAGAAATGCACCATTACATAACTCTAAAATTTCATGCACACACACCTGTTTAACCTTTTTATACATATGCTTTATGCTGTTTTATTGATTTTTGTTTTTATGTTGATTTCAGGTTGCCAAGAAAATCATGTTTTAGAACAGAAAGTTGGGAGTATTTATAAATTAATCCAACTATTGAACCCACTTCATTTTTATATCACTGCAAGGTGCCTTATTCAAGGCTACCTTCATGCTTGGCCCAGAATCTGTAGCTGGTGAAGAAAGTAGCAGCCAAGATGCTAAGTGGTGGTGTTGAAACTACTGCACTAGCAACTTGTTTGCTAATGAGCCAAATGCCAGGTCTTGCTGTTGACATATGAAAACCTGAACAGCTTGGAACTAGGCTAACTGGCAGTTCGGCTTTCTCATTACAGACGAGTGTTATCATAAAGGTCATGGAGGAGACCTCACTGTGCATGCCTCAGCCTGCAAATTACAGTCCTGCAACAACCAGGAGACACCCAGCCTACTCCATGGAGGAGCCCACCATATGGAATAATCTTCCTGCTGGTATTAGAAGGATAGCAAAAAGTGAGGCAATACAATTCAATTCAACTTTGCAAAATTTCCGTTAAGCTTAAATAAGAAATAAAGATAAAGTAATCTTATTCACAGTCATTTGATATGAATACATATGTGTCAAAATGTTCAAGATCAATGAGTGCTGCTTTAAAGAAGAAAAAGTGCATAAACATATCTGTATGTGTGAAACCACTTATAATTTCTGCCAAACAGAACATTATTTAGTGACATTATACACTAAATATTATTTTGAAGGAAGGAAATTGCATTTTAATGCAAATTCTATAAGCTAACCAATCCGGCATTTTGACAATATATTGTGCAGTCACTGTGACACATCAGCCAGTACCATTTCTAAGGACTTACATGTGTTTATGCCAAGCATTAAGACTGGGCTAAAGAAAACATAATAGCCATTGAAATCTTTATGAACAGAATTTGTTGAAGAAATTCCTTCCACTCTTCAACATTACTTTGATGCTGTACCTCGTCATTGATTAGCACTAACCACTAAAGCATAACCCAGTGGTTATGGCAGTGGTTCTGCTCCTACCTCGACAGCCGATTCCAGAAGGTGGTGCTGGGGGACTTTGGCTCTGCACCATGGCAGTTATGCCATGGAGTACTGCAGGGTTCCATCTTGTCCCCCTTGCTATTTAATATCTACATGAAACCACTGGGGAGGTCATCAGGAGGTTTGAGCTGCAAAATCATCAGTATGCTGATGACACCCTGATCTACCCCTCTCTTTCAACTGATCCAGGTGAGGCAGTGACTGTACTGAACCGGTGCCTGGCCGAGGTAATGGGCTGGATGAGGGCCAATGAAACTTAATCCAGACAAGACGGAGGTCCTGTTGGTGGGTGGATCAAGCTCCTGGGTAGGTGGCCTGGATCTTGCTCTGGATGGGGTTGCACTCCCTCTAAAGGACAGGGTATGCAGCTTGGGAGTGCTCCTTGACCCGGAGCTGTCCTTGGAAGCTCAAGTGACTGCGGTGGTGAGGAGCGCTTTCCTTCAGCTTCGGCTAGTCTATCAGCTGTGCTCCTACCTGGAGGAAGACTGCCTAACGACAGTGACACATGCATTGGTTACTTCCCGGTTGGATTTCTGTAATGCGCTCTACGTGAGGCTGCCCCTGAAGACAGTCTGGATACTTCAGATGGTGCAAAACAGAGCAGCCAGGTTGCTGACGGGGACTGGGCATTATTTTCACATAACCCCAGTCCTCTAC
The DNA here is from genome assembly GCF_004798865.1 of Varanus komodoensis. Classification (NCBI taxonomy): domain Eukaryota; kingdom Metazoa; phylum Chordata; class Lepidosauria; order Squamata; family Varanidae; genus Varanus; species Varanus komodoensis. The sequence continues at coordinate 2,938,203 of NW_025335589.1, forward strand.
CAGCTTCACTGGCTTCCCATCAAAGTCCGGGCTCAATTCAAGGTGCTGGTTATTACCTATAAAGCCCTAAACGGCTTGGGACCTGGATACCTGAAGGAACGCCTTCTTCCATATTTGCCCTCCCGCCCCTTGAGATCAGCAGCAGAGGCTCTCCTCTGGGAACCCTCCATGAAAGATATTAGGAGACAAAGTACCCAGGGGAGGGCTTTCTCTATGGTGGTGCCCCATCTATGGAATGCACTCCCCAGAGAGGGCCGCCTGGCACCGTCGTTATTTGTTTTTTGGTGCCAGGTTAAGACCTTTTTATTCCAGCGGTATTTTAATACGTTTTAATATTGTTTTTTCTATGATTTTAATTGCAGCCAGTGTGGGTCGGGAATTTTATTTATGTTATTTATGCTATTACATTGTAAGCTGTCCTGAGGCTTTTTTGCAATTAGGACAGCATATAAATATTTTAAATAAATTAATGAACCCTATGCTTGTTTCGACCGAAAACTCCTACAAGCCCCCACCCCCACATCTGCTTTAAATGATATCTGCATCACCAAAGTATTCAAATAAAACATTCAATAAGAAGGTAGGTATTTTGAGTCTCCTTCTGTTCCCAAAAATATGACTCCCCACCCTTGCTTTTAATTATTTTTTTGCCTATCCACACTGCTGCCTAAATTTTGGTGTGGTGGTAAAAACCATGATCTGCCACTATGCAGATATTCTCCTTTCAACAAATATTCCGTGGCCGGAGTGCCAAAACTCCAGCCCATATTCCAAATCCAACTTGCCTGAGATTCCAATCTCATGCTCTGGAGTTCCGCATATGGCCACACTACCTTCCACTGATGTCTTGATCTCTTTTCCTTTAACTACCAATTGTCAAGCGCTCTTTCCAGATTTTGTATTAAAATGACTTGGTTACTGGCAGAGAGAACATTATGTTAAAATATGCTACTTTGGCTACATTGTCCTCAGCTACACTTGCCTGCAATGTAGCCCCAGCAAGCTTCTTCAACCTGAAATTCAGCCAATGGAGGGGGAAGAGTCCTGATATCTTTTGCAGTTTTAACGTACCTTCCTTGACATGGCACCCTATTCTAAGATAAAGAGAAGTAGGTGAAGAAGATTTTAGAATCTATTCCCTCAGGACCAAGGCCATCTATCACCAGATGCCCTGTGGGAGAGGCCTTAAGAGTGAATTAGGAAGTCCCACCCTCTCCCAAGAAAAAAAGCACATTGGCGCCAGCTCCAGCTGTCCCAGAGACATTTACCACCAAATATTAGGATGTCTTTAGAAGGGCTGGTATCCTAAGGGCTCCAAGATAAGTGACTATAAGTTCTAACAGCTCTATAAGAGCAGGTAAAGGAGATGGGAGATCTTATGCTAGTTCAATATGTCTTTCTGGCAAAGAACATACAAGTCCCCTGTTTCTATGAGGTAACCATCAATGCAATACCTGTCCCTCTTAACCAATTGACATGCAACTTCTAAATTAACAAACAGAAAGATCAAAATGAAAAAATAATTGTAAAAAAGTAATCATGTTCTTTTCATATATAAAGCATCTCATAGCATAATAGTGAAAAGCTGGAAAACCTTTGAACAAGTAAGGTCTCAGATCTCTGGTAAATAGCCACAGCAGAAAATTGCTATATCGACTTAAATTAGAGAAAACCAGAGTTAAAATATCTGCCTTTATACAATATGGCATGGTTTTATTTCATATACAAATGAAAGACATGTGCAGCAATATCCAGGGAAGCATTTCCTAGGTTATGAAAAAGAGATGATTCTGCAATTATGAAAAACCATAAAGAAAATCTCCAAGTTGTCTGTGGATCTTATCCATGTTTTTCCCCCAAAAGAGATACAGAATGAAAAATAGAGAAAAAAAAATATGTTAAATGAAATACCCTCTGTATTATCAACTAGATTTAAACTTGAAGGAATTTTCTTTGTGTGTTTGTTTACTTCTCTGTATTTGGAAAATTAGTGCATAATTTAAAAATTGATGAAGAGAGAGATATTACTCTGCATAGCTATCCTGGGTAGGGATAATTGACAAGTCCCACACATCTTGTAAAATTTTATCTGCTTACAGGAGAGGTTAGAATCCAGGATTTTTTATAACTTTAGGGAACTAGACTACATTACTATCAATGACATCATCAGTACATGATCCCTATTTGATTGGAATCACTCAAAGAAGAGGAAATCAAAGCAATATATGATACTGGAACAACATTCCACCAGGAAACAGTGGCTACCAGCACTGACATAAGGTAAAGCAAAAAGAGTGGAGAAAAGCATCCTTTGCAGAGGCAAAATGCAGAAATATGCTTACAGAAATATCCTTTCCAAAAGCTTGGAAATGTTTGTCAACAAACAACCTTAATCTTTGTAAATATGCACATTATAACATGGATTTGAGTTCTATGTGGCTTTTATCAGCAAGCAAAAAGGTGAGTCAAATTAACATGCTAATCTTATAAGTACACAGTTTTTAGCTATCTAGTGTGCCAATGAAATGCAGGCATCTTTCATTGGACTAATGAGGAAAGATCATTTTTGAAGATTGCACATCTGGCCTTAGTTCCCAGGAAAGACAGTATGGACAGCAATGAAGACTCAGTGTTTCTAAGCAAAACATATATGTGAAACCATAATAATAAAGAATGGAGAAGAATGAATCGGTGCCCCCGTCCTTTGATTAATCTGAGAAAATTAACAAGCATGAATAAGAGGCAATGCAACTGAGAAGAGGAGGCACAGAAGGAAAGCTAGTTCAGTGTTGGATACATCTGGATTGAGATTTCATGTAAGCGTAGCAAAATGTGAGATATGGGAATGACAGGAGTTATAGCTGAAAGCAGCTGGAGAGCACAAGGTTGGAAAAGGCTGTCCTAAGATGAGTATCCCTGCTCATGCTGTTTGCACAGATTTATTCCTGAGAAATATATGTCTGATGGATGCCATTTTCATCCAACTTCCCTAAAAACAGAACAAAGCACAAATGATGGAGCTATGAATCGCTCATTTCCTCCAAATTCTAAGACTTCTCACTCCAAAAATATGCTACACTTATCTAGATCTCTCTCTGACCCCTGGTTTCTTAAGTAGCAACACCTCTCTACTTTATGTTATTCCCACTGCAACAATTGCTCATGCACACCATAAAATATATCCAGTAATGGATAATGCATTGAAAAAGGCTGTTCTGCTAAGAAAACCTCTCTCGTTACCCTTACCCACTTTTTCACAGGTTTGTGAAATTTTGTTTTTCATTTGCATTATTGGGATTGCTAAAGACGTCATCATTATAAGAATAATTAGAACAGCAGTATGATGAAACAAAAAGCAGAAGAAATGTTTTGTGAGATTCCATTCCATGGCTGCATCCAAACATTACAGGATTAAAGTTATTTGCTTTTTATATCACCCCTCACCCAACATATGAACTAGCTTTCAGACCTTTTTCTACAAACCAGTTCTTGCCATAGCTGTACATTTCCTGTCACTGCCTTAAGACAGTGAGACTCTGTGGACCAGACGAGCTGCTCCATAGTGCCTTCAGGAAATGAGTGACTTGAGAGCAGGATTACACCTTCTAGCCATGGTTGTGAATGAGTCCAAAGCTGAACCTGCTCAGAAAGTGCACTTTTGGCATTGAATATGAAAGTCTGGCAATGTTTGTATGAATGCATGCACATACGGCTCTTTCACAGGAGTGAGGAGCTTGATTGGCACTGTTGAGGCTAAGTGGTGTGATTCCACTCCCACTCACATGTGGGTGAGAGACGAAAGAACTGGATGTTTCCTTTTTTATGCCTAATCACTTGTCATTCCCATCGATACCCAGTTTCTTGTTATTCTTATACTTTTGTTGCTAACTTGACATTCTTAAGGAAAATCTATTTTTTCTGCTTTATGTCTTTGCTGAAACACTGAAACTCAAACACTTTTCTTATAGGTCCTGCTTTACCTTAAATGTATCGAAGGTGAAATTAAATATTATATGTCCCAGCACAAATCGAAGCTGCTGGTGAAATGTTCCTAGTATTAGTATATACCATGTGATGCTACAGGCATAAGAATGTAAAGTTACTCAGGGTGCAGTCTAGATGTGGTCACAGGATTGCTCAGCCTGAGTGCAGCTGCATACATATTTAGACTGAAGAAGTCCTGCGCAGGTGGCTGAGGAATGCTGAGAGTTGTAGAACGTTTTATGATCTAGAGATGCAGAGGATTGCAACATTACCCTGTGCCTTGCCGACACACTAACTTTGAATATTCTCATGTCAATGTACTTCTCTACAAACAGAGCAAACTATTACAGATAGGTCCAGGGAAATAGCCCTTTTTAATATTATATACCTTCTCTATATCAGGCACCCTACCTGATGTAGAGAAGGAATTTTCCATTCCCATGGTCAGGGCAAAGGAGTGATGATGCTTAAAATAATCTATCTGAAGCCTGATCGTTTGACAATGGGCACTTTTCATGAGCTAAATTGAATGAATTATTGTCTTCAAACATAAATTTGGTAGCTCCAAATTGAATACTGCCGGGACCCCCATGGTATTTCGCCATTGACTTAACATGTAACCTCAGGCACATCCTTTAACCTTGGTGTAGCAGAGTGAACTGAAGCAAACAGGTGCTTTGTGAGGCAGAAATTAATATTTGAAGAGCACTTTGATTTATTCCCACATGAAAGAAGCAACAGAAGTGCAAAGCAGTATTTAAATATGCATGACATTGAATTTAAGAAAAACAGGATCTGGCCACAAAAAAGAAAAGATTTCACTCCATCCCAATCAAAGCTCTCATTTTACTGGGGTAACAGAGTGGTATGAAGTAAAAAAAGCAAAAACACCACCCCCACTCTCTATGCCACTAGGCTGGGCATATGGTTCCAAGTACTTTAGATTCTATACGTGTTGACTCTGATGTTAAGTCCCACTGAGTTCAGCTGAGTTCAGCAGTGCTTACTGCCAGGTGACGGTGTATAAGACTGCACCCTTAGAACTTCTAGAACAGCACAGCGTGCTAACAAAATTCATTTGCATCTTTCAATCTTAGACATTGCCAGTGTGAAATGGAATAAATACCTGAACACAGAAAGTATGATAAACACCACTGACATATGTGTTTGTTTATAACATCTATAAGCTTCCATTTCTAAATGATATATAAAGCAACTAACAGAACAAATCTGAAAATAGTCATACAATTTGTAACCTATTAAAATCCTTAAAGTTGAATTAAATTTAATTAAAAAGAATAAAAGAAGAGAAGGGTGAATAAACATGAGCAGGCTTGTTTTAAAGTATCAATGTCGCTAAACTGTTCTTCCAAACAGGATAGTATAAATCTCTTTCCTCATATAGAGAGGGAAGGCTATAACAGAAGGCCTAAATGTTTAGAACCAGGATATCTAAAGAACACCTTCTCCTGCATGAACCTGTCCTCAATTTTCAGTGACCACTGGAAGTGGATCAATGACCCACTACGTATACATCTAGGTAAGTGAATACTCAAGACAGGGCTTTTTCCATTCTGGGATCTCTTATTATGGAACTTCCTGCTTAGGGTTTCAAAAAAAGCATTCCGAATGGGCCAGGTCTTTCTAAGTTGTGGGGGATCAAAAAAAAAAAAAATTAAGAAAAAATGCCAGTGCCTCAAGTTGAGATGAAGAAATTTCACAAACACCAATGTTAAACCAATTTCACTGATCCTGCAGGGTATGGGTCAGTGAAGGATCCTACAGCATTCAAAACTAAGGATGCAATTCCACGCATGTTTGGACAAAAAGGAGACCTACATCTCCTGATTTGCTCTAGCAAGACCCTTTTTATCTAAAATATGCATAGATAAATCCCCCTTTGCCATCACCCTGTGTTCTTTTTCAGGAATTTGGACCATTAACAGAATTCTCATAATGCATCTCATTCTTTTTCACTTGTTCACAATATGCTCCCTTCTGTCTTTACTTAATTCATCTCTCTCTCTCTCTCTCTCTCTCTCTCTCTCTCTCTCTCTATCTATCTATCGATCTTTCTGCATGTATGTGTGTATTCAGCATGGAGAATAATGAAGAAGAATTAATATTTTTGTATGGATAATTGAAGGACTTGAAAAAAGGAGCAATTTTGACTGCTAGGCAAATTCTTGAGCTTTTCTTTTTCAAATCTTTGAGACCATTTGCTGTACACTTCCTGATCCAGTTCCAGCATATTTTGCGGGACTAAGAGCATTGCTAGTTCTAATCATGTGGTTGGAATTCAGCCTGCATAGACATTCTTAGTAGAGAGATCCTTTGACCTTCTACCCTCCACAGACACATAGTTAGCAGCTTGATTTCTATTGGCAAAGCCAAAAAAAAAAAAAAAAGTATCAAAGTGCAAATTATTTTATCCCAGCACATTTCACCATTTTTTAAACCAAAAATGTTAGCATTCACCCAAGAACATCAATCTGTGGCTGTGTAGATCTCCTCCCCTATTTGCACATCACCTCATTTATCTAGAGAACTTAAGTAGCCACACTATGTACCGTGTGACAAGGAAATCAGGGTTGCTGTGTTGGAAATGACCCCCACCAACATTTAGTCTATGTTAGTAGAAGGGAAATGCTCCTGAAAAATAACAATCACTGAGAATCAACCCCTGAAAGTATAGAGAACAAATACATGGCAGAAAATTAAAGTTGCAGCATAGCAGAAGTTGATAGCTATCTATTCCAGTCTTTTGTTCTTACAATAGAAGCATTAGATTCAAAATCTCACTATGCTCCTAAACTATTTCTTTCCCAATCATTCAGTCCACAGTTCCAGTAGCTAAATGACTTCATCTCTGAGAGAGAGATAAACTTTAAGTTGATTGCAACCATAAATGTGTCAAAAATCAATAGGTATTCAAGATCATTAAATATCATGCACAAAGATCTTTACTAGAATTTGAGATGCTCTGCAAATATTGACAATGTGTCAACCTAGGTGTTTTAAATATCCCAATCACAGAACATTCACTTGATAAAAAGAAACAGATTGAAGGACAGTCTGTGTAAATATCATATTTGCATTTCTGTGTCAAGGCCACGAGTTAACAACTTTCTACATCTGTCCCAACTCTTCTGCAATTTTTATTATATCATACATATCTCGGTGTCATTGCTAACAAACTGAAAGTTATTTGAAAAGATCATACAATGGTCAATGTTAAAATTATTATTTTTTATTAAACTATGAAAAAAGAAGAACAAAGCACGGATTCAGAGTCTCAATGCCAAATAAGTATCATTTTTTCTTTTTCTTTTTTGTTTATACTCACCATCATAGCAGATGATAACGTCTTAATTCACACACACACATATCTCTGTGTAACTTATAACTTTTTCATGTAAATGTATAGCAAGAAAATATTTATCCTCTTCCATAGGTTCTACTTTAGCCAGTGCTAACATGTTTCAATGTGTGGATCACTTTCTCCCACTTACACTGCCCTCTGTCACTGAGCAATCATTGTTTGCAAGTCTAAACACCATTACGTATTTGTAGGGCTTACCGAACATACTGACACTAAGAAGTTCTATTGAGTAGGAATGTAATGTAAAGGAAATGACATATACATGTCACATATAGATATCTTCATCCTCTTCAAAGCACTACCTGGATTCAGAAATAATCAGGAAATCAGATCTATGGCCAAGAGAACCTAGCTATCAGCTTTGCCCTAAAAATACATATAACAAGAAGGCATATACTTTTCATTTGCCAATAACTATTCTTTGCATGAAAGCCTAAGCCATATTTTTACTGTGGCGGTAGCAAAAGTAAAAAAAAAAAAAAAACAACTATGTTGGATGGAAAATGGGCCACATTAATTTAGCGATTAACTGAGATCTGCAAAAGAAGGGAATAGTGATTGTACAAATTATTACGTTACTCATTACAGGCCAAGCAACAGCCTATGACTATTTCAAACAATATACCCTGCCTCCAGAAAGGAGTAGGTCAGGAATATCCACTCCTGCCTTAAGCCAAATGATTACTGGTAGAGGATATCCTTGCTGGATCAACACTATCACAGTGTCCAAACCCAGTTGAATGTCCAGGTTAGCCTCAGAGCTGGCCTAGGTTGACTAGTTTGTGTTTGGATAGAGGCAAGTCACCAGAATCACTAATCACCATAAATGTTACACCAGTGTAACTTACAGCTGTATGTCATAGAGAATATATCTTCCTCTTTTTCTCCTTTCCACAAATGTGGTTGTACTCAAACCATTCTGGCAAGGTGGGAGAAATGCTGTTCTGAAAGTGAAAGGAACCCATCATGCCAAAGTGAAGAAAAGCAAAGTGAAGCAAATGCATCTATTCTTGAAATAGAAATCTTCACTTCTCCAGACACTGACTCTCTATAGCGGCTATTCCTTAAACATAAATCGCAGCTGTGATTCTGTCATTGGGTATAGCGACTGCAAAGTGGGAGAGATCCTATTTGGAATGGTTGGAATGGTGCCTGCACACTTTGCTTCTCATTGCGTGTCCTGCAAGGGGTAGTGACTTGAAAAACAGCCTTATTGAGTCACCTGTATGCTCCTCTCAGTGGACTTGCTTGCTGCTTTGCAGAGAAGGGGATTTTTTTCTCATAATTATCAATTTATCATTGTGAGTTTCAAAACTCAGAAACCCCCCCAAAACCACAACAGAAAACATAGAAGTATAATAAAATCAACTTTTCTTCTATGAAATATAAGTGAATCTATTTTAATTCAATAAGTGTATGTAAAATATGTACTCCTATATATTTATGTATAGCGATGTATACTATTCTCAAGGTTATGCATAGACAAAGGCAGCTCCAGTTTCCATGTATTTATTGATTTCAAAATTATACCTAAAGACCACCCATTCAAAAATGGAAAATTTCATCTATTCCTACAAGTGGGTAACTTGTAAGCCAAACATCTGGGCATCCACAACTTTTGCACCCATGCTATAGGGAAAGGAACAGGCAAACTAAATATATAGCCTGTATTCCAGCTCTGAAATATGAGATTTATTATTCCTTCTAATACTTTGTTTGTAAAATGTTAACTCAGGATGTCCTGATTTATCTTTAGAATGCCAATCTTTTCAAGTATGCTTGCAGTAAGGATAATTCAAAATGAGAAATGGCAAGATCATCTGTCACTGTCTGAACTTTTTCCTTCTTGCATTTAAATGACATGATCCAGAAGGAGAAAATAAAAACCCCAGGAGAAAATAAAAATCCAGACATGATCCAGAAGGAGAAAATAAAAAATAAAAAGCAGGAGCTGTGGATGCATGGATACATCCCAGTCAGATTGTCATTAGTTTCAACAGTGGTACACAGCAGTTTAAATAATGGTTCAAAGGGCTACTGCAATCAAGGGGATAAAGGAACAATCTCTAAGGCTTGGTGCTGTTGGTGATAATCTGAATGGGACTGTGGGATACACACAGTCTTGGCTTCTGGATCAATTTTTTTTCACCCCAGGGAAGTCCATATACAAATGGACTGGAATTAATGGGTTTGCACTTTTACATTAATTTATATTATGAATTAATCTCTTTCTTGTTATGAATCTCTGCTCGACCAAATGTTAGAGTCTTGCCATCACATTCTATGGAAATGCTTAGCTGTATTCTGTGGAAACATATAACTATATAGCCATACAGATATTGAAGACAATGGATTAATCAATTAATTTAATGATGCCACAGTAACAGTATAGTCCTATGTAGGATCAGACCATCTGGGGAATTGATACTATTATCCTAACATGGTATTACTGTTTGACATGACCGTTAGTATTGCAACTAACAACCCCATTGGCAACCAACTGGCACCCAGGCACAATTCAAAGTGCTAGTGCAAATATTTAAGGCCCTAAACACTTTGGGAACAGGGTATCTAAAAGAATGCCTTCTCCCACATGTGCCTACCCTGAGCTCATCATCAGATGTCCTTCTCAGAGGGTCTTCTCTTAAAGAGATAAAGAGGATGGCAACTAGGGTAAGGGACTTTTCAGCTGTGGCACCCTGATTGTGGAATCAGCTCTCCAAAGAGGTGCACTTGGTGCCTATTCTCCACTCTTGTTGGCCTCAGGCAAATATTATTTACCCAACATTTTGATAGTTAAATGTTTTTAATCCTCTAAAAACCATTTTTACTCTGTGTTTATTGTTTGGATACTGCACCTTTTGCCTAACTTGAATGCAGTTGTTGTAGGCCTGTTGTTTTTATTTTAAGTATTTTCAATTGAAACAGTACTGATTTTTTAACTTAACATTTTATTTTAAGGTTTTGGTTATTTCATCTCTGAACTGAACTGCTCAAAGAGCTGTTTTCAGTTTATTGGTAGTACAGAAATTAAATAAACAAACTTGGGCTGATTGAATGTTTCAAAGAGCTCATGTGGTATGTTGGTTAGATTGCTAGATTAACCAATCTGGGTTTCAGTTCCCGCTCAACCAAGAAGCTCACTGGGTGACTTTGAGCCAGTTACAGACACTAAGCCCAATCTACTCACGTGATTGCTTTGAAGATAAAAAAGTTCTATGTGTTCCAGGAAGAAAAAGAATATAAATTCAATGTGGTGACAAGGACAAGGACAATGAGGATGACAAGGACGATGAGGACGATGATGATATGAGCTGTATATATGCTATGGATGTTGAATGACTTTCAGTCGAAGGGTAGAATTCAATCTCAGAGAAGCCTTTAGAGGCCACATTCCAGTGGTAAGCAGGGTCAAAAGTGGAAACAGCAGGATAAAATTTTAAAAAATAAAAATAAAGAAGAAAATCATGACATGGTAGTTTCTACCCCTTACAGTCATTAGCTAAACCTTAGGAGTGACGTTTCAACTTTTCAAAATGGGAAAAAACTGCTGAGAAGCCACCTAACATTTGGTAGTTGAGGAAAGAGAGCATGGGCATTTGGGTAACTAAAAAGGCTGGCATTGTGTTTGCAGGAAGGATGAATTTGGCCCCAAAGGTAGCTAAATCTCTCCCTCACACCTGAGGTCTTACCCTTCTGAAATATACATTGTGTTCCTACATTCTTATAGGAGCACAGTGATGTGTGCCATCTATATATGATTGCAACCAAGTAGGTACTCTTGGGTATTGAAAATCACCAGGGTGTGAAAAATGTTTGTACGTGTGCAGTCCTACTTCTGTCACACAAGATCTATATTTATTTCTTTGGAGCATATTTTTGTGCACTATTGCTATGATTCATCTGACTATAGTGACTGTCGTTCACTGCTGCTGTGCTTGCAGAATACCCTGTTTGTTGCAAGCCATTGATACAAGTCCACAAAACAGGACATTATTTCTGCAAAATACATAATATCAAATTATTGTGATATTTCATAATATCAGGGTGTTGGTAGAATACTTACTGATATATAGTCTGGTTTTACATAGAAAATATCTGGTTTTACATAGAAAAAAATGGTTTGCTATAGAAAATCTCTCTCTCTCTCTCTCTCTCTCTCACACACACACACACACGCGCGCGCGCGCTCCTAAAGGCAATTTATATGCATATCATCACAAAAGACAAACATTTTAGTTAAAAGAATAATCCATTCTGTGGACTGTGTGCATGAACTGGAGAGTATAAAATAAAAGTAGTTCTCCGATATAAGTTGCACTGGGATTATATATATTTACTGAATGATTGCAGTATCCATGAAAAGTTCTTCAAAGTGGATATATTGGATCATGCTAACTCAAATCTGAAACAATTGTAGTTTCAATCCTTATGCTCTATGCAAATTTAAATTGAAATATGCAGTTAAGTATGGAACTTGAACTTTCTTACTTATGTCAAATGGGGTAGGGGACTTGCAGCAAAATCCCTGCAAAATCTGGAAGGATGAGTACAGTTAAGGTTGGCTATTACTTTGTTTTAGTGGAGAATTGCACAGGAGACTGAAGAGGAATCTATCAGTTCTGGTTTCCCCTGCATTTGATTTTTTTTAAAGCTCAAGTTCTTCCCATTTCAAATATGAAGAAATGTGTGGATTTTATTAAATTCTTATCAGAACTGTACTATGACAAAATTCTTATCCATTTGCATTTGCCAGATTCAATAGTTAAAGCCAGTGCTTTTTTTGTAAAAAAAAAAAAAAAAAAGGTGCCAGAACTCACATTGCCGCTGGCAGTAAGCATACACACCAATCCCAAGCCGAGCAGCATCTGGAGCAGCTCTCTCTCACTATCAGATAGCAGATCGCAGACACAATAGCAGCCTGCTAGCACTATGTTTGCTGCTGATCTGCTACACCAAAATCACTTCATAAAATCCATTAAAAAAAGGTGCTGGAACGCCATTCCGGTGCGTTCCATGACAAAAAAAAAGCCCTGGTTAAAGCTAACACATTATTCTTTACCTTAGTGTATCTGCCTGCTTTGCAGCTGTTAAAGGTGAAACCCTGAGGTGGGAGTAATAATTTGGTGGCAATAATAATTTGGCATCAGAAACATGGCTGAATACAAAGGAATTCAAACCAAGACTTTTGAGAGCTAAAACTTCATGGATGTATCCGTCAGTTTCCGGTTTTTTTTGATGAAAAATTAAACAAAACAAAACCCCACAAGTTCTTTCCATCCCAAACATACAGACATGAATAAATAATTGTACTTTTTCATCATAACAGCCTTTAAGCTGGATGGGGTTCCATGCAAGAGAGGTAAAATGATATCTCAATGTAGTTGTTGTTGTCGTCGTCATCATCATCTTTCTATTTAGTTTACAGCAATTCTTTCTAATGTTGTAGCTATACCACAAGGTAACAATGGAAATCCATGCTATCTTTTATGGGCAGCCCCCCAGATCTTGTGCTATCTTTTAAGCCAGCCCCCCCACCCGCATATCCTGCTAGCATTCCTGCTAGTATGAGCTACCTAGGCTTAGTTGATAAAAAGGAATCTAATGCACTATTGGTGACAATCTGCTTGAGGCACCTTGGGGTCTAGAATGAGCTCTGCTGAGTGGGTGAAATACTGTTTTATTCATTTTTAATTTTATTATTTGTTATTATTATTATAACATTTCTATGCCGCCCCTTGCCGAAGCCTCGGGGCGGCTTACAACACAATAAAATACATTGAAATACAATAGCACATAATAAATTACCACTAAATACAAAAATACAAAAAAGACACTGAGATACAAACATAATAACATAAAATTAAAATTAACAGTATAAAATAAGTAAATAAAGAATATAGGAGGAGAAAAGAGAAGGAAGAAGAAGTTGCCCTGGCCAGATCATATATTTTAACAATTAAAATGATGTTTAAATAAAAAGGTCTTTACCTGGCGCCAAAAAACCAGTAATGATGGTGCCAGGCGGACCTCTTTGGGGAGTGAATTCCATAGGTTGGGCGCCACCGCAGAGAAAGCCCTCCAACGAGTACTTACTCTCCTAATTTCTTTCATGGAGTGTTCCCGGAGAAGGGACTCTCCCGCAGATCTCAAAGGGCGGTCGGGCATATACGGACATAAGCGCTCCTTCAGGTAGCCAGGACCCAAGCCGTTTAGGGCTTTATAGGTCATAACCAACACCTTGAATTGGGCCCGGGCTTCAATGGGAAGCCAGTGAAGCTGACGGAGGACTGGAGTCATGTGAGCATAATGCCCCGTCCCCGTCAGCAACCTGGCAGCTCTATTTTGCACCAATTGAAGTGTTCGGACTGTCTTCAGGGGAAGCCCCACGTAAAGCGCGTTACAGAAGTCTAGGTGGGAAGTCACCAGCGTGTGTGTCACCGTCACCAGGCAGTCGTACTCCAGGTAGGGGCGCAGCTGATTAATCAGCCGAAGCTGAAGGAAGGTGCTGTCCCAGCCTGGTGCCTTCAGGAATTTTAGACTATCACACTCAGAATTTACAATCCTTGACCATGCTGGCTGGAGTTGATGGGAACTGAAGTTCAAAGTCTCTGGTAGGCGGTTGGTTGGGGAACTCTCATTAGGAACATTAATACTCCACTGTTCTGTTAAAACAGCAGCACTAGCAGCAGAAACAGCATTCAAAGCATCTCATTTCTACACTGGAAGTTCCATGCATTTTAATGGCATATATTCTTGTACCAGTTTGGAATAAGAGTTCAATATGGCTTAGAAAGAATGTGATGGTAAATGCTGATTTTGCTATGTGCATCCCTCTCACACACACAAAGGCACAAAAGGTAGTTCAGCAGATAATAATAAACATTTTCAAAGAGCTGATAATAGCTGTAGTTTATACCAGATATTTACAGCTCTACTCAAGGAGGTGGTGAGGGGGGCATGATAATAAAAATGTATGACTTGTTTTGACTACTTAATAATATCGTCTGTTTATAGCCCATTGTATTATTTATTTAGTATGTGGCAAAGACAATCCATGAAATGATAAATTGTTGTGTGACTGAATCTCTGCACTTAAATAAAGATGAAGTACTAGGTGCAAATGCAGTAATTATAAGGAATGCATTTTTGTGACAGCCTGATGTACTCAATCTTGGTGTAGCCATCTCCTTTGGCTGCCTAATCCTTTGGATTTCATGAAGCTGAAGGAGTTTAATTCTGTGCTTAGCAAGTGGAATAGAGATAACTAGATCTGCCCTACTTAGCAAGCAGCATCTCTCTCCTGGCTCCTAAGACCAGAAGTATTCAGCGTGTTGCACAAGTGAACTTCTATTTCCCATGCCCTCTCCTTGCCTATTACAGAATAATTTAATCTATTTATTTCCTGGCTTGAAACCATTTCATGCCATTCATCAGTTGAAAAGCCTCAAGTAAAAACACTATCAAAAAGGCAGCCTTTGCCTTGTTACAACAAGGTTAGAACTGGGCTGGGTAGATTGAGTGTGGCCCTTGTCCTGTCTCCATTCAGCCCTTTGTTTAGTTTTAAATGGTGTCTGCCTTCAGTAAGTTTAGTCATTTTCCAGAAAGCCCACTTCATGGGAAAAGAGCAGAAAAAGAGAGAAATAGGGGTGGCTGAAAAGAGATGACCCCCCCACACCTTTGGGCTCAGGCTGTATCCACCATTGGCTACAGCCCTCCTCACCAGGAAAATGTAGCCCAAGATGGATGAACGAAGAAGAAATGTAGCCCCCACCAGAAAAAGCATTTCTCAGCAAGCAAGCAAGCAAGCACCTGCTACAGCATCTTAGATTCTAAAATGTGTACTACAGAAGGGAAAGAGGAGGTGAGGAAATGATTAGATCCCAGAACTGCAAAGGAATTGAAATGATCTCCTCTCAAAATTAGAATATGATAAATACTTTTCTGCTCTTGGGAAGGACCAACTTAGAGAAAGGTTGTTTGTCTGGCTTAGTTGATATATGTCCACAATATTACCCAAAGCTCTTGTATATAAAAATTAACTCTCATTGACACACATTTGCCTTATAAGCTCTTAGCATTCATCTCAGTTAACTTACATCAAGTCCCTTTATCTTTGCCCTAATACTTTGTCACTTTCCTTTGGTCATAAGCAGGTACCAAAAACTGTAAAGTAAGTATTTTCTCCTCAAATTCAAATTATTCAGCCAGCAGCCAATAAGCATATTTTCCTACTTCTTTCATCTGAAGGCAAATCAATACCCACATGGCCCCAACAAAATCAGAGAGCAGCCAATACAAACTGTGCAGTCATAACCGTAACTCCAAACATTCCAAACAGTGTAGTTGATGATAGTCTTTCCCTAGCTGTTAAAATCTCATCTAAGCAAAATAAATAGAGGTTCTTTTCTTTTCCCAGAAAAAAATATTTAACTTTCCTTAGGGTGATAATTAACCCATAATATAAGCTTTAAATATTTAATCTTATTCTTTCACTGGACCCCAGACCAGTGGGAGAAAACTATAAATTTAATGCATGCATTCATAGTGTAAAATTTCAAGAGTTTTCTTTTGTCTCAACGTGGAGAATAGACCTACTGCAAACCCCACATGAATGTCAGGGTTACTGAATCATCAGGTGAGTTCAAAATCCAAATAAAAGTGAAAAAATGCCATAAAATTGACCAGAGTTGTTTGTCTTTGGTTTTGAAGTCTTTGATTTTCCACCTTTAGGGTGGAAAAAAGAACTTGGACAAATAGTTATTATTTTATGCAGTGCTTTTGCCTTTAAAAATTCTTGGTAATTTTAAGTGAAATGGCGTGTGTGAATGTGTGCGGGGGAGGGTGAGATAATAAAACATGTACAAAGCTGTGGTATAAACTTGGGTCACATCTATTTAAAACAGATCTGCAGTCATGGGACAGTGCAGGCTTTTATTCCATTCAGGCAACTAGCATACACTATTAGGCAAGAGATCCAAGTCCTGTTGGATGGTGTCTGTCCACTTGATGCTCCTCTCCCACAAATCTATACTATTCCAGTGTAGAGAAGCTTTCCCATAACACTCCCTGTCACAAAAATCTGAACAGGTGAAGCATCCAAAAACCTAAGCATCCAAAAATCTGAAGCATCCAAAAACCTAAGTCACTACAATGATGCCTATGGATTCTCACCAAGCCCAATGCCAACTGACAGATACCTGCACTTAAATGTGACCAAAGCAACCAATGAACTAATTTCCCTATAAACAGACTATACTCATCCCTTCTAACAGTTGTGGAAATGGCAAAAAACAGACATGTCTTGGATGATAAGTCTGCCTGACAAAAAATCCTACTTGGCCCAAAGGTCAGCTAGGAAGCACACATTGCATAAGGGAGGCAGGGAGGCAGGCAGAAGATCTAAAAAAGGCCCTGAAGATGAGGGTCCCATCCCTCCACCCAACATGTGTGGGCTTTGACATACCTTCAGGTCCACATGCCTCCCTTTGTTGACTTACCTACAATGTCTAAGGTGGGCATGTGTGAAGACATAATCATGGATACATCCTGCATGTCCTGAACCCCTCTCCCAGAAAAGTCCAAAGTCTGCATAAAACATGCATGATTATGGGGCAGGGAGTGGATGTTTTTGACGGGCCAAGCAAAATTTATGCTTCAAACATAACTCAACAAATATATTCCAGTGAGTAAACAATACCTGAAATATTGTTAGTGTTGTTGCGTTAGCAGCTCTTTGGCTGCTTCTCATGTCCCTACGAAATCTTTAGAAATGCCGAGCCCTTCATCTTTCTGTCAGAGATGGTAAAGATTAGTTAATGTATCTCTTTAAAACTGAGATCTGTTTCCATATGCCACTGCATGTATTGCATGATGGCTTATTCAAATTCAGAACCGTACCATTGGCTCACAGAGATGCAGCACTTAGTTTCTCACTTTGGAGTGGGTGGCTGACGATATGCCATCCAAACTGGGTTTCTACCAACACTTTTTAAAAAGCTATTACAATATCTGATCATATGTCACATATTCTTCATTTGAAAAAAGGATGCATTTTCAACATGACAGGGGCTGAGTATATGCAAATTAAGAGAAAGCGAGGACATGAAGTCCCATTCATTCTCCTGACAACACACCCTTTTTATTCTGCTGAGGAGACAAATTTTCACTCTGAATCTAGGTCAAAATTTTTGAATTATTGTCCCCTGATAGAAAAGTAGATGAAAAATACCTCCTTAAAAATAACTTTTAAAAATGCTGTACACTGACACAGAAATTGATTTTCTATGGAGGACTGGGTTTACCGATGAAAGACATCCAGATGAAAAACATCATTACAGCAACTAAAGGACAAATGTCCTGGCTACAATTAGTTTATATCACATAGCTAAGGACAATAATTTGAATTTCACTATGACTGTATTAAAAATCTCTTTAGGTTCACAGATCCATTTCTTCTTAGAAAGCAGCATGTGCTTGTACATTTATTGTTGATGTTTCTGCCCTGCATCATGCAGGTCTTACTTTGGTGTACTTGCTACTGTGATGCAGAGTGCAGGTGCTATGTAGTTAGTTTGCTTTGGCAACATCCATAGGACAATTGCTTAGGTTCAAATTCATATTTTCTCCTACGTAGCTTTCTGCACAGGTTAGTAGGAAGTGCCAGAACTGGGGACAATGTGAGTTGGAGAATAACATGTGTAGCATATTTTAAAGACCTAAAAAATTAATATAGCTGCCATCTCTAGATCACGCTGGCTCTGCAGTTCTGTATGAATGCACACCACAAAACCACCGAACCAATTCTGAATAAGCATGCATAGCATTGCACTGTGCTTAGCCCACGTATATGAACTATTTATCAAATGTAATGATGGGCAAAACCCTTCTGAACAATTTTAGATGAATTTGTCTTACTTATTAGCCAGTTGAGAATGTTCTTTTAAATTCCTAAAGCTATAGTAGGATTTTATCTATTGTTCCCCAGATAATAGTAATTCGCAAAAATTTGTGTCACTTTTCATCCATGTCATGTTCTAGGCAATCCTCAACCTTAGCAAAGTATGAATTATATCCCCGTTGAAATGACCGGGGCAGCCATAACTTCTCTGGGGACAATGTGACCCTGCCAAATGGTGTTAAAGATGATTAATTATTTATCTAATACTAATTAGTTACTCATGTGTAGACTTGAACTTTCTTCCTCTTCCTCTTCCTCTTCCTCTTCTCTTGTGAAGAACTGGAAATAACATTATTATTTATAAGATTTGTACGCTTCCCCATAACATGATGTTCTATGAAAAGCAATTTTTAAATGTACACACATCATGTTTTCCAGAAATGGTCAATATTGACAGTTTAAAAGCCTATACTGCCTAATAGTTCATGATTCTCTGAACAAGCCACATTGTGTATTCATAATACACAGTCTGGCTCAAGACCTTATCAAAACTTTAATTACATCTTGGAAAGAGATTTGACTAGCTTAAGGATCAAAAACAGGCATTACACTTGTACCTAGAAGCTATGTTGTTTAGTCATAGCCCGACCCATCACAACCCCACAGACAACATTCCTCCAGACTCTCCTGTCCTCCACTATCCCTTGGAGTCCACCCAAGTTCACACCCACTGCCCCAGTGACTCCATCTAGCCACCTCAACCTCTGCCGTCCCCTTCTTTTGCTGCCAATCGTTCCCAGCATCAGGGTCTTCTCCAATGAGTTGATCCTTCTCATCAGGTGGGCAAAGTATTTGAGTTTCATCTTCAGTATCTGGCTATGTTGTGTTTTTATTTTCACTGTAGAATAGACACAGAGGTCCAAACTGCATTGGGACACTAGTATGGGGGCTTTTTAGATGTTTGGGGAAAAGAATTTTGCATCTTTATGGAATCTCTCTCATGTATTATCTAGCTTTGGCTTCTTTTGCTTTTCCTTCAGGATCCTTTCCATTTGGTTAGAATTACCTGCATGTTTGAAAGGTAAACAAGTAAGATATTTGCATTTATGAATGCCATTTATGCAGGAGATATACTGCACTGCACTCATCCAACCCCCATACAACAAGAGTCAATGACTGACTTATTAAGCTTTTCAGGAAGCCATGTTTTCATATAGTTTTGGAACAGAATCAGAATACAGACTCTTGAATAAATTATATCATACTATATTTCAAACGGAGGAGGGAATTCTTATTTTAGAACTCTTGTAATTGCCAGCTGCTTCAAATAATAAATATTCTTAGCTATGGAAAACATTGCATTTTGGTTCTTGTTCTCATCAAAGACGGAGAAAGATAACTTTTGCTGCTTTTTTTGCTAACCCAACAAAAATATAGCACACGATATATTTCGATACACTACTATTATAAAATTACAAGTTAAGCATCTTAGTCTACCAAATGAAGAAAAATGGCCCTTTGTGATTCTAAGGTTGTGCATAGCTGATGGTATCTGTGGAATTTAGTTATGCAAAGTCTATGCTCAAACTGTTATATAATTCAAAACTCATTGCTCTTCATTCATATGAAATGGCTAGCTATCTTGTACCATTGAATATAAATACAATAATAAATAAAGGAAAGATAGAAAGGAGATGTAGAGAGCATGATCGTATACTTCACTGTTTCTTCCACTGATATTATTTAGATTTTAAGGGGGCAATCCTATGTATTGGATTATGCATGTTCCCAGATATGCAATCTGGGGAAAAAGTCCTACAACTGTCAACATGTCCCAGCTTCCACTTGCATCTTCAATGCCTCTAGCATAGGAGAGACCCCACAACCCCCTAAGTAGTTGGTTTCATTGTTGCATTGCTCTAAGTATCAGGAAGTTATTCTCAATATTAAGCTAGAACCAGGCTTCCCATAACTTTATCCCATTAGTCTGTGTCCTGCACTCTGGCATGATTGAGAATAGATCCTGCCCTGGCTCTTTGTGACAACCTTTCAAATACTTGTAGAGTGCCATCATATCTCCCCTCAGATTTCTCTTTTCAAGGCAAAGCATGCCCAGTTCTTTCAATCTTTCTTCACGGGGCTTTGTTTCCAGTCCCCAGGTCATACTTGTTGTTGTCCTCTGATCCCTTTCTAGATTGAATGCATTTTTCTTAAACTGTGGTGCCCAGAACTGGATGCAGTACTCCAGATGAGGCCTAACTAATGCTGTGTAAAGTGGAATCAAAGAGTAAAGGGGAACTGCTACTTCAGTGATTTGGAAGTTATGCTTCAATTAATGCTGCCTTAAATAGCATTTGCCTTTTTTTGCAGCCACATCACAATGTTGACTCCAATTGAGTTTGATATCTTCAAGGATTCCAAGATCCTTCTCATTTGCAGTGTTGTTGAGACATCTTGCAATGATGCATTTACCTTCTTTTTCCTAGGTGCAGCTCTTGGCATTTGTCTCAGCTGAACTTCATTCTGTTGTTTTCAGACCAGTTCTCACGTCTCAGGTTCACCTTGACTCTTACTTCTGTCATCTGGAGTATTTGTTCTCCCATCCAGTTTTGTGTCATCTATAAATCTGATAAGTGTTCCCTGCACTTCCTCATCATAATCATTAATAAAAATGTTGAAGAGCACTGGGTCCAAAATTGAACTCTCTGGTAGCCTACTTGTTATCTCTTCTAAATTTGAGAAGGTGCTATTGATGAGCACTCTTTGAGTCTGACTCTGTAGCTAACTGTTGATTCCTCCTATCTATTCATTAATTGGACAGCCATCTGGTTTAACTTGGAGTCCTGCACTGAGCAAGGGGTTGGACTTGATGGCCTCCTTTGGATCCCTCTAGCTTTATTATTCTCTTCTATATCAATTGTTTGCTGTCAAAATCCACATACAGTTGGATTTATCTCAAATATTGTGCAGCCTATAATTTAAAGTCCTGTGTAAGCAGACCAGATCACCCTGCTCAGTGTAGAACATTATCTGATTTTCCCCCAGACATTTTATTTGTTGTAGCTGTGCAATACCATCTTGAACCAGAAACATCAGATTTCAATATGTTGGATCTAATTCCATTGTGCAGCAAAAAGGTAGTAATTGGAATTGCTGGATAAATGAAGGATGGCCAGCGTGAAAACTGTTTCTTGACTTCCCAAACTCATCACTCCTAGAAAGTGAATAATGGGTAACCAGCATATATTGTATAAACAGAGATATAGAACACCATTGACAGAATATCTGATAGAGTCCTCTTTTCCCTTCAGTAGATTTTCTTGGCATAACCACTTTCTACTCACTTGCCTTTCTTCTGTCTCTGGGTCATGGTAGGTTTTTTGGCTCAGGGGGCCCCGTCTGACTGATGCTCATACGAAGAGGTCAAGTAGTCCAGTGGTCATGGCAGCTTGTTATTTCTTGCTGCTTGCATTGGTGAATGAGTTGACAATAATGGCTTTGATTAAGAGCAGCAAGAGTAATTAGAAGTACATTTTTTCATAAAGCAGTTTTGCTGACTGCTGGAATTGTCCCTGAAAATATTTTATCCATTGCAGGGTTTATCTTAGCATCTGTGGTTGTCAGGCAGTTTCCTTTTTTCAGGAATTTTTACTTCTTCATATTAAGGAACACCTGAATTTTACATCATATCTATATTTAAATTTATTGGAACAAGTCATAATTTCTAAACACATTCTTCTTAAGCCTTTCTTTTTTCAGTTTAAAGAAGCATTTGCTGTAGAATAATGAAAAGTATAATGAATATGAATCATACTGGGAAATTTTTAAGAGTAACTTCTTTTGAATACTTAAAACCTGTTAAAAAGTTAGGTTTGAAAGACATTATCATCCAAAGAGCTTCATTTCTTTTCTTAATAAGGGAAATCATTGAAAATTTGTAGAAAAGAAATGTGTCAGTTATATTACTCTAGGCACTGTCGCTCTCTTCATAGTTCCATTTTAAATGTAAAGGCTTCAATTCCTATGCAGCTCATAATATGGAAACTAAAGTAATTATAACTTTATGTCTGATAAGTGACTTGGAGCTAAGTTGGATCAAGTTAGAAAGTGAACTACTTGATCTATAAAAGTCTCATGTCTCAGAGTTATCTAATAAAAAGTAGCATTAGGCTAAAGGGTAAGGAAAGCCTCCTCTGATGCTTAGTTTAAGAAACGTACATATAAGTTGTCAAAGATGAAAATTGCAACTAGTTAATATATATACACAGAAAGATCATTCATCATTCTCTTACACACATTCAGCTCCACCCTCAGAATTCTCTGTACTCTGTACTCAAGATTACATGGCATTTCCCCCTACTGTTAGTACAGCTATGTAGAAAGGTGGCACAGGAATGGGTGATGATTATCTAAGGCCCTCTCCACCTCCACTTCGAAGCCAGGAATAGCATGTATGCATAAGAAAATGACCTTTTCTGTAGCACTTCCTTAGCTGTGGAATGCATATCCAGAGAAGCTTGCCAGGTGCATACATGAACATTTTTTCCAGTGCCTCACAAAGACTCCCCACACAGGTCTTTTAGCTACAGTACTTCTGTCTGATTTGAAGCACTCATATATTAAGGTTCTTTCTTTGTTTTAACTGATTTAGGACACAATCCTATAAGTCGCATCCTTCATGCTTTCATCGTTGGGCACAAACGATGTGGCCAGGCAGGGTGTGGTTGGGACCACCAGGGACTATGAGGCCTTGGGGAAGAAAATCAGGGAGCTGAAGGCCCAAGTGGCCTTCTCATCAATCTTACCTGTCTGGGGATTTGGGCCAGGAAGGGACAGGAGGGCCTCCAAGGTGAACGACTGGCTTAGGGTGTGGTGCCAAAAGGAATGCTTCGGGTTCCTCGACCACGGCACTCGTTTTCTTGCCAATGGACTTCGGGCAAGGTACGGGTTATACCTCACAAGGATGGGGAAAAGGTCCTTTGTAGATGCTCTAGCAAGCTTCGTCTGGAAGACTTTAAACTGAGCCGGGGGAGGGGGGGGTTCAGGCCCCCCAGTAACGTGTCTGCACTGGACAAGTGTGGGGGGAGGATCAGAGCTCTGGGAGCAGGGTTTTAGAGATACTGCAGGGACTGACAGGACTCCTACAGAGAGGGGCCAGGTATCAGGGAGGATGGGAGGAAGGAGAAGGCTGGGAACTCCAAGGAAAGGAAGTGGTGGAAAGGAGTTGAGGTGCATGTACACCAATGTTAGGAGCATAGGTAATAAGCAGGAAGAGCTTGAAGCTCTCCTGGGAATAGGAGGGTATGATCTGGTGGGAATCACAGAAACTTAGTGGGATGAAAGGCAAGTCTGGAATGTGAACATAGAAGGGTATCACCTTTTTAGAAAGGACAGGAAGGGAAAGAGAGGTTGGGGTGAGGCTTTATACGTCAGGGAAGGGTTAGGATGCAGTGAGATAGAATGCAGCACAGATGGGGATTCGGTAGAGGCAGTCTGGGTGAAACTTAGGGGTTTTGACAGGGAAAGAGACCTGACAGTGGGGGTATGTTATCGCCCTCCAGGTCAACTTGAGACCTGGAGGATGTCCTGACAGGCCAGATTCTAAGGATATCTCGGGGAAGAGATTTCAATCTCCCAGATATTACTTGGGAGACTCACTTGGTGGTGACAGCCAGGACACGTCGCTTCCTAGAAGCTATAGAGGGAGGGTTTTTCACACAGAGGGTCCGAGAGGCGACGAGGGGGGGGAACATCCTTGGCTTGGTCTTGACCAATAGGGAGGAGCTGATAGATGAAGTACAGATTAGGGGAGCTCTTGATGCGAGTGATCACTCCATCCTTTGCTTTGAGATCAGGGGACTGGGGGTGTGCAGCAGGTCGAGCACTAGAAGCTGGGACTTCAAGAGGGCCAACTTTGGCCAACTGAGGGCCAGACTGGGGAAAGTCTCCTGGAATAGGTTACTGGAAGGTAAGCGAGTTGAGGAGGGGTGGATAGCACTCAAAAGGGAGGTTTTGGAAGCGCAAGTCTTGACGATACCTCTAGTCAGTAAGGTGCGGAGGCAGAGGAGAGTGCTGCCATGGATGTGAGAGGAGGTGGTTAGAGGGATTAGATGAAAGAGGAACCTCCATAGGAAATGGGTACTGGGAAAAATAGACAAAAGGGTATACTGGGAGGAGAAGGCCCGTTGCAGAAGGATTCTTCACAAGGCTAAGGCTGATTACGAGCTGAGACTTGCCAATAATATCAAGAGCAACAAAAAGGGCTTCTTTCAGCATGTAAATAGGAAGAGAAGGGGAGACAAGTGGTGGGACCACTAAATAAGGAGGAAGGAGAACCAGTGACTGATATGAGAGAACAGGCACAGATGCTAAATGACTATTTTGCCTCTGTGTTCTCCCCAAAGCAGGACGGGGGATATCCGCATAGGAGATTAGATGAGGCTGGGGACTTAGGGGCACAGATTAGAGTCACCCCCCTTGAAGTCAAGGGGCTCCTCAGGACATTGGACATTACAAAGGCATCAGGCCCTGATGGGTTACACCCGAGAGTTGGCAGGGGTCCTCTCAGGCCCGCTGACCTCCATTTTTGAGACCTTGTGGAGAATGGGTGAAGTTCCAGAGGACTGGAGGGTGGCATCAGTGGTCCCAATTTTCAAAAAGGGTAGTAGAAAGGACATGGGGAATTATAGACCGGTTAGCCTTACATCTATTGTAGGAAAAACAATGGAAAGGCTCATAATATAGAGAGATCTAGTGATGCTAGATAGGGAAGGGAGGCTGACAGCCACACAACATGGCTTCCGCAAAAACAGGTCCTGCCAGACCAACCTTGTGGAATTCTATGACAAGGTTTTGCGATGGCTAGATGGAGGGGATGCAGTGCATGTGGTATACCTGGATTTCAGCAAGGCCTTTGACAAAGTGCCCATGATATCCTGGTGGAGAAACTGAGGAGTTTTGGGATACACCAAAGCACTGTCCGGTGGATTAGGGCATGGTTGACTGACCAAAAGCAGAAGGTAACTATTAGTGGGGAATCATCGGGATGGCAGCCAGTTACAAGCGGGGTCCCCCAGGGTTCTGTCCTGGGGCCAATCCTGTTTAATCTTTTCATTAACGACATGGAAGAAGGGGTGAACAGTCTGCTGATCAAATTCGCAGATGACACTAAAACTGGAGCAGTGGCCACAACTGAGGAGCAGGTACTCCAGATCCAAAAGGATCTGGACAGACTATGGAAGTGTACAGGAGACAACAGGATGGCATTCAATGTGGATAAGTGCAAGGTCTTGCACTTGGGGAATAGGAATAGGTGTCATAAGTACAGGTTAGGTGACAAGTGGCTGGAGAGCCGCACTTGTGAAAGGGACCTTGGGGTACTGGTTGACTGCAGGCTAAACAAGAGTCAGTAGTGTGATGCGGTGGTCAAGAGGGCGAACGCCACCCTTGGCTGCATAGCCAGAAGTGTGGCTTCTAGATCAAGAGAGGTATTACTACCACTCTACACGACTCTGGTGCACCCACAACTGGAGTATTGTGTTCAGTTTTGGGCCCCTCATTACAGAAAGGATATAGCCAGGTTGGAGTCAGTGCAGTGTAGGGCCACAAGGTTGGTGGCCGGTTTGCAGGGA